>NC_058131.1:430155969-430204121 GCF_016433145.1 Gracilinanus agilis | reverse complement strand
GCCTTATGAATTCCCTCCCCCTTCTCCCCTCCCTTTTTTGACCTTCCCATTCCCCTGCTCCCCTTGGTTTATCCCTTCTAACTTTCTCAGTAGGGTTAGATAGAGTTTTTTATCCCAATGGATAATAAAGCTACTCTTCCCTCTCCGGGTTGATTACACTAAGAGTAAGGTTTGATTATTACCTCTTAATGCTCTCTTCCTCTCCTTCTTATAATAGTATTTGTCCCCTCTCCCTCCCATGCCCTCTTTGTGTATAATAGAATATTCTATTTTCTTATTCACTCACGTTTCTCTTGGTGTTCCCTGCTATTTACCCCCTCTTTCCCATCCCCCACGCCATCTTAGATTATTTAGTGTTCCATCCTCACCCTGTGAATTATTCTTCTGATTACTATAATAGTGAATGTTATAATAGTGAATAGAGTTCACTACAGAGAATTATACATAACATTTATCTACATAGGAATACAGATAATTAGATCTCACTGAGGCCCTTAAAAAGGCAAATTTAAAAATTATAAGTTTTCTTCCCCTCTGTATCTTATTTACCTTTTCAGGTTTCTCTCGATTTTTGTGGTTCGATGTCAAACTTTCCATTTAGCCCTGGTCTTTTCTGTGCAAATACCTGGAATTCTTCAATTTTGTTGAATGCCCATACTTTCCCCTGGAAATATATAGTCAATTTTGATGGGTAGTTGATCTGTGGTTGCAGGCCTAGCTCTCTTGCCTTTCTGAATATCGTATTCCAAGCCTTACGGTCTTTTAGCGTGGAGGCTGCCAGATCCTGTGTGATCTTGATTGGTGCTCCTTGATATTTGAACTGTCTCTTTCTGGCTTCTTGTAAGATTTTTTCTTTTGCTTGAAAGCTTTTGAATTTGGCAATAATATTTCTAACTGATTTCTTCTCTGGGTCGAATGTAGTGGGTGTTCTATGAATCCTTTCGATGTCTATATTGCCCTCTTGTTGTAGTACTTCAGGACAATTTTGCTGAATAATTTCTTTTAGTACGGAGTCCAGGTTTTTATTAATTTCTGGTTTTTCTGGAAGACCAATTATTCTCAAATTGTCTCTTCTAGACCGGTTTTCTTGGTCTGTCACTCTCTCATTGAGATATTTCATGTTTCCTTCTATTTTTTCAGTCTTTTGACTTTGTTTTATTTGTTCTTGTTGTCTTGAGAGATCGTTAGCTTCCAATTGCTCAATTCTAGCCTTTAGAGATTGATTTTCGGCCATAATCTTCTGGAATTCCTTTTCAATCTGGTCATTTCTGGTGTTCAATTGCAAGATTTTACCTTTTAAACAGTTATTTTCTTGCCAGATCTCTTCCATTTTCCTCAAAATCTCAGTTTTGAACTCTTCCGTAGCTTGTGAGGAGTTTTCCTTATTTGAGGAGGGTCCGGATGCTTGTTTATTCTCCTCCTCTGTTTGCTCGGTTGTCTGGATTTTCTCTGTGTAAAAGTTGTCGAGTGTTAAGGGCTTCTTTTTCTTGTTGTTATTCTTTCTCTTCTGACTTTCCTGAGGTTGGGTAGCCATCATTAGCCCAGCAGCTTCTCAGGTTTATCCTCGCGCTCAGTGTCTGTCCGCGGTCTATTGGTACCTGAGGTCTGAGATCTGGTTTTTTCCAAGGTCAAGCCCCCTGGTGGACCCCCTTGCTTGATCCTCTGCAGGAGGTTCCTTTACAAGTCTCAGGGCGCTGCTTCCACAGTCGTATACTGGTCTGCACTGGTTCCCCACTCAGGTTTTCAGAGCTTTAGTTCCTGGCTGTGTCTGCCTCCACCCACGCCTCCGCCAGTGCCTGTGCGCTCTGCGCTGGGCGTCCACTCTCTGCCCTCGCGCTCAATAAGCTCTGGCTTATTGGGGTCCTAAATCTTGCTGCTCTCAGGAACAGGCCCCGGAGCTGCCAATGACTCGATGGGTGCCCCAAACTTGCTCTATTTCTTTTTAGCTGGCTTCAGAGCTATAGATTTTGTGTGTGGAGGGGGTGGGGGTAGGGCGGATGCTCAGCCCGCGATTTAGTGAGAGCCCTTTATAGCCTGGAAATGTCTCGATTCCACGTACCTTCCACACTGTGCCCTGTTGTGGGGTTCCTCCATTCGTCTGGACTTGTTTTTATGTCCCCTTGAGGAGTTTTGTGTGTTTCGGTCAGGAGAGGTTAAGAGCTGCTTCTTACTCTGCCGCCATCTTAACCCGGAAGTCAATTTAAGCCTGATTTTCTAATTTTTTTAGTTGTGTGTTCAATTCATTTGTCTGACCTTTCTCTCCTTTCTGTAAGTGTTTAGAGACATAAAATTTCTCCTAAGGTCTTCTTTGGTTATATCCCCCAAATATTGATATTTTGTCTAATTGTTGCTCTTAACTTTGATGAAATTATATATGATTTCCATGATTTATTCTTTGATCTCCCTTTTTTGGGGGTTGTTATTTAGCCTCTAATTTATAATAATTTCTTTAGCAACCTTTTATTGAATATAGGTTTTTTTAAAAATTGCATTTGGTCTAAAAAATATGTTGAAATCGTCTGTTTTTCTTAATTTGTTTGGGAGGTTTTTATTTAAAAAATTTTTTCTTATGGACATTTCCTAAATAGTCCTAATAAGTCCTTTCCCCACTTTTACCTTAGCCTTTGTTTTTCAGTTTCTATCAGGTTTAACATACTGCCTCCTGCCTAGAAATTGAATCAGGCTCCCAATTCCTATGATTACCAGAGGTAACTCAGAGTCCAGCTTTATGCTAACCTTTGGGAGCATTAACTTATTTTCATAATAGTCATTGTTGCTTGGATGAGTAAAGACTCATTAACTATAATCCTTTTGTTGGTGGACATTACCATTGGCCTTGCCTTTGCACCCTAAGGACTTCGGGCTTTGTGATCTACCATGCTGCTATACTTTAATGACCAAAGAACTTTTCTGTCTATTCAGTAGCTAAATCTTCCTATGGAATGTCTCCCCTAATTAGAATGTGAGCCCCTAGAGAACAGGGGTATATTGCTTTTTCAATTTGTATGCCAGTGTTTAACATATTGTTTGGCATATAATAAGCATTACATCATTTAGTTCTTTCATTACTCCAGATATAGTTCATCTGGGCCAAGAGCATTGAAATCACCAAGGGCAACTTAATACTTTCATGCTTTCCTTACTTTTCTTTCTATAAATTCTCTGTCAGGGGCAGCTAGGTAGCTCAGTGGATAGAGAACCAGACTTGGAGAATGGCAGGTTCTGAGTTCAAATATGACCTGAGACACTTCTTAGCTGTGTAACTCTGATCAAGTCACTTAACCTCCAAGGACAGAAGGTAATTGTTTGAGAAAAAATTCTCTGTTAGTCATTTTTTGGCTATCATTTCCGGGGAAAAGGTCATTCTGCTGTGTAGAAAAAAGAGAAATAAGATAAATTGAACAGCCTTGCTTTTTCTTTCTGTTGTCAGTTATGATTTTTTTCTTTACCTCAAAGAAGTGGTCTTCTCTCTGCTTTGATCCTCTGCCTTTCTTCAATATAACTAACAAGTCAAACATACTTTTGTTGCTCTTAGCTTTCCTTTCTAGGATCTCAATTTATTCTTAGTTATTTTTATAGGATAATGCCACACTCTTATTTTCACTGTCTGTTGTCTGCCATTGCTCCATTTTCTATTGTAAAAGGGAATTCTTTGTTCTCTTTGAGTTTATACTTGTGAAAGGGAATCCTTTATTCTCTTTGCCTAGTTGGAGTTAACACTTTGATTAACAATAACTTAAGTACCCCTATGTGGTACCTCACTAGATTGTGAAGACAGGATTAACTCTCTTTTTTCTACCTTTTGATTGAATCGACAAAAGCTTGAACTAGGTGGTGGAGCTACAAACCACTTAGAGAATTCAGACAATTAGCCAGGAATATATGAACCCTTGTGATGAGTATTCACCCCTCCAGAAGGCGAGAACTGGTTCTCACAAACACTGCCCCTTGGGCAATGCTAGACAATTTGGAAGCTGTGATTGGCCCCTGTGAAAAGGGGAAGAGACAAGAACTCATTATAAAAGGCCCTGAATTTCTGGGGCTGGGGAAGGAAGTTGACTCCAAGGAGGAAGTTGGCTTCAAGAAGAAGTTGGACTTTAAGAGGGAAGTCAGCTTCAAGAAGAAAGTCGGCTCAAGGAAGAAAGTCAACCTCAAGAATCACCTTCAGCTTGAGTCATTGTCTTGACCTGCCTCTTGGAGGGAACTTGGGCGAATGGATAGCTGGCTTTCCCTTCCTGTCTTCTGTAGAGAGTTTAATTCCTGTTGAAGGTCAACAAGTCCTGGCTGAGTTGAGCACCAGAGCAATATTTAGTTAGATAGGCTAATGTCTTCTCTACCCTTTTGTATTTCTCTGCTTTCACTCTTTCCACCTCTTTTCTAAATAAAAGCTATTAAAGTCATTTCAACTTTGAGCAATAATACTTTGAATTGTCAACCATCACTATTATTTATAATCTTCAAATCTTCATATATTTTAGCCAAACTATTGAAATTTAATACTTAAAATACTAAACTTTTAAAAAATCTTTTGGTTGATGTACAGTATCTTACTGATTCCCTGTGTGTCTACATCAGTCTCCTCAAACAATTCACATTTTCCCCCTCCTTATTAGAGTTGTTTCCCTTTGTGATTTCAGAATTTTATGCTTGAAAGATTTCTAATGCTTGGGCTGATATTATCTGTAGAATTTTAGACCATAGAATCCAACTTTTTTCCCCACTCTGCACACTTCAAGACTTGTTTTTCCAGAATCTAGACTTCATGCCAGACTATACTCAACTTTCTTCTCCTCCTTCACAAATACTAGAAGGAAGTAATTACTTTCCTGACAATTTTCCCATCGTCCCATTGGACTGTAAGCTCACCCTCCTTAGTCCAAATCAGAGAGAGAGAGGGAGACAGACAGACAGATGGACATACAGACAGAAAGAGAGACAGAGACAGCGCAACAGAAAGAGATGTGGGGGGGGGGTGCAGAGAAGGACAGAGACAGAGAAATAAAAAATAGAAATAAATAGAAATAAAAAAGAAATAAAAAAGGGAAATAAAAGAGAAAAAGAACAAAATCAATGATTACTATATGGACAAAAGGCCAATTTGGGGCAGTCCCCATTGGCATAAAAATATACATTCAAAACAAATGCTTTCAATCCTCCCATAGTTCAATTTTACCTCCCAAAGTTCATTCTGGATCTTCTGGTGCAGTTTTTGGTCTTTGCAGACATCTTTATGGCACCTTCTCTAAACCGGTTCATGTTCTGGAGGTAGTAAGTTTCTTATCCTAAAATTGCTCAAAATCAAATCAAAGTTTGCAACAATAACATAGTCCCCCCTGAGGTGAATAATAACAAATAGAGATCACTCAAGGATACATAGCTGAGTTACAAGGTATATGAATCAATTGCAAAAGAAATAAAAAACATCAAAAAATCCACATAAAAGAGAAAAAAATAACTTGTGGATGAAACATAAAATGCCAAATTCTTATGTCTAAAAAATCTAAGTAAAGGAAAAATAAAACTATAACATGTCCTTAAATCAGGACCTAATTAAAGTGACTTAAGCAATTGTGCACTTACCCAATCAGTAGCCAGGACTGCAGAAAGTTTGCCACACTATGAAAGACAGAAAAGGGACTAGATTATAGGAACAAGAATAGCAGTCAAAGCAAGATGCTTGATGCGGGCCAGAGAAGTCTGGCCTCTGACATATATCAGAACAACTGCAACCTCAAACCCCAAACAAGTTCAAATCCTCTTGTCTTGGCTCAAAATTACATCAATCCCACTGGGATTGGTTGGTCTTTTTGACCTTGTGCTTGATTGGCACTATGCAGGTTAGCTTTGTGCTTATTTGGCACTGTGCAGTGGTTCTTTTTAAATTCCCTTCTCTTGGGATCAGACAGTATCATTAAGCAAAGTCCCATAATTATTTTTAAACAATCAATGGCATTATTTTATAGTTTAAAGTTTTTGGGACATGCATTAATATTAGAACGAATGTATTTTAAACTTATATTACTACAAAATAAAAAAAAGATTAATATTGATTATATGTACTTTAAAGAACTAAAATACTATATTGCAAATACAAGGAAAAAATGTTTTAAAAAATAAAAAATATATAGCTTAGAATCAGTGACACACTGTCAGCCAAGGAGAGGTAGAATGCAAAGGCTCCTCATCAAAAAATGAGTTTTTTTTTTTTAAACTTGGCCATGTGGGGCAGGTGGGGGGCTCAGTGGATTAAGAGCCAGGCGTAGAGATGGGAAGTCCTAGGTTCAAATCTGACCTCAGACACCTTGTAGCTGTGACATGACCCTGGGCAAGTCACTTGACCACCATTGCCTAGCCCTTACCACTCTTCTTCCTTGGAGCCAATACACAGTACTAACTCCAAGACAGAAGGTAAGGGTTTTAAAAAATAATAATAATTCAAATAAATAAATAAATAAATAAATAAATAAATAAACTTGGCCATGATCCACTGTGTGAGTGCAAATAATTTTCAGAAAAATAACAGATTTATAAAAACAAAACAGTAGTAGAGCAGATAATGCACATTCAAATAAAGTACCAAATTTCCCAAATTCACAATAGCCCAAGTTATTGACAATAGCAAACAAACATGAGTTTATATATAACCACTTGCTGTGTGATATTTAAAAAACCTATGAATTGATGTATACTTGTCACAAATTCTACAGGTATAGCAAATTTTTCAACCTTGGTGACTGCTGATGAAAACCTATTTGGGTCTAAAACATCACCAAGAAATCTAGATTTTTCTGGTGGAAGAGTAGAATAAGTTGAAGAGTTAAAACTATTAAATCATCCAGAAGCCACTTGCTACCCAGGGTATTCTCCCTCTTGGGAGCCTTCTAGGGGTACTATGCTCTAGGAACACCTTCCCAGCTCCTCTTGTATGAGACTGCTATATGCCTCATCCATTAAATTTTTATAAATGTGGAGGTGGGGCTATATAATAATGCCATTGCACTTCACTTCAGCTACAAAATGGACCCTTTAAAAACAATTGAGATATTCAGCTCATTACATTCTCCAAAGGTTGTATAAGCAACATGTGACCTTGATAGCTGAGATGACAAATCTAGGATATATAAGACTTATGGGCTTTTTACAATGATATGTTGTTCAGTAAAATCATAGGGAAATGGTACAGATAAAGAATCATATAACAGAATAGATTTTAATTAGATTAATACAGATAAACTTAAAAATTTAAACTTTAAAGAAATCAACAAATACAATAATAAAAGCAAATGACAAGGTACAAGCAGTGCATTCAAAAACCTTTTTACCAATCTGAATAGACTTGTTCATTATTAGGGAGGGGAGATAAAACTCAAAACAATTAGCAAGCAATGAACTCATACATCTTTAAGATTCATTCCCCTCCCTAGTATTTATCATCCATTTGCATTTTGTTTGTCAGAGCTCTGAATTTGGTCATAGTGAGGGATAATTCTGCACTGAGCATTTAAGACTTTCAAATTTTGTCAAAATATTTCATTTTGGCTTCTAGTTTAAACAGCCCCCTAACCTGTTGCATATTCTTGAGAAGTAAATAAAGTGAGAAATCTCCAATGAAAATAAAAACTCCCAGGAAAAGAATTAAGCAGATCCAAACTGCACTTTTTAGTGCTACCAACTCATACTGTTGTTTCAGAGTTTCAAGCATTTTTTGAAACAGCATTATTCCTAAAACACACACACACACACACACACACACACACACACACACACACACACACACACACAAACACAATAGGGTAATGTGCATATGAAAGACTGGCCAAAAGGTAGAGACAAAATCCCCAAAACTTCTACTTCAAATCTACTGATTTAGTCTCAGCTAGGAGTCCAGGATCAGCTAAAGACTTCAGCTTAAAAAAGTGCTAGTGCAGGCTGGAAAACCCACGTGGGGTAGAGGAAGGAATTGGGATTCTCAACAGTCCACTGAAAAAAATCGGCTAGGATTGGCAGGCTGCAGACTGGGGGAGGGGGTGGGGAGTGGTGAAGAATGCTGGTTCAAACAGATGGGAAGGAGAAGCTGGCTCAAATAAATGGACGTGAGAAGCCACAGTGGCAGCAGGAGATAGGCGGTGGGACTGGTGGAAAGCAGGTGGGTAGGTGTGGCCGGAGAAAAGACTTACTAACTTAACTGAAAATCTTTCTTAAAAATATTTGAGAATTCTATCCCATCTTGGTAAGCCATAATGTGGATTTTAAAAATTAATATTCAATAACTAAATATTGTAATTTTATAAAGTTTTATTAATAATAAACTAACAAAAAACCACTAACTTAAAAGGTACTAATCAGCCCACTACCAAGAGCAAAAGAGTAAGAATGAGGTATAACCTCAGAACTTATACAAAATGTGACCATGCAAATGTAGACAAAAGGAAAAGCATTGTAGATAACACTGAAGGGAAGTTAGGGTAATGTAGTTTTTAGGAATTCAAGATATTTCTAACTATACAGGGTATAGCTCCAAATTGCCCTCCAGGATGGTTAGATCATTTACAATTCCATCAGCAATGCATTAGAGTCCCAATTTTGCTACATCCCCATCAACATTTATCACTTTCTTTTACCGTTGTATTGGCCAATCTGATAGGTGTGAGGTTATACCTCAGAATTGTTTTAATTTGAGTTTCTTTAACCAAGAGGTACTTATAACATTTTTTCATATGATTATTGATAACTTTGATTTCTTCAACTGAAAATTGACTTGCTTTCTTATAAATTGGACAGTTCTGTATAGATTTGAGAAATTAGACTTTTATTAGACAAATGTGATAAAAAAAAAACTTCCCCCAGTTTGTTATTTCTCTTCTAATCTTGATTACATTGGTTTTGTTTATACAAAGCCTTTTAATATAATCAAAATTATTCATTTTATATCTGGTAATGTTCTCTATCTCTTGTTCAGTCATAAATTCTTCTCTTTATAGATCTGACTGGTAAACTGTTCTATGTTCCCCTAATTTACTTATAGTATTAGCCTTTATGTCTAAATCATATATTCATTTTTACCTTATCTTAGTATAAAATGTGAGTTATTAGTCTATATCTAATTTTTGTCATACTATTTTTCAGTTTTCCCAGCAGTTTTTATCAAATAGTGTGTTCTTATCCCAAACAATCTTTGAGCTCATTAAACACCAGACTGTGAAGGTTATTTATACCTAATCTGTTCCACTGATCCATCTATCATTCTATTTCTTAGCTAATACCAGATTGTTTTGATGATTTCTGCTTTATAATACAGTTTAAGATCTGATATTGCTAGATCATCATCCTTCACTTTTTCATTAATTCCCTTGATATTCTTGATGTTTTGTTCTTCCACATGAATTTTGTTATTATTTTTTCTAGTTTTATAAAATATATTTTTTAGTTTGATTGATATGGCACTGAAAAAAGTAAATTAAGTAAGGTAGAATTGTCATTTTTATTTTATTAGCTTGGCCTACCCATCAGCAATAAATGTTTTTCCACTTGTTTAGATCTAACTTTATTTGAGAGAAAAGTGTTTTGTAATTGTGTTCATATAATTCCTGTGTTTGTCCTGGCAAATAGATTCCCAAGTATTTTATATTGTCTAAAGTTATTCTAAATAGAATTTTTCTTTCTGACTCTTGCTGCTGGACTTTGTCAGAAATATATTGAAGTGCTGATAATTTATATGGGTTTATTTTGCATCCTACAGCTTTGTTAAAGCTATTAATTATTTCTACTAGCTTTTTAGTTGATTTTCTAGGATTCTCTAAGTATATCATCATATCATCTGCAAAGAGTGATAGTTTAGTTTCTTCATTGCCTACTTTAACTCCTTCAATTTCTTTTTCTTCTCTTATTGCTAAAGGTAACATTTTAGTATGATATTAAATAATAGTGGTAATAATGGCCATCTTTGCTTCATCTTATTGGGAAGGCTCTAACTTATCCCCATTGCAGATGACAGTTGCTGATGGTTTTAGGTAGATACTACTTATCATTTGGGGCAGCTGAGTGGCTCAGTGGATTGAGAGCCAGGCCTAGAGACTGGAGGTCCTAGGTTCAAGTCCGGCCTTGGACACTTCCAGCTGTGTGACCTTGGGCAAGTCACTTGACCCCTACTGCCCACCCTTACCACTCCTGGGCCAAGGATGGTCCCTAGCCCGGATGAAAAAAGGAGGAGGGTTGGGCGTGGGGCTAGCAACCCCACCCTGTAAAAACTACATCTGCTAAAGAAACTGCAACCTAAAGTAGGGGCAGCTGGGCTAGCTCAGAGGATTGAGAGCCAGGCCTAGAGACGAAAGGTCCTGGGTTCAAGTCCGGGCTCAGACACTTCCCAGCTGGGTGACCCTGAGCGACTGTGTGTCCCATTGCCTACTGGTTGTGGCCCTATGCTCCTAGAATGGAGTCCCAGGATAAAAAAAAAAAACAAAAAAAACTTATCATTTTAAGGAATGACCATTAATTTCTATGTTTTCTGGTGATTTTAATAGGAGTAGGTGTTGTATTTTTTTGAAGACTTTTTCTGCATTTATTGAGATAATCATGATTTCTGCTTGTTTAGTTATTGGTATGGTCAATTATGCTGATAGTTTCCCTAATATTAAACCAGCCTTGCATTCCTGGTACAAATCCCAGTTGGTCATAGTGAATAATCCTTGTGATATATTGTTGTAGTTTCCTTGTTAGTATTTTACTTAAGGTTTTGCTATCAATATTTATGAAGGAAATTGGTCTGTAATTTTCATTCTCTATTTTTGGTTTTCCTGGCTGAGATATCAGCCTCATATTTGTGTCATAAAAATAATTTAATAGGACATGTTCTTTGCTTATTTTGCCAAATACTTTATTTAGCACTGGGATTAATTATTATTTAAATGTTTGATAGAATTCACTTGTGAATCTGTTTAGCCCTGGGGATTTTTTTCTTAGGGAGTACATTGATTGTTAAATTTCTTTTTCTGAAATGGGATTATTTAAGTATTCTATTTCCTCTTTTTTAATCTGAGCAATGTGTATTTTTGTAAATATTTAACCATTTCAAATATATTGTCAAATTGATTGTCATATAATTGGGAAAAATAGCTCCTAATGATTGCTTTAATTTCTTGTTCTTTGGAGGTGAATTCACCCTTTTCATTTTTGATACTGGTAATTCAATTTTTCTTCTTTCCTTTTAAAAATAAAATTAACCAATATTTTATCTATTTTCTCCCATAAAACCAACCCCTTGTCTTATTTATTAGAACAATGGTTCTCTTTCATTTTTATTAATTTCTCCTTTGATTTTTAGAATTTACAGTTTAGTCTTTAATTGGAGATTTAAAATTTGTTGTTTTCCTCAATTTTTTTAGTTGCAGGCCCAATTCACTGATCTGCTTTTTCTCTATTTTACTGAGATAAGCTTTCAGGAATATAAAATTTCCCATAAGTACTGTTTTGACTGTATCCCATAAATTTTGATATGCAGTCTCATTGTCATTCTCTTTAATGAAATCATTGATTGTTTCCATGCTTTGTTCTTTGACCCATACCTTTTGAAGAATTGGAGCTCTTGAATTTGGCTATAGCATTCCTGGGAATTGTCATTTGGGGATTTATTGCAGGAGATGAATTGTGGATTCTTTCCATTTCTATTTTACCCTCTTGTTCAAGAAGTTTGGAGCAGTTTTCTTTGATAGTTTCTTGTAATATGATGACTAGGCTTTTTTTTTTTTTTGCTCATGACTTTCAGGTAGTCCAATATTTCTTAGATTTTCTGTCCTGGGTCTATTTTCCAGATCAGTTATTTTTTAATGAGATATTTCATATTTTCTTCTTTTTTTAAAAATTTTAAAAATTTTGTTTTATTGATTCTTGATATCTCATGAAGTCTTTAGTTTCTGTTTGCCCAATTCTAATTTGTAAGAATGATTTTCTTCCTTGACCTTTTGATCCTTCTTTTCATTTGGTCCATCTTACTTTTCATGAAGCTTTTCTTCATTCATTTTTGTGCTTCTTTTTCCATTTGACCAATTCTACTTTTTAAGCTGTTATTTTCTTTTTGCAACACTTTAATTTCTTTTTCATATTTTTCTTCTACCTCTCATTTGATTTTTCCATTCCTTTTTGAGCTCTTCTAGTTCCTGAGACCAATTCCTAGTTTTCTTTGAAGTTTTGCATGTGGCTGATTTGATTTCACTGTCCCCTACTGAGTCTGTCCTTGCTCTTTTTTGTCTCATCAAAATTTTCTATAGTTAGGTGTTTTTTGTTTGTTTGTTCTTGCTGTTCCCTCATTTTTCCAGTCTTTTAAAATTTATTTTTTTACTCTTTTTCTTAAAGGTGGACTCTATTTTCATGGTAGAGGGTATACTCCCTTAAACTTCAGTTTTTCCTTAATGCTTCCCTCAGCTCTAGTTCTAGTTTTCTGCAAATTTCATTTCTTCAAAGGTGGTATGATGGGCTATAGATTGGGAGCCCTAGAAGCTACCTACTGTTGCTGATTCAGTCTCCTTTGGGGACTGCTGTTGACTTGCATGGCTCAGAGCATTCACTGTGAGCTACTTTGCCCTGGGGCTGGGGGCTTCACTGCAGGCTTGGATAAGCCAAGCACCACAGACTTGGGGCCTTACTGCAGGCTTGTGCCAGGGCTTAGGACTTCAATGGAGAGGGTTGGGGTGTTCTGCTGTTGGCTTAGGTAGGGTCCTGCGGTCTCAAAGTTGCCTTGTGCCCAGGTTTAGAACCTGGCCAAGTAGATGAGGGTTGGGCAACTTGCACTCCTCTATGTGCAGTTTTACGTCTGGTTCCCCTTTCACCTGTGAAATAGACTCTCTCTGTCAACCTTGCAAATTGTTTTCTGGAGGAGAGTTCCTTTACTTCATCCCCTTGTTGGTTCTGTGACTCCAGTATTTATTTTGAGGTACTATTTTAAGGTTGGTTTAAGAGGATTCTCAGAGTGATTCCAGCTTTCTGTGCTGATACTCTACCATTTTCTCACATACAAAATTCTGATTGATTCACCAATTTACCCCATCCACCAATCCACTGAACATATTTGCATTATCTACCAATTTATATCCTTTATCCTTTCTTTATTGCCTTGCCAATTATATATTTTTATTTCATACTATATTTACTTTGTTATTAAATTTCACAAATAAAAAGATACTTTAAGGTTCCTTCTCCTTGAATTATTCTTCTTGAATCATCATTCTGAGTCCTTAGTCCTCTTCTATCTTTCTTAATCCTTCTTAATTTTGCTCCTTTTCCAACTTTTTCTCTAATGTGGACCCAGAAATTGTTCCTCAAATTCTCCTCAATTTACCCTTAAGTTTCTATTTCTTAAATTTAATCCTTGATTTCTCCCTACAAGTCCAAAATCTTCTACATAATGTCCTTTTCCTTCTTATTTGGTACACATCCTTTCTTCTGCTTTTCCTTCCTCTACCACATTTCCCTACAGAAGTTAGCCTAGCAGTTAAATTTCTATTATATTACACTTGTCAAATATGAAATCTATCTCAGTCTCTGACTAGAACCTTCTTCTCCCATGGGTAATGTGAGGGGGATTTAGGAACCATTTGCCTCTGTACTCTGGGATTCTGGTTGAGAGTTATAATTTCCCTTTGTTTGAATAGTTATCAGTGAGCATAGACGAGAAATTTGATCAGTTTACAAGCCAATTCAGCACCCTCTGTGTCAGGCACTAGTCCCTTCCTCCCTTCCTTATCCCCAGAGACAAGAGTCAGTATTCATGGGGCCACATTCCACATCTATCTGAGAATTTCCTGGTTCCCCATTCTATAAGTAGAGACCTCTGGGTGCTGCATACGGGCACCCCCTGGTGGTTGTTTCTAAAACAGATAAGCTCTCCTTATCTCCTTATCCAGCAGAAGAGGACTTTAAGAGGGAGAGAAGGCAGGTAAAAAGGAATATAGGGAGTAGTGGTGTGGATGGGAGAAATGGGAGGAAAGAGGAATTAAGAGATGTTTGGAAATTGAAGTTTAAGATGCCTGGGCTGTTCAAAATAAATAGATACTCTCTTTTCCCCCTTTAATTCTCCAAGCTTGTCCACATTCTCACTTCCATCCCTCCCCAGCCACCTGAGAGGGAAACTCATTGCCCATGGCTTTCTAGTGCCTGTTGGTTTTTTGTTTTTTGTTTTGGTTCCTGCTGGTTTTAGAGGGGACAACACTGAAAGCTACTCAATAAAAATGGCTCCTAAAATCCACTTCAGTTGATTTCTAGCTTTTTTTTTTTTTTTTTTTGGCAAATTTACTGTGTATAGCTGCCTCTGTCTGTTTGAAATTCGGGGCCTTTCTGGAACATGGGGCCATCTTGAGTTATATCCTCTTTTCTAACCTTCCCCCAACCTTGTTAATTTGCTTGAATGGAATATTTATATTCCTTCATGGAAGGATCTTTACTCTAGGCAAGTCATTTCATTTCCGAGACTCAATTTTATTTACTCATTCATTCATTCATTCATCTGGCTAATGGAGATACTTGTTCTGCTCACCTCACAAGGTGGTTGTGAGGTCAACACTGTGTAAACTTGGAAGTCAAGTTCTATAGAAATGTGGGTTATTGACTATAATGAATGGTTAACTTATTTTAGACATCAGTAAGATCTCCCCATCATGGTGTTTCCTATCATCCTGGCTCAGAAATGCTAGGAATTTAGAAGCTTTTCATTTTTATTCCTTAACTCACCATTGGAAGGAAAGCCAGGATCATTAATCAACCAATAAGCATTTATTAGTACGTATTAGGTGATAAGCATTGTGACAGGTCTTGGTGGTTATCTTTCTACTTGAAGAGACAAAAAATGACATCGCTATGTGGGGGTCAATGTCTGATTGCTTGTGATCTGACCAATATGAGCTCAGAAGGCTCTACCACAGGCTGAACACAAATAGCCTGTATGGATGTTTGAGATGGAGATGTCTAAATTTGTGCATCTCTTGTTTCTTTTGAGCTATTGCAATTGGGTTTTGCTCATAAAGCACAGTGTTTTCTTTGATGCTGGACAGTCCTGTGCTAGTATTTCCCGTGTTTCACTATCAATATGTTTTTCAGAGAGACCTTGATATTGTCCTTGTTGAACTTCTTCTGACATTTGAGGGAGTGCTTACCTTGAGTGAGTTTTACAAAAAATTAGCCTTCCAGGTAAATGTATGTTTGGCATTCAAATACCATGGCTAGCCTGTTCTCTTTGGTAGAGACAGAAAGTTTGGAAGTTCAGGTAAAGAAAGGACCTCAGTATCCAAAATCATATCTTGACAGGTAATCTTCAGAATCTTCCTAAGACGATTCAAATGGAAGTGATTCAGTTTCCTGTTTTCTTGCATGGTGCTGGTATACTGTTCAGGTTTCACACATACACAACAATGAGTTCAACACAAGGTTTTGTAGACCTTTAGTTTGGAGGGCAGTCTAAATATACCTCTTTCCCATACTTTCCTTCAGTGTCTTCCAAACACTGAGCTATCTCAGGCAATGCATGTTCATCATCTGTGTGGACATCCCTGGAAAGTATACTGCCAAAGTAAGAGTGAATATAGCAGTCAAAATTTCTCCATTTCCTATGATGGATGGTTCCACATATGAATGGTGTGGTGCTGAATGATGGAGAACCTCTATTTTCTTGGTGTTAATTGTCAGGCCAAAATTAGCACAAGTTGCAAAGAATCCATGCTTTGTTGCATCTCAGTCTCAGAGGCTGTGAATAGAAAGTTATATACCAACTGTCCCTCCATTTTATTCTTTGCTTGTAGCCTTTTCAAGTTAAATAATTTATTGTTAGTGTAGTAACTGACCTTGATGCCTATGATAAGTGCTATACTAAGATAAATATGAGCATCTTTCTCTGATATTTACCTATTTTGGGGGCAGAACAACTATAAATATGTAGATGGTTTTTAAAGGTAGTTGAAGGAATTTTGCTCCTCCTAAAGGGGAAAGCTAGAAGAAGTTGGTCATTGAGAAATATCAGTTTTTTTGTTTGAGTTGGCTATTGACTCAAGATGTGAGAACTGGTTCTTGATTATTTTCAGTGCAATAGGGAGACTAAAGAAATGAGACTATGTAAAACAAATAAAGCAAGAATTTTATAAGACCCTGACTTCTACTCAATCCACAATTTCTTATTCTTCTATTCCTTTCATTTTTCTCTATAACTCAACCAATATTTATTAATCACTTACTCTTTAGGGAGCATTGTCCTTCTCTCTGCTTATTTCCTGTCAGATCCTCTTCCTAACCCCTGAAATGTACTTTTCCTTCTTCATAGCTCCTTTCTTTGGTTTTGTCTTTGCTTCTCACAAGAATTTGGGTCTAGCTGCAGGTGTCAGTATTTGTGGCCTAGAGCTCTGAGTGGCGGTGGCCGAGGAGGACGCGTGCTACCTGGGGCTGTGGGAGGCATTGTGGTCCCAGAGATATATCTGCAGAGCAGTTCCCACGCCCTGGTCACTAAACATCAGGCACAAGGTGCCAACTAGATCCATTTGAGCTCCATTTTCAGTGATTCTCACATCTTGTTTGGATTAGGGAATAGAATTCACAAGGACATTTTTTGGGTCAACTCTGAGAGATGCCTAGATTTTCCAGAGAGAGACGGAATTCTCCCTGTTGGTGAGAAAACCCCTTTTCTCAAGGCCTCTCTAAGGGTAAACCAATTCCGGCTATCAAAGGTCTTGCCATCTAACAAAGCAGATACATAGGGAGTCAACTGAAATACTTATATATATAGAATCAGAAAAAAATTTATTATAGTCATAACAGCCCCTGACAAAGGGTTGACTAAACACAAAATCTCTTGGAAGTTATAGTTTTTCCTAGTTTTAGAAGAGAGGAAACTAATTTGAGATCAGTTAAGCAGGGGTGGGGGGGTGTGGGAGAGAAATTTTCATGCATGGCTATAAAGGGATTTGGGGGATTTTCAAGGAGAATGAAGAGAGAAGAAATGAAAAGATGGGCATGAGATTGGCAGGAGACTAGTAACTAGTTTCTGAGGAGGGGGAATGGCACAGACCTTGTCTTGCTGCAGCTTCACTTTTATTTATGTTTTCTTAAATTTACTCTGTTAAAAAAAAAACCCAACACAAATCACTTGTACTGGGGGGCAGCCAGGTGGCACAGTGGGTAGAGCACCAGGCTTGGAGTTGGGAGTATGTGGGTTCCAATCTGACCTCAGGCACTTCCTAGTTGTGTGACCCTGGGCAAGTCACCTAATCCCAGTTGCCTAGCCCTTACTACTTTTCTCTTAGATTCAATACTTAGTATGGATATGAAGATATAGATATAGTTTCTAAGATAGAAGGTAAGGGAGGGCGGGAAAGAATGCATGTACTAGATTTCATAATTTTTCTCATGAACACTTATTGTTAACCCTGTCCTTATGTTATTGGGTCCTTCTTTGTTTGTAGCATGAGTGAGCACTGGGAAAAGAGCACAAGGGAAAGTGGAATCTTTCCTAGCACAGGATTGGGAACTCATTCTCCAGTCTATTATTAGAGAATTGTGTTTTCTTATTTGAAGGCATAGGTATAACCATTTCATATCTTCCCTTCAAAATGCAAAATCATTATGAACACAGGGACTATTTTATACATTTATTTCTTAGACAAAAGTTACCGTTACATAGGAAATGGCAGATCTCCATAATTAAGAAAGGGATGGTTGGGTGAGTGTTAAGAGTTAAAAAATATTGTCTGTCCAATAAGTGCTGCATTCATAGATGTAGATCATGAGGATGACAAAGAACATGTCATATTGGAAGGAGATTTAGGCTTCTTTTTACCTGCTCTAAATGGAATTTCTTAACTTCTCAAATTTAAAGAAAGGGATATTTTAAAAAATTAGTTGTTATTCATCCTTGTTTTTTCCTTTCTTTGCAAATTCACATAATTTTTAATAATTGTTTTCTGACATTTTTCAATCCATATTCTCTCTCTCCCTCCCTCCTATCTGTAACAGACTAAGGGGCCAAGCAAGACTGCATTTGATGGAACTCTGAGGACCCAGGAGAGTTGGCAGTTGGGCTGAGGCTGAGAATTCTGGGAACTGAAAACCAACGGACTCTTACTGTTCTCTGGACCTTTTAGGAAGGACAGGGAGGTGGGTGGCAAAGTTTCCTTGAGGCCCTGAATATCTCAAAAAGCCTAAATCTGAGAATTTACCAGATCTTCTGCTACCATAGCCAACCCCATTGATTCTACATCTTCATTTGGAAAGACAAATATTGCAATTTCCCCTGTGGCCAAGGAGCCAGAGACTCTGGTGGGAGGGAGTTGGTGGTCCTTGGAGGGGCTAACTAAGCCTAGGTTGGGTTTAGTTATCATCCTTCTCTCTTTAGCCATTTATAATGTTTTAGGATAGGCTTTTTACTGGGGTCCTGAGTCAGTTAACTAAGATTGAAAGTTACAGAATAAATCTAGTTACTGCTCAACCCTGGGAGAGAGACTGAGAATAGATTATCAATAGCTTCATCCTCACCCTTTCCCCCAAAATCTTTCCCCTTAATCTCTGAGTACCTTGTTCCTGAATAAACCCCAGTTGAGTTATTTTTAAGACAGAGTTGGAAGAGTGTTTTCAAGGTAGGAGGCAGCATCAAGTGGGTGGCATGTGGAAGGAACACCAACTCCATATTGGTGGGCAGTTTGGGGTAGGGGGAAGCTTACTCCCAAATAACCCAGCTCTGGGTAATTGAGGGGAACCATTTGGGTCTCATTCAACTCCCAACATCTCCCTCTACCATCTTTACCCCAGCCCATCCATTTTGGGGAACCACCTCGTGTGTTATACCCCAAGAGTCTCCATAACAAGGAGGGTGGAGTGAGTGGAGTGGACCCATACCCATTCAGCTTAGGGGGGTTACCAGAGCACACCTCATCTATCAGCTAATGCCCCCCTCTTACATATCCCATCCCCCCTCCCCAGAAAGAGATTAAAAAAAAAGACTTTTTTGTGATAGTTCTCCAAACCCGACTCGTCTCGTAATCCTTTGGACTCCTTCTGGACATTTGACAACAAGGAATATATTGGCAAATGGCAAATGTTTCACAAGCAGTTCTCAAAAAAAAGAAATGCCCATCACACACTTTTAAATTTAATTTGCATTATTAATATATTCTCTATAATTTTCAAGTCTAGACAATTAAAATAAGTCGATGTTTGCTGATTTTGATTTCTGAGGTGCTCACACTGAAAATTTAACAATAGGGTTGGCTTTAGCACATTCCTGTCTCTGAATCCATCCATCATCTTCCCACAGCAGTGCCACCTTTACAGCCACCTTCTTTTCAAAAGACAAATTTTCTGGTTTGACTTTATTGCTTCCATTTGCTTGAGACAACAAGTCACATCACTAGCTAAAGCATGTAGAATATGGCTGAGACACCAACTTTAACTCATGTTGACTAACTAGCTGGCTAAGAGAATTTCTGCTTCAGCATGATTATCTCTATTTACTTAAGATGAGCATGTCAAGTTAGTAGGTATAACTGCAGTGTTAATGGTTAGTTTGCAAATTCTAGCTATATTCCTAGAGTTTACTGACCAGTTTATAATTTTGCCTGATGCAAATCTTCCCCTTCTGCTCTCTGTTCTTTGATGTGTAAATATTTACCTTCCCCTTTATTTTTTGGTAAAATCTCATTGTATCCAGCCTCCTTGTGTAACTAAAACCTATATAAGCTTGCAAAAACTGCTGCTCAGGACCCACTGATTTTTGTATACTGTGGTTCTATGCTCTGATCAAATAATAAACTGTTTTTTAAAATGTTTCTTCGTGTTGATAGATCTGGCAGTAGTGACTATCGACAAATTCGTAGACAGCTTTTATGGCATTTTGATTGGTTCATTCTTCCCCAAATCTTCATTTGAGGAAGCGTACATGCCAGTTGTGCTTTTTCCAAAACCAAGTTCAATCCATGATGCCTTGGACTGTGATCCTTCCATTATGCTTCCAACCCCTGGTTTTTTTTTTTAGTTCCATTTAATGTTTTATCTATTTCCGTTAAAATTTAAGCTCCTTGAGGGCAGAGGATATCTTGATTTCTGCTTGTATATATACTCCCACAACTTAATACAATGTCTGGCACATAGTCAAGGCTGTCTATCTGGTTCAGGTAGTGAAGAGAAAGTAACCTTGAAGTGTTAACAGAGTGATGGAAAACATTCATGGATCACATGTTCTGCTCCTTATCTCTCCTTAGAGACTCAGATATCCTATATCAGAGGGAAATCCTTGCTTTGTTCTGAGTCAATATGGTATAGCAGAAAGATAATTTGGGTTTTAGTTCTGCCTCTGCCTCTATGTCCCTGCAGTTCTATACTATGGTAAGTTAGTTGTGGCTGGTTTAAATCATACTCAGGAAGGCTGGCTTAATTTCATACATTTTTCAGGGCAAAAACATGTCTTCCAGCCCTTCTATAAACCTGCTTCTTCATATTCTTTGTAAACTAGCATAATAGAATATTGCATTTTGGAATGAGGAACATTGCTGGTTGTTTGTCTAGACCAACTGGGTTAAATCAGAGAAGATTTCGCTGGCGTTCCTAATCCTTATTCAACAGGGCTTTCGAGCACTTCACAAAAAAGTTTAAAAAGTGGCATTCTTTTTGTTGTTGTTCAGTCTTTTCAGATGAGTCCTATTCTCCATGAACCCATTTTGGGTTTTCTTGGCACAGATATTGGAATGCTTTGCTATTTCTTTCTCCTGATCATTTTACAGATGAAGAAACTGAGGCAAAAAGTGTTAAGTGACTTGCTCAGGGTCACACAGCTAGTAAGTCATGGGAGGGATAAGTATTTAGCCCTCAAATTCAAACCTGTGACCACTTGTCTTTCTGAACCCAGCACACCTCATTATTCATATCACTGCCATATAGGTGCAAAGGCTTCTGCTGCCTGTTATTTTCCCCCTTTTACAATTGTGGAAAGAGACTGAAAGAGTTTGTCGTCTTGCCTAGACAAAGCCTGTAAATGGGTGAGGAAGAATTTGAACTCCAGTCTTCCTGATTCTAAATTCAACTCTCTCTTACACAAAGTAGACCCAGCTAGTAATGCTATTAACATATGAGGGATATATGAAATTTTTTTTCATTCTCAATTACCAGTATCTTGGCACCTCATTTAACTGAATGTCTAAAGATTTCATCCTGGGGTTTTGCCAAAAATTCCCTTTATGATTTTAGAAGCTTCCACTTTTTTAAGTTTCAGTTTTCTCTTCTGGGAAATGAAGAATTGGACCAAATAACAATATTAAAAATCATAAAGGGGGAAGCTAGATGGCTCAGTAGATAGAAAGCTTGACCTGGAGTCAGGAAGACCTGAGTTCAAATTTGGCCTCAGACATTTATTAGCTGTGTGATCCTTAACAAGTCACTTAGTCTCTACCTTAGTCCAGCAAATCATTTCAGTATCTTTGCCAAGAAAACCCAGGGGCAATATGGGCCCTCAGATCATGATGAACAATAACAATAACAACAATAAAACAATCTTAAAGGAGATTCTATGCCATGATTCTAGAATACATATTAACTATAGTGATTTTGTAGAGTAAGAGTTGGAGCACCAAAACTGACCCTTCGATCAGAAAGTTACCTGATTAGGTGAAAGGAAGTCAGGAATTATAGAAAAGACCAAAGATTCTTAAAAAAAAAAAGCAACCCTTCTCTTCTGGATTAGTATCAATTTTAAAACAGAAGAAAGTCAAGGGCTAGGGAATTGAGGTTAAGTGACCTGCCCAGGGTCAATAGCTAGGAAATGTCTGAGGCCAGATTTGAATCCAGCCTCTCCTGACTCTAGGCCTGGTATTCCATCCACTGTGCTCCCTAGTTGCCCAGAAAAGACCAATGATTGATCCATCCATTCTGGAAAACAATTTGGAATTATGGGGGAAAAAAGAGAAAATGACTGAAATTTCCATACCTGTAGACTGGCTTTAAAAATGCTCCTGCTGTTGACATAGAAACCTCATTGCTCCTAAGGATGTTAAAGACCAAAAGGTCCCAGATATACTACAATACTGATAGCAATTCTTTTTATAGTAATAAGCTGCAAATAAAGTAGAAACCTGAATATAGAGGAATGACTAAATAAAGTCTGATTTGAATATAATGGAAATATTGCTGTACTCTGACATAATGAATATAAAAATTCAAAAAAGCATGAGAAGACGTGATTGGATACAGAGGAAAGCAAGCAGAATGAGAAAATCACTATAGGAAATTAAAACAATCATGAAAATGGAAAGAACAATAAACTCAGGCTGAATACTGTGTAATAATAATAACCAAGTTTGGCCTTGGAGAATAGAAAGGAAAATGCCTTTCCTTTCCTTCCTTGGTCTGGAAGACTGTATTGTCAGATACAGATGTTGCATAGTTTGGTTTTGATGAAATATTTTTCCTTTTCTTTTCCTTCCTTCTTTCCTTCCTTCCTTCCTTCTTTCCTTCCTTCTTTCCTTCCTTTTCTTTCTTTCTTTCTTTCTTTCTTTCTTTCTTTCTTTCTTTCTTTCTTTCTTTCTTTCTTTCTTTCTTTCTTTCTTTCTTTCTTTCTTTCTTTCTTTCTTTCTTTCTTTCTTTCTTTCTTTCTTTCTTTCTTTCTTTCTTTCTTTCTTTCTTTCTTTCTTTCTTTCTTTCTTTCTTTCTTTCTTTCTTTCTTTCTTTCTTTCTTCCTTTCTTTCTTTTTCTCAGCATTATTAATAACCAAGTGGCAGTTGCTAGTCCCTGTTTGAGGTGGGGTTCAGAGGCATAATCAGTATCTAAATTGTCATTACAACAAGAAGAAGAACAACAACAAAAAGAAGTTTAAAGTCTCTTTTGGCCTGAACTTATGCACCCATGGATGCCCTGTGTGCCTGCACACTCTCTTTTAATACAATAAAACTTTCCTTCCCAGACCTTATCATCTTCTCTAAGCCCAGAAGGGCTGAGGCAAGACACAAACACCCACCAAAGTCCATACATCTGTTCTGCCTCAAATATGGAGTTAAGAATGGGTTGAGTCTGGTTGATTTATAATGAACTGGCTATTTTGATATGCTTGTGCACAACCAGTGGAAAAAAATGCATCTTTCCCCCCTTCATCATCTGAAGATTTATTTGAAAGACTTGTTTTGTGGCTATTCTGGGTAAAACTCCTGATGATCTGACTTAAAATGTAATTTATTTTTCTTTGCTAGAGTTCAGCTGGTTGCCATAGGAATATATTAGCTACAGAGCAAGGAATAATTAGACTGATTGGTTCTTTTGTGTTCCTTAATTTTTTCCATTCTGGGAATTTAACATATAATTATAGGGATTATTTCCCTTTGACTTTTTTTGTAAATTAATTTCAAAACCAAATTCTGATGGCAAATAATGATTATATTTGTTAATCAATACAACCTGGTTTTCCCTTTAAAATAAAACCAGAGGATTGTCTGAATGTTGGAAACAGGATGATTGAGCTCTTGGCGATTCCTGTTGATCACAACAATATTAATGGTTTCTTTCAATCAGCACTAATGACAGTTGTTTTTTATTTATTAGGGCTGCAATATACTGGGGTAACAAATGAGAGAAAGCTGTCTGTCAGTGGTAGATTGGATCTAGTTCACATTTCGGAGTGAGGAACACTGCTGGTTGTTTGTCTAGAAGACAAACTTAGGGTTAACTTAGAGAAGATTTCACTGGGATGCCTAATCCTTGAAAGCTCAGCAGGGCTTTCAGAGTGCTATCCTTTTTGCTATTTTTCAGTAGTGTCAGACTCTTCATGACCCCATTTTGGGTTTTCTTGGCAAAGATGCTGAAGGGTTTCCTTCTCCATTGCATTTAGAAGATGAGGAAATGGAAGCAAATAAGGTTAAGTTACTTGCTTAGGGTCATACAGCTAGTAAGTGTCTGAGGCTGGATTTGAACCCAGTTTTCTTGACTCTTGGTCTGGCATTCTATCTCCTGTGCCACCTATCGTGGTGGTGCTGCTGAGGTGCCATCTTATGTGCTTTTAGCAATTTAAAGTTTGCAAAATAATTCATATACATTTTGTTATCTGAGGAGGCTTTGTACGGTGGAAGGAGATCTGGATTTGAAGTTAGAGGTACCAAATTTGAATCCAGGTACTGCCTGGGTGACCATGGGCAAGTCGTTTAACCTCTCTGAGACTCAAGGGCCTCTTCTGAAAAATGAAATTTAGGCTAGATAACCTCTACAGTCTTTTCCAGCTCTAACTTTATGATTTTATGTTCTCATTTGAAGAATTAAGAAGTGTTATAAAAGATGTCATCAGAGCCATGAATGACTGAAAAAAAAGGTGATATGTAATGATCATGAAGGAAATAAGAAGAGATGGCTTTACCCATGTCTATGAAAGACAATAAGGGGAAGAGCACCAGTACATTAATTGTACCTCTGTGACAAATTTATGGAAAGACATGGACAAGAGTAGGCGGTAATTTGTGTCACTGGAGGCAGTTTCTACATCATTAAGATCTAGGTGGTGCAGTGGATAGAGTGCCTGACTTTGAGTCAGGAAGAACAGAGATCAAATCTACCTCAGAAACTCACTAACTATGTGAACCTGGGCAAATCACTTAACCCTGCTCGCCTCAGTTTCCTTATCTATAAAATAAGCAGAAGAAAGAAATGAGGACCCGGGTTCAAAGCCCACCTTAAACACTGTGTGATCTGGGACAAAATGCTCTCAGACTTTCTCCTCATCTGTAAGACAGGGTCAATAGAGCTTCCATCTCACAGGGTTGATCAAATGATATGATCTACCACAGGGTTGTACTAGAACTAGCTCCTATGGGCTCAGGACAGTTGATTCTTAAATTTCAACGTATTTATATTTTCAAAATAAGCTATAATTTGAGTTCAATTTATTCTTTTGTTGATTGTTTTAGACTTAAGAAAGTAATGGGAAAAATTTTGATAATCAGATCAAATTAAAAAATATTTTGTGCATACGTTTTTCTCCCATGAGAGCCAGTTAAAAGCATTAATTAGCATACCCTTGGATATAGGTAAAGCACTTTGCAAACCTTAAAGTAAATCAATATAAGTATATTCTATTATTATTTTTTATTATTCTTATCTTTGTTTATACTCTAGAGCATACAACACATGAAATGCACTCAGTCACTGAATTTAACAATAATGTATTCAGGACTGATCCATATACTAATATTCATAATTATGAATATTTTTATTTTAGTTGCATAATAAATTAATAATAATTTAAATAACTTTTATTTTATATAATTATACTATAATAATATTAATCGATAATATTTAATAATTTAATGATTAATAAAATAAATTTACAGTTTTAAATAAAATAATAAAGTCATAAATTAATAGAACTCTAAGGGATTTTTTATATCATCTAAGCTGGTCCTTTCATTTTTCAGATTAAGAAATTGAATCCTAGGTGATTTGCCCAAGGTCACACAGCAAAATAATGGCAGATTAGGGACCAGAACGCAGGTATACTGAGTTCCAGCCCAGGGTACTTTTCATGCATCATGTGTGAAACCCTGTTTCCAGTGAATATATCTCAAGAACTAGGAAGGATCTTGAGATACCTAAGGGAGAGAGTTGGCAGAGTAAGTGGAGTGGTATGCTATCTGAGTATATGGAGGCCAGAAGATCATAATACCTTAATCTATTGACCTTCATGGACTTAGAACAGCCATGCTATTTTAAAGGTTGCTAGGGATTTTTCTGTTTCCTTTCTTAGATATCCTTCTCCCCTTGTAGCTTGGGACTGAGTAAGTTGGCATTGGCATGAAGGCAATGCCCTATGGTTTCCTTGGAGTTTATATATTGTGGCTTTTGGGCTTGGGTAGAATAAGGAAAACTTATCAAGATGATAGGTACCTTGAGGGAGAATTGAGTCTTTACACAGTGGACATAACTTTTTAAAAATTTTCTTTTTTCCTCAATTACATGTAAACAGAAATTTTTAACAATCTTTTTTTAAAGTTTTGAGTTTTAATTTCTCTCCTTCCCTTTCCTCTTGAGAAGGCAAGGAATTTTATATCAATTATGCATGTATAGTTATGCAAAAACACTTTCATAATAGCCATGCTGCAAAAGAAAACACAGACAAAACCAAACCTGAGAATAATAAAGAACATAAAGGGGTATGCCTTAATCTTCATTCATATACTGTCAGTTCTTTGGAGGTAGATAGAATTTTTCATCAAAAATCCTTTAGAATTGTTTAGGACCATTGTATTGCTGAGAATAGCTAAGTTATTCACAGTCATCACCATACAATATTGCTATTTCTGTGTACAACGTTCCCCTGGTTCTGTTTACTTCACTTTGGATCAGTTTATATAAGTCTTTCCAGGATTTTCTGAAAGTATTCTTCTTGTCATTTCTTATAATGCAATAGTAGTCCATCACAATCATATATCACAACTTGTCCTGCCATTCTCCAGTTGATGGATAGCCCCTTGATTTCTAATTCTTTGCCATCACAAAAATGACTGCTATAAATATTTTTCTATGTATAGGTCTATTTTTTTCTTCTTTGATCTCTGTGGCATAAAGATTTCATAGTGTTTTTGGGTCAAAGGATGTGCATAGTTTTATAGCCATTTGAGTAAACTTCCCATTTTTCTCCAGAATGGTTGGATCAGTTTACAACTCTACTAACAGTGTCCTTTTAACCTCCCATCCCTTCTAACATTTGTCATTTTCCTTTTCTTCATATTATTCAGTTTGATAAGTGTGAGGTGGTACCTCAGAGTGATATAACCTTTTAATGTGCATTAGGAGTCCTGTATTGAACCAAGCCAGGAAAAATGAAGGAATGTACAAAACTTAAAAAAACAACAACTATAAAAAGTTAAGAACTTTTGAAACCCCTTAGTGTCATCTTGAAAGTAGTTGTGGAAAATGGAGCCAGAATGCAATAGTGTTATTCTGATAGTTTTCTGGGCTCTGACTAACCTTTTTTTCTGGGGCAGTGAATAACTCCCTCTATTCCCCACAAAAACCTAGAGACAGGAGGGTGGTTTAGGAGCTCAGAGTATATAAGGATACTAAGAGAAAGGACCATGATCAGAGAATGTGATTCCATTGGCTATGACAAAAGTTTAAATTTATTTTTTGAAAAATTCTCTTGGCTATGGAATGAAAAGAGCTGGGCTAATTAATCTTTGGAAAAATTGAGGAAAGAATAGTATGAACTTATTATGCACAGGAAAGATTTTTCCATTAAAGGATAATAGTCCCTGAAAGGCTAGAACTCTCCTATCTCTGTATCTCTTGGGGTTCACATGACACTTTCTTTCCTCAGCCCTACTATGTAAGATGTAACCTGTATTTTCGATTGAAGAGTTTATTTCCCTGAGAAGGGTCAATCTCTGTGTTTTCACTGCCTTGGCCCAGCTTCTTGAAACCATTACTTCTAGAATTATAGTTATAGACCCTTGAAGTAGGAAAAAGCCTTAGAAGGCATCTAGTCTAACCCATACCAGAACAACAATCCCCTCTACAATATACCCTTGTAAAACAAGTTGTCATTCAGTCTCTACTTATAGTTGTCTATGGAAGGAAAATACCACTTCCTGAAGAAGTGGATTCCATTTCTGAATAACTCTAATTGTTAGGAAGTCTTTTCCTTCCTCAAGCCTATTTCTGTCTCTCCCCTAATGTCCTTTACTACTACTAGTTATGCCTTTGGAGGATAAGCAGATGAAAACAAATCACTCTTCTATTTTGATAATTCTGTCAGTATTTGAACAGAGCTTTTACCTCAGTCCCTAAGTGTTCTCAATTCTGAACAACCAATCCTCATGTGGCACTTTGCTGTTATGACTGACCTCTGGTTTATTTCTATTCTTCCTAACTCTAGATGTCATTATACTAGAGTAGAGGAGAGTAGGTCTCTCTGCCTCAAGTCTTTCCCTATTCTAGTCAATCCTTCACGGAGCTGTCAAATAGATCTTCCTAAAGTACAGGCCTGGCTATATTACTCTCCCATTCAGTAAACTCCACTGACTTACATTACCTCTAAGATCAAATATAAAATCATGTTTGGCTTTTAGGACACGCAGGTAAATAGTAGATAGTGGATAGAATGTCTGGTCTGGAGTCAGGAGTTCAAAACTGGTGTGACCCTGAGCAAGTCACTTAAGCTTTAGTTTCCTCATCCATAACATGAACTGGAGAAGGAAATGGCAAACCACTCCAGAATCTTTGCCAAGCAAACCCCCAAAGGGGTCACCAAAAGTTGGACATGAATCAAACAACTGAACAACAACAACAACTTGACTTTTAAAATCTTTCACAATCTGACCCCTTTCCCTTTCTAGTCTTACACTTTTCTTTCTGCCATGTAGTTTGAAATCCTGTGACACTGGCTTTCTTGCTGTTTCTCACACAAGACATTCCATCTCCTGACTCCATGCTTGGAATACTTTCCCTCCTCATCTCTGCTTCCTGATTTCCTTCAGGTGCCAGCTAAAACCCTACCTTCTTCAAGAAGCCTTTCCTGATCCCCCTTAATGCTAGTACTTTCTCTCTGTGATTATATCTAATTTATCCTGTATATATCTTGTTTGCACATGTTCTGAGCATGGCTTCATTGACTTTCAAGTTGTGTGCTTATTGTCTCCTCATTAGTTTGTGAACTCTTTGAGAATGAGTTTGAGAATGGAGAATTAGGGTTGTGTATTTCCAGTGCCTAACACATAGTTGATGCTTAATGAACATGACTAATATGAAAATAAGTATTACTGGACTGCACATCAAATTGCTTGCCTTCTCTATTGGGGGGAGTGGAGAGGAAGGAGATAATTTGGAACTGAAGAATGTTAAACATTTTTTACATATAATTGGAAAAATTAAAAAAAAATTCTTGTTGAGTTAACTTAGCTTTTAAAAAAATTGGATGATATTTCCCTTGCCCAGTCTTGAATTATTTCTGTTCTCTTGGCAAAGAGCTTGCAATCACATTTATTAATTCTTTCAGTATCCTGATTTTCATTTTACTTTATCTGATCATGCTATCTTGAATTAATTAAGAATGGGTAGGAATTAATTTCCTATCTCTCCACAATCTTGTTTCAAATCTTAATAGCCATCTTTCAATTTCTATCCAAAGATTTACTGTCCTTTACTGAGAAAACAGAAGCAAAATAAGTTGAGTAGTTCTGCCTTCTCTCCATGATATGTTAGCAACTTTCTATCCACTCTAAGCAGCTTTCTTATCCCTTCTTTAATCCTACTATTTCCCCAGATATTGCTATTAAAAACGACTAAACTTTTTAAACTCTTCTTGACATTAGTATTCAACTTCAATTCATTCTAGGCTTCTGAAGGTATTCTTCTAGGATCGTCTAACCCTAATCATTATCTGTCTTTTCTTTCATATATATATATATGTATATATATATATATCTTTTTGAGATTGAAATTTGTCATTGAGTTCCCTATGCAAACCACATTGGTCTCTGGAGACAACTCCCCATTTGAACTCTTTCTCTTTGTGATTTTAGAATTTCATTCCTGAGAATTTCTCATCTTTCATAGACTTACTTTCCCTGATAGTATTTTAGTTTGTGTAAGCCTACCTATTCTTTTCCTGAACCCTTTGATAACTGTTTTTTAAAAATTTTGGATGCCTATCAGATTATATCTGGCTTTCCTCTTCCTTATCACACATTCTGAGATGAAATGGATACTTTAGCCCTTATCATTTTTACTCAAGCAATCAGTTTCTTCTCAGCAAGTATATTAAATAGTATTTCCCCTCATTATATTTTCTACCTAATGAAAGATAAGATTATTATTAAGATAAAGCAAGAATTCATCATTTGCTTTTCTTTTGGCAGAGAAAGAACTCCAGTGAAGAGATTTTCTTGGTGGTTACATTTGTTTAGACAAGAGCAAGGGTTGCTGAGGCATTTGCTTCATAGGGTTCCCCATTTGCCTTGATTCCAGCTTCTCTAACCAAGTACTTGCATTTCCTTTCCAGACCTTGCTTTGTACCTTCTCCTCACCAAATCTCCAAAATCTGTTTTGAAAGTCTATGATTTCATGAAACATTGTAAAACAGGTTGCCTGAAATCACATAGTGAGTTTAACAACAAACCCTGGGTTTCTGAATATTTTTCCTTCCTATCTCTGCCTTGGGAAAATGAAACCTGTGCTCTTTCCTTCCATTTACCACCTCTGCCATATACTTTCTTTAGCTCCTGCACATTAATGGGAGGTTTGGGGAGACTTGTGATATTTTTTCAGGAATAGGCTGAGGAGGGCTACTCTGTGGTTAGACCTGGACTCTTAGGACAGTCTTACCAGGCTATAGATGCTCCTTAGAAAGTCCATATCTCTGAAGGAAGTTTTTGAATTTACATATCTTTGCCTTAGTTCCTCCAGCCACTTAAATCCTTAGTCTAGCTGAGGCTCCTGACTCCCTGGGAAGTCAGCCCTCTGTCCCCTTTCTCAGACCAAGTTCTCCATGGGAACTCCTTGCATTTCTTAGCCCTGAAACCAGAGAATGATGGACATTTATATGTAATGAGAGAGAATCAGCTTTCCTTTGTTTCTTCTGTTTTGATCTCAGAGGGTGGGCAGGGAAGTCTACAATATAAGGCTAATAGTCCTACAAGGGTACATAGCCAAAGTGAAGATCTTTAATAGATCTTCACATCCCCTTGGGAATAGGATCTTTTAAGGCTGTTACACCTGTTTAGGGAGCTGGAAGTGACCTTTAAGGTAATTTAGTCAATCATCCACTCTACTTTGTATGGGAAGGGCAGATATTCTCTAAGAAAGCATAAGGACTGTTTTTTGCATTTCTTTGCATCCCTAGTTCTTTGAACAGGTCTAGAACATACTAAGCCCTTAATAAATACTCCTACTACAGACTTTTCCTTCTTCCCACCCACCCTGCACTTAACATAGGAAAGATGTCATCCACTTGCAATTCTGCTGATGAAGATAATATTCCTGGGGAGACAGTGATTGTTTCTGTAAATATTTGTAGCAAAGCTTGTGTCTTTCTAACGCTAGAAGACCTATTTTATAATGACCCAAAGTTGATCTGAATAACTTTTCACAGTACAGTCAACCATAACTACCAGTCTAGAGATCTAGATTACAAGGCATAAGAGGAATAATTAGAATCTGGTAGATTTTGTTCTGCAAAAAAAAAAAAAATTAATGCTCCTATCCAAGTAGGGATTAAGCAGCAATGATTAAAGAAATATTCTTACATGGAGATATGTTTTTTATATATCTCAGCAGAAAGACTTTAGATGGTCCTCTCTGCCTTTCATTAGCAGTAGAGTTTGATATAGCTGCACAGAACTGCTTTTTTCTGAGAGAAATTATATGTGTATGTATATATATATGGATATATAGATATAGATATAGATATAGATATAGATATAGATATATGTTTGGGGGATTGTTCTGGTATCCAAATCTCTTTTGGTAAACAGGATGAACTCATTCCAGGAGTTGGGAAGGACTTTAGACCCTTTCCTGGGCATGTGTGTGTAGGAGTGGAGGTGGTAGGAAGATTCCAGCCAGCTTTATAAATCAGAAGAAAGACAGCAGCTAGGTCTTTGGGAATGTGGTATAGATATAATGAATTTGAAAATTCTATTAATGTAATGAGATATTATGTCATAAGAAATTTTGAATATCAAGAGAGGTATGGGAAAAAAATTTTATGAACTGAAGAAGAATGAGATAAGAAACAGGAGAATGATCTATCCAGCTACCATAATAATATAAGATAAAACTTTGAAAGATGTCAGAATTTAAAAGTCTAATGACTAATAATGACTTCAGAGGTCTAATGGTGAACTACCTGTCCTACTTCTTGAGAAGTGATGAACAATAGGTTTCAGACACAGTCAAACTTGTTTTGTTTAGCTGTGTTTTATAACAAGGGAAAGTTCTATTGGTGAGGTATAGGGCAGGGGTCAATGGGATGTGATAGGACGGTTTTTAAGAAGCATCAATAAAATATCCTCAAAAATTACCATTGAAAAGTACTCCCCCTTCAAAAATAAATTCTATCCCTCCAAATATAAGAGCATGTAGGTGTACTAAAGTCTCCTACTGGGCAAAGGTATGCAGGATTACCTGATTTTTTTTTTGCAGAGATACACAAAGAACATTCCTCCACAGAGGTGTATCACTGACTGTTGATTACTGTTGCTAAATCTCCACTTGCGGAAGGAGTCAAGTGAAATCAATGAACATTTGAAGGTACTATGAAAAGTGCTGGGGATACAAAGAAAGACAACATTAGTTCCTGTCTTTTCTTATAGAATATCGAACCTCCCCAGACAAAGAAGGTGGGTGATTGAACTCTTTGATCTTAAAGGTCCCTTACTATTCTAAGATTCTGTGATTCTGTGTAAGAATAGACACATAGACATATTGTACCTCAGTTTCCTTAATACCCTTTGAGGTTTTGCAGTCAGGTAAGTTGATTCTTGAATACTTGAATACATTGAGAAGTGAGTCCTTGAAAGAGAAGAAAATAACATCACAAGCACTACAAATCACATGATATATCATATTTTTGTATACTTAAGTATATTTTCATACATATCATTCTTATATGTATATATTTATACATACATAAATAGATGTGTAAAAGGCTTTTGACAAAGTATAATCTAATTTTTTCTAAAAAACCTTTGAAGAATAGATATGCAAAGGGGATTTTTAATAAGCTAAAATATATATCTAAACCCAAAAGTTAGTATTATTTTTCATATTTCTTTGTATTCATCACGCATATAATTTCTTACAACACAGTAATATTTCATTATATTCATTTAGTACTACAGTTTATTTAGATATTTCCAAATTGATGAGCATCTACTTTGTTTCCAATCCTTAGTTATCACAAAAAGTGCTGCTATAAATATTTTGGAGTATATGGAAACTTGCATATTATCATTGGCTTCCTTAGAGTATAAGCTGGTAATGGAGTATCTAGTTCAAAGGACATGAATATTTCATTCATTTATTTCTTTATTTTTGCATAATTCTGTATAACTTTCCAAAATGGTTGTGCTATTTCAATTTCACCAACATGTATTAATATGTCCATCTTTACACAACTTCTCCAACACTGACTATTTCCATTTTTGCCATTTTTACTCATTTGAAGAGTGTGAGGTGAAACTTCAGGATTGTTTTGATTTTTATTTCTCTTATTATTAGTGTTTTGGAGCATTTGTCATATAGTTGTGAATACTTTGCAGTCCTTTTTAGAACTCTTTGTTCATATCCTTTGACTATTTATTAATTGGAGAATGGCGATTAGTCATATGTATTAATTATTGATAAATATTGGATGCCAAACTCTGATTAGAAAAACTTGATACAAGTATTTTTCCCATTTGAGCACTTCCTTTCTCATCCTACATGCATTAATATCGTTTGTACAAAAGCTCATATCGCAAACTCAACATGTCTAAAACAGAACTCATCTTTTCCCCCAAACTCATCCTTATTCTGAATTTCCTTATTTCTGTTGAGGGTACTACTACCCTTTCAGGCATATTGGTTCACAGTCTTGGTGTATTCATCATTCTCCACTTGTTTCTACCTCCTCTGAAAAATTTGCTCCTTTCTTTCCACTTATAAAACCTCTTCCCTAGATCAGGTCTTCATCAAATCTGGGTTTGATTATTTCAATAGTTTCCTATTTGATCTCCCTGTCTCCATTCTTTCCCCACTCTAATCCACCCTCCATGAAGACACTGAAATGATTTTCTTAAAGTGCAGAACTGGCCACATAATGAGCCTACTCTATAAACTCCAGTGGCTCCCTATTACCTCCAGGATCAAATTTAAATGCCTCTGTAAGGGATTTAAATGTCTACACAATCTTGAGGGCAGGAATTACTTTGTGCTTGTATCCTCAGACCTTAGCACAGTGCTTGGGACACTTGGGTGCTTTTCCATTCATTAATTCATCCATCCATCCATCTATCTTTCATACATGGTACTCCATCCCTGATCTCTGTGTCTCTGTCTTTTATGCTAAAATTTCATTCTCTGCCTTGCCTCTTAGAATCCTTACTCAGGTAATGGGATTTTAGGGTCATAGATTTAGAGCTAGAAAGGATATTAGACACTATTTAGTCCAACCCCCTTCTCTTACAGATTCTAGGAAACTGAGACCCAGAGAAGTGAATAACTTTTTTAAGGTTGCATAGGAAATGTCTGAAGTGGGATGCTGTAGCCACCACATATAATCTGCCACCTCTAGAGCTATTTGGCTTGTAAAAACTTCATGGATTAGTTAGAAATTAACCTGGGATCTAAAAAAAACCAATATACAAATATTCGCAGATTAATGGAAGAAGAAATAAATAAATAACTCTTGGGCACCTAGGTCAGTGATGGTGAATCTTTAAGAGACAGAGTGCCAGGCCCTGCGCCCACTCCACCCCCAGACTGAGTGTCATGTCCTGTCCTTCTTTATCCCCTGGCCTCCCTCCCTTACCCTAGATAGGGGAGGGAGGAAGTACTACCAACTGGGCTGCTGGACAGAGGGGTGGGTGATGAGAAGTGCAGGTGGAGAGGGGGACGAGAGTGATCCCAACAATCCCTCCCCTCCAGCTTTGCTTCCCTCAAACCTAGCTCCTCTCCAACCCCACCATGGGAATGACCTTCACCACAGATTTAACAGGCTTCCATCTGCTCTGCATCCTCATGCAGCATGTGAGCCCCTCTTTGCCCCTCCCCCCATACCTTACTTGAGACAGGGGAGGGAGGAAGTGCTCCCACTGGGCTGCTGGGCACCAAGGCTGGTAAAATGAAAAATGTCTTCAGGTGCATGGAGAGGGGAAGGGGAACAGCTCTTCCCTGAGTCCCTCTGACTTTCTAGTAATAAACTCTGGTAGGTGACTGCAGGAGTGCCCACAGAGAGGGTTCTGTGTGCTCTTTTTGGCACATGTGCCATAAGTTCACCATCATGGACCTAGGTCAAAAAGAAAGAGATGAATAGAGCAGAGATATGTAGGCAGGATGGAATCAGACTGAGGCCCTGAATAATTATCACAATGAAAAATCAGCCTTCAATTTCAAACATTTTAACTCAAAGTATTTAAGGATATAAGAAAACAGTGTTCTGCTATCCAGATCCAGAGAAAGAACTAGAAGTAGAAACAGAGTAGAAATGCAGAAGAAAAACATATAATTGATCACATGGTTTGATGGGGATATGATTGGGGTTTTGGCGATAAAAGATCACTCTATTACAAATATAAGAAATATAGAGGGGGCAGCTGGGTAGCTCAATGGAGTGAGAGTCAGGCCTAGAGACAGGAGGTCCTGGGTTCAAACCCGGCCTCAGCCACTTCCCAGCTGTGTGACCCTGGGCAAGTCACTTGACTCCCATTGCCCACCCTTACCACTCTTCCACCTATGAGACAATACACCGAAGTACAAGGGTTTAAAAAAAAAAAGAAATATAGAAATAGGTTTTGAACAATGATACATGTATAACCCAGTGGAATTTCTTGTCAGCTCAGGGAGAGAGGAGGGAAGAAGTGTGGGAAAAATCATGAATCATGTAACCATAGAAAAATATTCTAAATAAATTAATTAAAAAAAAACAAACAAACAAAAAAGAAAAGTGTTTTAATTTCCATTAAGGTTCCCTTTCACAAAATGGATATGTGAGGAGGATTGGTTACTAACTATGAGAAGTAATCAACTCTCTCTCTCCCTCTGTCTCCATCTCTTTCTGTCTCCCTTTCCCTTTCTCTCTCTCTTTCCCTTCCTCCTTCCTTCTTGCTCCTCCCCAATCACTCTTTCTTTCACCCCAAAGAACTGCTTTGTTCTTTATAATCACTGCTGCATTCACTTTCTGTTTATGTAACAATACTGCGAAGCAAACCTGGTATTGAGAACTATAATTTATATAGTTTTTCATATTGGTTGTATATTCCACAGGAGCCCAGTCTCCAGAAAATCAAAACCATATTGACCCTAGAAAAAAGTCAACTCAAAGGATGGACTTTCAGGAAATTGGTTCCCTTTAAAGCAGCCTGGATTTTAATTTAGATAGTCCTTGACTGACTTTCTTGTTCCTGCCCTTGTTAGTTTTCAAAGTTAGGGGTCAGAGAAGCCATGAATTATAATAATCATTTTGATAAGATTATAACACCTGTGAAATCTGGAGAACTGGCAGGTTAGGGGTCTCAAACTAGTCCATAAATATATTCATTCATGTGTGAATGCAGTACATACTGAGTGCCAACTTCATTCATTCAATCAGTTATTTATTAAGCAGTTATGTACTGGACTGCCCTGAGGAGAAAAAAAAAAGAAGAAAATCTGTAGGATAAGGAAGTGAAAGAGCTACAATGCAGGATGTATACAGAGGCAGTTACAAACCAAGTGTGGTCTAGATTTAGGAGAGGGTAAGATTTTTCTTGGTGACTATGACTGGGAGATCAGGAATGGCCTCCTGGAGGGATATTGGCACTGGAAAGGGACTCAAGTTAATGTATATATCTCTTCAGACACTGTTTCAAATGTTTGCAACTTTTAGCATTCTTACTAAGTTTCTGGTCTGGAAAGCTTTTATTCCTCTGCTTATAAATCTTACCTATCCTTGAAAGTCTCACAGCTCAAGTCCCACCACTTTCAAGAATTCTTCCTTTCTGTGACCTCTCCTTGCCCTCACTGTACTACTTTTTTTTTTTAAGCAATCAGAGTTTCTGTCTTTTTTGTGAGTGTGAATCATGTGGCTCCAGGGAGATTGTGAGTTCCCTGAGGACAGAGATGTGTTTTCTTTTCATGGCCATCTTGGCAATTTTGCTGAGCCACAGAGCTCAATAAATTCTTGTTGAATTGAATAACTTTGGGGCCAATGACAGTGCTCTATTACTAGATGACAGAAATGCCCTCATTGTCAGAGACAAATCTGTTGCTATGAAGACAGGTGGATTGGACCTTAGGGCATCAGGATTTGAAAATGGTTGGATCTAATTATATCTTTTCCCACATAGCTGATACACTGATATTCCTAAAGAACAGGTCTTACTTTGTCATTGTTGTTTGTTTGTTTGCTTGCCCAAGAGGATTCAGAGACTCCTTACTTGGCAAAGATACTTGAGTAGTTCACTATTCACTTCTCTGGCTCATTTTTACAGATGATGAAACTGAGGCAGACAGGACTAAATGACTTGCTCAGTGTCAAACAGCAAGTAAATGTCTGAAGCCAAATCTGAACTCAAGAAGACAAGTCTTCTGGACTCTGGGCCAGGCACTCCATCCATTGTAGAACCTCGCTGTTCTAGCTTTGAATATATTTTATATTTATTTTATTTATATTTGCTTATCCAAGTAAATAGGGCAGCTAGGTGGGGCAGTGGATAGAATTTCAGCCCTGGAGGTGGGAGGGACCTGAGTTCAAATCCAACCTCAGATATTTACTAACTGTGTGATCTTGGCTAAGTCATTAATCCTGTTTGCCTCAGTTTCCTCAAGAAAATCCCAAAGAATAACATGAAAAGTTAGACATGACTAATCAACAAAACAAAACAAAACAAAAAGTTCCTGATAAATGTCGTGTCCTCTCTCCCTAGCCGAACACAAGTTCATTAATGACAAAGATTACTTGATTTTTGTCTTGGTATTCTTAGCACCTAGCGTAGCACATGGTACAGAGTAGGCATTTACCAAATGAAATTGAATTGAACTGAATTTCCTTGATGGAGAAGTGTTGGATTTTAGTTTCTGAAATTTCAGGAAAAGCTATCTGTGTTTGGCAATACAGAAATTAGACAGAAAGGAGAAGAACAATGATTCCATGGAGCCTTAGCTTTGAAATGTTTTGTTTTTAATAGAAGACTTTACCAGGCCCAGAGATGGGAGGTCTTGAGTTCAAATGTGACCTCAGACACTTCCTAGCTGTGTGACCCTGGGAAAATCACTTAATCTCCATTGCTTAGTCCTTGCCACTCTTCTGCCTTAGAACAAATATTGATTCTGAGGCAAAAGTAAGGGTTTAAAAAAATAGGCTTTAGAATGAAGGTCAGGAAATATAAAATAGTTTCCAAACACAAAGATTTTTTAAAAAAGAATTAGGCGCAGCTGGGTGGCTCTGGATTGAGAATCAAGTCTAGAGACAGAAAGTCCTATGTTCAAATCTGGCCTCAGATACCTTTTAGCTATGTGACCCTGGGCAAGTCACTTAACTCCAACTACCTAGCCCTTACTTCTCTTCTGCCTTGAAACCAATATACTCAGTATTGATCCTGTGATGAAAGATAAGTTTTTTTAAAGCATTGGTATCTTTTATTTAGCAAGGAGATTTATCTCTTTATCTTCCTTACCTTCAGATGCTCACCCCTCAGACCCCAAGTCACCCTAAGTAGGCTGGAAGACCCCCATAGCAGGTAAGCACACCCCACTTGCAGCCCCTGCATTATTATCTGTCTTTCCTAGAAGAACTCTACATGATGCTTGACTTAGATAAAGCAAGGTTTCTAGCAGGGGCCTTTAAACCAGTCAGCACTTGATCCCCAGGTTCAGGGACCCAATTCTCTGTCCTATAACTCCCCGACCTGAGTACCGCCAAATGCTGTTTTGCTTACAACCTGTTCTCTTCATGTGTCTTTCTTTCATTTTCCCAGCAATATCCCTAAATTCCCCACACTGTATCAAGAAACCTTGCCTTATTCCATAAGCTGTTGCTTAGGGCTTAGCAGAGCCATTTGGGCAGCCTTACCTATTCTTAAGATTATTAAAGCTGTTTCACAAACAAGATACTCCGATTCTTGGCTCTAGACATTTTCTCTGGCTGACCCCATGCCTGGAATGTTCTCCCCCCTCCACACTAACTACTGACCTCCCTGTCTTCCTTTAAGTCCCACCTTTTGTGGGAAGCATTCCCTAACTCTTCTTGATTCTAGTGCCTTCTCTCTATGAATTATCTCCTATTTATCCTGTATATAATATATATAATATATTCTAACTATTTAAATATTTTACACACACACACACACGCACCCACACACACACACACACACACACACACACATATATATATATATATATATATATATATATAATCTGTTTGCAGGTTGTTTCCCCCATTAGATTATCAACTCTCTGAGGACTAGTCTTCAATTAAGACTAAAACATTTCAAAGCTAAGGCTCCATAGAATAATTGGTCCTCCCCTTTTTGTCTCTACTTGAATCTCTAGCACATGGTCTGGCACACAGTAGGCACTTAATAAATGTTTATTGGCTTAGCCTTAGAGAAAGCAAAGAACAAGGGCTGGAAAGGTGATACTCATGATTCAACAGTATTTACTGTCTTTAAACTGTATATAAGAACTGGCATACAGATTTGAGGCTAGGGGCTCACCCCTAAGCAGCAAAAGATAGGACATAGCAATTATCTGTGAGGTCTGCATGCTGAAGTAAATTCACTTATCTATCTTTATCACATAAAAGGAACTTACTTTTACTTTTAATTATAATAAAATTATGTTAATATTATATATGATTAAATTAAAATTTAATTTTAAAATAATTAATTTTTTAAGATCTTTACCTTCTGTCTTAGAATCAATTCTGAGTATTGGTTCCAAGGCAGAAGAGAGGTAAGGAGCTAGGCAAATGGGGTTAAGTGATTTTCTTAGGGTCACAAAACTAGGAAGTATCTGAGGCCAGACTAGTAATTCAATTTTGAAGTGATCAGTATTAAAGCCAGGACTACCTGGAGAGGCATAACATTTATTTAATAAGTTAATTTGTTAACTAATATTTAATAAAATGATCTTGGTATTTATCGGGAAGTTTTCTCCCCTCAGGAAAGTATCAAAGATCATCCTGGCTTCATCTTCCCAGAAATTCTTCCGAGCTTTAGAAGAAAGAAATTTCCATTTTCTTATTATCTCATTGTAGCCCACCTTAATGAGACAGCTAGCCTGTACGAAGTGTTTACTGTGTGCCTGCTGTTGGTCACAGGTTCCATTATCTATGTGCCTTTGGGTGAAGATACCTGGCATACAGAAGGCACTTAAATGCTTGTGGGATTGGATTGTTGATTGAGCCTAACACCCAGACCTCAGAGGATGCTTTGTGAGTATATCCTGGTTTCTCTAAAATCTTAGGTAAAATAAAATTACCAGTAATTTCCATATTGTGTTTACTTTTTAGCTCTGTGGGCTTCAGAGGAACTGAGGACAGAGTAGGTTGGTGGAATGACTTTAAAAGCAGAGGTCAATCTGCCAGGGTCTGCCTTTGAACAGCCTAACCTAGGTATTTCAATGTGGAAACTTTATCAAAGTATATTTTTGATGTCTCAGATAACCAGGCCATGTAACTTCAAAGGCCGCCTGACTCTTTGTGCTCACTGTTCATACTGAAGTACGTCATAAAGGAGAATCGATAGTTTAAATTTATGAGAAATTGAAGAGCAAAATATGCTGAGTCTGCTCAATTGCTTTCCTGGGCCTGGGACTTCTGACAAATGAGACCGGATCTCATAAGTAAAGTTTTAAGTGAGCTTGCTTGTCTACAAAGCCTGGATGAGATTGCTCTCAGAAACACATAAAAGAGTGGGAAATGTCAAAAGAAACAACTCATCTCTTTCCCAATGAATCTCAATTCTAGTGTCTTCTACCATATTCTTCCTTTTTATCCTGTCTATAGCTTGTTTGTACATAGTTGTTTGCTTGTTGTCTCTCCTGTTAGACCATGAGCTTCTTCAGGGCAGGGGCTGTTTTTGTGTCCTTAGGGCTTAGCCCAGTGTCTGACGGACATGACTAGTCTTCTCTCGGCACAAAGAACTAGGAGCCAGATTAGTCAGCAGGCTTCCACTAAAAACTTAGTGATAGGAGGCAGCTGGGTAGCTCAGTGGATTGAGAACCAGGCCTAGAGATGGGATATCCTAGGTTCAAATCTGGCCTCAGACACTTCCCAGCTGTGTGACCCTGGACAAGTCACTTGACCCCCATTGTCTACCCTTACCACTTTTCTGCCTTGGAACCAATACACAGTATTGACTCTAAGACGGAAGGTAAGGGTTTTAAAAAACAAAACAAAACAAAACAAAACTTAGTGATATTATATTCTAAGTTTCAGGGAAAGCTAACATTTGGATGAATTGGCTCATATTTGGTGCTGAGTGTCCAATAGGGAAGAGCAGATCCTCTTCAGTCAACTTTTTTTTTTATTTTGTTGAATGGATGAAGTTCAATGCATGTCTGATTGCTGCATCTGGAGTGACTGCTTCCTTGATTATCAATATTCACAAGCTAAAATAATACTTAAATATTCCAGTGGATGTTTGGCTCAATATGAAGATTCCCTCTAGGGAGGCAGATCACAGCCTACATGCTTGCCCATCCCATGTGACTCTTGTCCAAGTCTTTCCATGAGGGAAAGGCACATTGTGCGTGGGGCTTCCTTCAATTTCTCTTGCCATCACAAAGATGCCAGTAGAGCACATAGAATATCCAATTGTTATCCCTTGCTCTTGCCATATGACCAGTCCATCTTTATCTTTTTTGAGCTTTTGTTGTTTCTGTTCAGTGTAATGCAAAGATGCAACAGAGGCTTTTGCTCTTGTGAGAGTCAACTGTAAACTTGCTGGCAGTTAGAAGCCTTAGAATCTTGACACAAAAGTCAGTTGGAACCTGAGGCTTGAAGAGAGCAGAAGGTCCAACTGAGGCTCTGATTTTGGCTCTTGGCCTAGCTTTGGCCTGTGCTTTTTGTCTTTGGCAATTTGAACTTAGCTGATTTCTCTGGACCTTTCCCTGACCTTCTCCATATTATATACCTATTATCTCACCTGATTTTCCCTTTGGGCTCTGGGAGGAAGGGTGGTTTTGGTTTTGGTGATTAGACTTTGTGGGCTTTAGTTTTCTGTAGGCAAGTAGGACATCTTTGAATCAATCTATCCCTTATTTTATTGATCTAGTATATACTTTACTTTAAGGCAGCCAAATCTTTGGACTGGGAGAGCAGGCTCTTCCTCAGGCTAACCCACTCCTGACCCTTCCCCCAGCTTCAGTTTCTCCCTAGTGGCTGTTACTAAACCCCTCTCCTTTCTGATCAACCCTAATATCAATAAAACCCCCTTTGTTACCTACTCAAACCCTCTGGTGAATCATTGTGTCGAAAATTTAAGCAGGGGTTGAAGAGGGAAGGAATTATTTCTTTTATTTATTGAGGGAACTGTGGGCATCCATCTTGGCAGGAAGTCCTTACCTGAGACTTCCTCTTGCTGCCATCAGTTTCACTGGCAGGGAGGAGCCTTTCAACTCCTTTCTCAAGAGGCTTTAGAAACTGACAAGAGAAAGCCCTCAAGGCAGATTTAAACTTCTGACTGACCCAACTCCTTTGTGTCCATAGGGATACTTTTCCTGCCTTGAAGGTTCAACCTACTCCCCCAGTGTCCTCTGTCTCTAACCTCAGCCTCTAGCCTGTTTTAAGCTGCCTCTCCTGAATACCCCACCTATTCCCTCACCATCTAATATACCACCTCATTCTTTCCTTCCCTATATTCAGCCATCCCCTTTCATTCCTCATTCCTATCACCTCATTCACCTTTTATCCCTCCTTTTAACCAAGACTAAAGATTTCACTTATTTCTCTATAATATCAGTCATTTCAATTGTGGCCCCATTTAGGTTTTTTTTGGGGGGAAAGATGCTGGAGTGGTTTGCCATTTCCTTCTCTGGCTCATTTTACAGATGAGGAAACTGAGGCAAATGAGGTTAAGTGACTTGCCCAGGGTCACATAGCTAATAAATGTCTAAGCTCAGATTTTAACTCAGAAAAATGAGTTAACCTGACTCCAGGCCCAGCACTCTATGCACTTTGCCAACTAGCTGCCTTAAAAAAAAAAATCTTAAAGGTCTTTGATGACATCTTGGATAAAAAAAAAACAACACTTAATTTTCTGGACTAGGGCAGTTCCCCTGGAGCAAGATATACACTCTGACTCTTGCTTAGGGAAGTATGGCTTGAAAGATGCTCCAGACTTATAAATCAGGAGTTGTCTGATAACCCTTGGTATCCTCTGATTCTTCTTCACAGAAATAATAGCAAAACAACAGTAACACCTTTTGTACAGAATTGTATGGCTTATGAATCTTTTTCATATCCATCATCTTATTTGATCCTTGTGAGGAAGGCAGATCAAGGATTATTAGCCTCATTTTACAGATAAGGATACTCACCTGAGATGGATGCTGGAGGAGATGTGGTTTGCTTCAGACCACAAAGTGAATTGCTAGAACCAGGACTAGAACTCAGATCTTCTGAGCCTTGAACTTTATTTAGGAATTCTTTCCCTATACCACACTCATCATTTATGTGTTATTTTATATGTACAATCACATACACTTACACAAATATATTATGTGTGTGTGTGTGTATATATATATATATATATGTACATATACACATATATATGAAGACCGCAAGGTCATTGGAGTTTAGTTAAATTAATTTCTCATGGTCAGAGTAGGTATTTAGCCTATGAGATGGACTATAAAGTGTGTCAGAAAGCACTGCCAACTCTAAACAATAGCACCCCACCAGACTGCTACAGGGTGAGACACTCCTCTTTTAGCATTAGAATCTTAGAACAATAGAATCTTTTTTTTAACTCTTACCTTCTGTTTTAGAATCAATAATGTATATTGGCTCCAAGTCAGAAGACTGGTAAGGATTAGGCAATGGGGGTTAAGTAACTTGCCCAGGGTCACATAGCTAGGAAGTGTTTGAGGTCAGGTTTGAACCCGGAACCTCCCATTTCTGGACCTGGCTCTTAATCCACTGAGCTACCCAGCTGCTCCCAACAATAGAATCTTAAGATATTAGATATAAAATTTTTAAAAAATCTTAGAATTATGCAACCTTCTGACTGTAAGTATTGAAAGGACCTCAGAAGCCATTTAGTCTGACCTCCCTCCAGTTTAACCATTTAGTCCAACCATTTAGTATAACCTTCCTACAGAACTCTGAAAAGTGGTCATCTGACATGTATGTAATATAATATGTAGTATAATATAATATAATGTAATATAAAAATACAATAGTATAATACTAAAATTAATTTATAGGTTTAATGTCATGCCAATCAAATCCATCAAAAAGGTACTTTATAGAACTTGATAAAATACCAAAATTCATTTGGAGAAACAAAAGATTTAGAATATCAAGAGAAATAATAAAAATAGGTAAGAACAAAAGAGATAGAGCACTTTCATTTTGCAAACTATATTATAAAGCAACAAGCATTAAAACTATTTGCTATTGGTTTAAAAATAGAGAACTAGGTCAATGGAACTGATTAGTCAAGGGAGAATTAGAAGCAACTGAACCTAAAAATCTAGAGCTCTACAAACTTGAAAACATAAATTGCTCAAAGAAAGATGTTTATTTTGTTAGAACTGCTGGGAAAAAATGTAAAGCAAGGATTAGACTTAGGCAAACATTTTATACCATTGTTGTTCAGTCCTTTCAGTCATGTTCGATTTTTCATGACCCCATTGGTAATGCATATATGTATGTATATATATATATATGTGTGTGTGTGTGTGTGTGTGTGACATATACACTTATATAATGTATTCATATACACATATGTAAAACCAAAAGCCTGGAATGTACTCTCTCCTCTCTTCTACCTTTGCTACTAATTTCTGGATGGTCATCAGTCATGTCTTACTCCATTCATAATTTGAAACTCCAGATGCTTTATCTATCTCCTCCTAGACAAGCACCTTCTCACTCAGGAGGTATCTAAGACTCCAGTCTCATGATTGCTGAATGCTTGCCACTATTTCAGGAGGAGCCCTAGCCATGACTCACTTGAGCTACAACTCAACTCTCTGGATTTCTCAGCTTTCTCTTTAATATCTGCCTTGCCTCAATTCAGGTAACCTCATTTCCATTCCATCTCCTTTTATATCTTGTCTCCTACCATTAGAATGTAAACTCCTTGAGGTTAGGAACTGTTTTGCTTGCTTATATTTGTAACTTTAGTACTTAGTATACCACTTGGCATATAAGTGAGTAAAAAATACTTAATTGATCTTAGAATTCCTTGTTTCCTTTAAAACTCAGCTCAAGCAGTAACATTTGTTTAAAACCTTTCTTTTTCTCCCCTACTGCTAGTGCTTTCTCACCTCCCTTCCCAAATTATCTTGTACTTATATCACATATATTTTAAATAGACATACATTTACATTCTCTTTCTTGATTGAATAGAAGATCTTCAAATGCAGGGACACACTTTCTTCAGGACTTAACACATTACTTGACATATAGGTGCTTAATAAAGATTAAATAAGACCATTTCTGCCATGGTAGATCTCATAATTTTGTATAGAATTCATAGTTTAGGGGAAACATGAATATCCTAGAACAGTACTAACATATAGTAAACAATTGATATTTATTGATATTGATCAACTGATGGAATATTTGCAATAACTCCTCAGCCTAGTACTTAGGCACCTATGACAAGAGAACTCTTCTTTTTCTTCTCACTTGATAGGAAACTGATTCTCCCTTTTTTGGTCTCCAAAAGTATTTTTTCATGTTTTTTTTTTTCAAAAAGAGCTGGATTTTTATCCATATGGATCATATAGGATTAGGTTCAATGGGAAATTGTCCTGCTTACCCCATCAAGGTGCTGAGCTCAGGATAGGAAAAGAGAGGCAAGCTCGGCCATGTATTGTCAAAGTAGCTGCTTTTGAATTTCAAAGCAATGACAGCTGCTTTTGCCAGGGACTAAACATGAGCTGGCATTCCCAGTTGTAATGTGAAACCACAGGCGATATAGATCTCCTAACACATGGCATCTTGCAGAATTCTGGGGGTGTTTCTCCAAGGAGGGCAATTGGAAATATGGTTTGTGTTAGAGGACCCTTGTAAATTACAGCCCCAATCTTGAGTGTATACAGAGGTACCATAATATTGTGTGTGGGGATGTGGAATGAGCTGGGAGTTCAAAAACAAGAAAAGAAAAGAGCATGTTTGGGAGCCTGAAACATCTGGATGGGATTGGGGAAGGGTCTGGGGGTCTGGGAAGAGCTTTTGATGAATAGACTTGTTGATTTCATATGGAGACTAGAGTGGGGGCAACTACCCAATATAAGGTTAGTTAAAGCCAGGAACCAGGAATTTTGGCAATGACCCCATTTGGTCAGGGCAGCAGAACCGCTAAAGCATCAGTTGAGTGGGGAATGGAAACTGATCCTTATTTACCTTTTTAAGAAACCATATTTAAGTTGAGCTGAATTAAATTAAATATTTTTTGTTAAGCACCTAATAAAATATTCCATTGGTGGTAGAAATATAAAGATAGTTTAGATACAAACTCTGTCTTCAGAGAGCTTACTGGAGGAAAGGCCAAGTACCTATATAACTGTGATTAAAGGAGAATAACATGACACAAATGAAAAGGATTCAAGAAAAATTCTAGGAGAAATTTGAGGAGGGAGAGAATACTTTCATCTGCACTGAAAAAAACTTTCATAGAGAAGACCTTAAGTTGGGCCTTCAAAGAAGAGAGGAACTTCAACAGATTGAGATGGCTCATAGAAGGTGGTAGTGGTGATAGTGGTGGTAGAGCAAGCCATTCTATGCATGGAAGATATTGTAAGCAAAGGTATAGAGACTGGAGAGGCCAAAAACAAGAATGGGAGACTGATTATAGTCCATTTTGGATGGGGCATAGAATTTATGAAGGGAGGATAAGACTGGAAAGATAAACTAGAATCAAATTGAGGCAGATGCTGAATGCCAGAGTTCAGGATGTTATTTTCTAAGCAATGGAGAATTACTGGAGGTTTTGGTGTGGAAGAGTGATATTCCTTCTCTATGCAATACTTCTTTTCCCATTGTTCCCTGATACTTCTTGCACTTAACCTTTCCTAAGCCTTTGTTTTCTTTTTTTAAACCCTTACCTTCCTTCTTAGAATCAATAATGTGTATTGGCTCCAGGGCAGAAGAGTTGTAAGGGCTAGGCAACTGTAGTTAAGTGACTTGCCCAGGATCACACAGCTAGTAAGTGCTTGGTCTAGAATTGAACCCAGAACCTCCTGTCTCTGGGTCTGGCACTCAAATCCATTGAAATACATAGCTGCCCCCTTCCTAAACATTTGTTAAGATTCTTTTCTCTCCTCCGTGCTGAAATGACCCTTCTCCTCCTCCCCACCTTTATCTCCTGTCTACTTACTCATTCTTCCCATGTTTCCTCCCAATACTCCTATAGAGCTCAAGTCTAGTCCCATCGTCACTTTGAAATGTTCTCTTACCATGAAGACCAAAAAATGGTCTGTGTTTCTTCTAAACCACAGCTTAAGAGGGCTTGGATCACTATTCATCTTTCCAATATATATCCCATCTCCCTGTCCAGAATGTAAATTCCTTAAAGGCAGGAACTATATCTTGCTCTTATTTCACCAGGGTTTTGTGCTGGGCTAGGTAAATAGTTGGTTCTCAATAAATGCCTCTTGGTTGTTTGATAACAGGGACTTTGGTGGGGGCATTTAGGTGACTCAGTGGATGGAGAGCTAGTCCTAGAGACAGGAGGTCCTGGGTTCAAATCTGGTCTCAGATACTTCCTAGCTGTGTGACCTTGGGCAAATAATCACTTAAGCCCCATTGCCTAGCCTTTACCACTCCTCTGTCTTGAAGCCAATACACGGTATTGATTCTAAGATGGAAGGTAAGGGTTTTTGAGGGAGGGAGGGAGGGAGAAAGGGAGAGAGAGAGAGAGAGAGAGAGAGAGAGAGAGACAGAGAGAGAGAGAGACTTTGTTGGTGGGAGATTCCAAGAGGCTTCCTTTTTAGCCTCCCATTGTTTTTTTTTTTTTTTAAGTCCTTACCCTTTGCCTTAGTATCAATTCTAAGACAGAAGAGTGGCAAGGGCTTGGCAGTCATGATTAAGTGATTTGTCCAGGCTCACACATCTAAGGAAGTATCTGAGGCCAGATTTGAACCCAGGTATTTCTGATGCCAGGTCTGGTGCTCTGTCTACTGTGCTGCCCTTCCTCCCACTGGGTATTATTTAAAGAATGAGTCAAAAGTTAGTCCTCACTTAAGAGTCAGAATCCTGAATTCTATTTTCATCTCCATCAGCAACCTAAAGGATATTTCTTTATCTGGCTTTG
>NC_058131.1:430121881-430155946 GCF_016433145.1 Gracilinanus agilis | reverse complement strand
GAGAGAGAGAGGGAGAGAGAGAGAGAGAGAGAGAGAGAGAGAGAGGGAGAGAGAGAGAGGGAGGGAGGGAGGGAGAAAGGGAGAGAGAGAGACAGAGAGACAGAGAGACTTTGTTGGTGGGAGATTCCAAGAGGCTTCCTTTTTAGCCTCCCATTGTTTTTTTTTTTTTAAGTCCTTTCCCTTTGCCTTAGTATCAATTCTAAGACAGAAGAGTGGCAAGGGCTTGGCAGTCATGATTAAGTGATTTGTCCAGGCTCACACATCTAAGGAAGTATCTGAGGCCAGATTTGAACCCAGGTATTTCTGATGCCAGGTCTGGTGCTCTGTCTACTGTGCTGCCCTTCCTCCCACTGGGTATTATTTAAAGAATGAGTCAAAAGTTAGTCCTCACTTAAGAGTCAGAATCCTGAATTCTATTTTCATCTCCATCAGCAACCTAAAGGATATTTCTTTATCTGGCTTTGAGGCCCTCACATTGACCTAGTTTTAGGAGATGCTGGAGAGATCTTGTTGGGATAGACAAAGGGTAGTTCTTTAACAAAAGGGTGCTGGTTTCCCAGCAAGGTTTCTGTTCCAGCAAACCATAACAATGGAAAGTCTCAGACAACCAAGAAACAGCACCCTTATGGGAGAGAGGGCCAAAGACCTATGGGGGTAGAAAAGAAAGGGGCCCTCTACTCAAACCTGATAAGCCTTTACCATCTGATGTTTTCCCCTTATCTCTCCAGTATCTACCACATTTTACAGCATGAACACCTCCCAGATCTGATGGTTTTGATCTTTCCTAACCTGTTCACAAATGTATGTATTTCATAACAAGCCTTGCACCGATGATAAGAATCGGGCAGAGTCTCGTCGGCGAAGTATCTTGCAAACAATTCAAAGGCAAGCTACACAGTGAGTGTGAGAAGCCCTTCACCGCAGGCAGCCTTATGAGCAGACCAAGATTTGACGTTACTCATATCTTCCAGTACCTGCCCAAGTTCAAACAGGAAACCTGGTTTTTCCTCTAATGTCAACAACTTTTTTTTCCTTCTTATTTCAAGGGCTTTCTTGAGGGGTGATCTTCTCATCAGTGAAAGTCCTGTCCACCTGCTTAACCACGTCACTGGCACTAAGGCTGGCAGCTGGGTTTGGGTGTTGTAGTTCCAAATACTAGAAGTCATCAATCCTCCTCAGGGGTATTCATTCTGTAGTGCTTGGCACCTCAAAGGGCACAGAGAAGGAACATGGTTTTTTAAAATTCACTCTTAATAGGTCTATTTTCACATTGAATCTCTTCAAAATCATCCTTTATAGTACTCAGGACAAATGGCAACCCTGCCATGCACTTAGCCCTCTAAAGGGCTAAAAAAGTCAAATTTAGTCTTTGCAGCCCAAATGTTAATACTAGCTTGTGTGTATGAAAAAACCCTATGGTAGATTAAGTTCCCTGAGGTCAGGAACTGGGTTTTTGCTTTGTTTTTGTGTTGGTTTGTCTCTATATCCCCAATGTTTAGCATAGTAACTTACTCTTTCAATATTCAAGTGTTCAAATGACTCTGTGATCTCATTCATGTTGATTTTCTCGCCATTGAGAGTTTCAAATTCAACCATTCCTGTCCATCTCAAGCCATTCTTGTCCATGACCTACCAAGTTCAACACTTGGAATCTATTCATGGTGTTGGGGACTCCCCTCACTTTCTCTTGACACCGAGATATCAGTAGAGCCTATGGGCATTTCATTGGTTATTCCTTGATCTCTCCACATGACCAACCCATCTTCTTTTTTTCACTCATATATTTCTTTGAAGACATTTTTATTGCATTTCTCTTTCCTTATTTTTAATGTGGAACAGCTTGTTTGTGACCTCTCCACTGCCCCCTGGGTGATTCTCATTTTCATTTCCTTGGTTTGTAGTGTTTCAGGACTCTCAGTCATACAGAGACTTGCACATAGTAGGTTTATTGAGCTGAATACATGGTTTGTAAAGTACTTTCATGTATATTATCTCATGTGATCCTTACAATAGCCCTTGGAGGGAGTTAAAGCAGGAATTATTATCTCTATTTTACAAAAAGGAAATAATAGTACCCAGAGAGACATAAAGGGGAAGTGACTTGACTGTTGTCATATAGAAAGAGCAAAGATACTCAAGTCTCTTGATTTCTAGCCTATGACTCTCTGAAATAATCCTAACAGTTCAATGGCCTTATGGTAACACAGGATGGAATGGTATTGCCCATTTCTTCTATCCAGGTAAAGCCTATCTATGAGGTCAAAATTGCCCTCTTGACCTGGGTCTTAGTTTCCCCATTTATAACAAAGTGTTTGACAAAATAACATTGTAAGGTGTTCTGATGTTCTATGTTTCTCAAGTTTTAGATCTTGGATTAGTTGTTCAGGCAAAATCTGAATCAGTGAAGTGTTTGTTAGGAAAAGTTTGCCTGTAGTCAGAGTAATGATATGGAATCTTTGTTCAGGATAACTAGATGAAGAGAAATCATCTCTTTGTGCATCTAGGGTGGTTTGAAAGAGTCAGAGAGGGGAAGAGGGTTGAAGAACAGGAGAAAGAAACACACGAGTCCTTCCAGTCACTTTTATCTCACTGTGTTCTTCTGTAATTAGGTGATCCTCAGCTCTTTTGTCAGTAATTAAGGGCAAAGCAGATGGGAAATGTCTCCTTTTTGTAGAATATTCTCTTGAAGTTCTGAAGATAGTTTTTGATTCTCAGGCTTCCGTAGGGTTATTGGCCCTGTGGGCAGATAAGAAGTCAGACCTAGGGATCTGAGGCGATCTTAAGAATAACTTTGGGATTGATTTCAGAAAGTTTTCCCTGCTCAGCTTGAGAACTGGGCCCCCTTCTTTAACTCTAGCTCCTTTGCCGAGAGAAGATTGTTCTGAGAAGTTCTCAAAGCTGCCTCTGTGGAAGGAGTTAATGAGTAAAATCTCATTTAGTTGGAACCTAGTAATACAGAATTCACAACAATTCATATGGAAGCTGAGCTGATTTTCTTTGGTTCTATGTAGGAGAGAAAGGTTAACCAAGGAATAGCAACCTAAACAATATTTCAGGGTAGTTGTTTAATCTACTCTAGGGAGTAAACACTTTAAGAATTAAAGAACCACTCATTTACAAACAAAAAATGGATATACTAATTACAGGTCATTCTTATCTGCTCATTAAAGCAGACCTCCCAAGGACCTATACTTGCCAAGACAAGTTAGCCTCTTGTGTTTACTGTATAGACCTGAAGGTAAAACAACTTCATTTCTTAAAAATAATTAGATGATGATCCAGCCTTATCTCTTATTCAGGCTGATCTTCCCATTCCTAATGGAATGTTCTTGGATTAATATGCTTGTTCTTGAATTGAGCCCCTCGATGACTATTTATTTTCTTCCTCTCAATCTAGTGAACTTTCTTCCTCTGATTTATAAAGGTTTTCCTGGACAGGCTGCTATCAATGGCTTCTGATGGACTTCAAGGGAATAAGAGACAGGGCAGAGACAGTGTGGAAGGGCAGAAAGAGTACTGAATTCTAAATTAAGACCTGGCTTGAATTTTGTCTCTGCCACTTACTGCAGGGCCTTGAGTAAACAATTTCTCCAGGCCTCTTTTTTTTTCTTTATTAGAGCAATAGATGAAATAATTTCTGCAGTCTCTTCCAGCTCTCAAATGTTTTGAAATAGTCATCCCTTAGATCACTTCCTTGTAAACCTGAGCGGTTCCGTATAATAACAATCTCAATGAAAAAGATGATAGGATCATAGGATGTCAAACAGGAGAGTATCTAGTTCATCTAGTTATTGAATCACAGAATCACTCAGAGTAAGAAGATTCAGTATTTATCTAGTTGAATCTGTACACAAGAAGAACTCTCTAGTACTACCTACTGGCAAATAGTCATCAAGATTTCACTTAGAGACCTCCAATTAGAGTGAAACTACTACCTCCTAAGAAAGTCTGAAGCATCTTTGGAGAACTCTGATTATTAGGACATTTTTCCTGCTAGATTAGCATTACTTCTTTGAAGCTTCCACTCTTTGCTCCTGGTTTGGTCCTTTGAAACCAAACAGAATTTTGTAATCTTGTAGTCTGGGCAGCTATATGGCTCTTTGGGTAGAGTGCTAGGTCTGTAATCATTGTCCTAAATTCAAATCTGGTCTCAGACACTTACTAGCTGTGTGACCCTGGGCAAGTCACTTAACCCTCTTTGCCTCAGTGTCCTCATCTATAAAATGAGCTAGAGAAGAAGGCGGCAAACGACTTCAGTATCTTTGCCAAGAACATTCTAAATGAGTTCATGAAGGCTTGGACACAACTGAAGTGAATAAAAGATGAGTCTGTGTTCCTATTGTTCCTCTAAGAGAACATAAACTTCTTGAAGGCAGAGACTTTTTCATTTTGTATTACATTCTGAGTACCAAGTGCAGTGCCTGGTATGAAGTAGGTGCTTAATAAATGCTTGTTAAATAAATGAATGATTAAATTAATGGCAGCCCTAAGGGACTTATTCCTCCCAGGTAGGCAGGACTGAATGTGGGTCCCTGTGGTGGGAAGAGGAATAGGGATGTTCCTTTAAACGGAAGGGATGAGACACTAATAGCTGGGCTTTAGACAATACTAAACCTTTTTCCGGGGCAGCTGGGTGGCTCAGTGGATTGAGAGCCAGGCCTAGAGACTGGAGGTCCTAGGTTCAAGTCCGGCCTCGGACACTTCCAGCTGTGTGACCTTGGGCAAGTCACTTGACCCCTATTGCCCACCCTTACCACTCCTGGGCTAAGGACAGTCCCAACCCCGGATGAAAAAGGAGGAGGGTTGGGCGTGGGGCTAGCAACCCCACCCTGTAAAAACTACATCTGCTAAAGAAACTGCAACCTAAAGTAGGGGCAGCTGGGCTAGCTCAGTGGATTGAGAGCCAGGCCTAGAGACGAAAGGTCCTAGGTTCAAATCCAGGCTCAGACACTTCCCAGCTGGGTGACCCTGAGTGACCCATTGCCTACTAGTTGTGGCCCTATGCTCCTAGAATGGAGTCCTAGGATAAAAAAACAAAACAAAACTTTTTCCTCATTTTGGGATTATTAGCAGAATGGCAACCTTACAGGTTCTAGGACAAGTGCAGGCCAGTTGGAGGCATCTAGATCTTCTTTGGGAGTCCCACTCATAAAGTAATTTAATTTAGAGCATTAAGATCTAAAATCCATCTCCCCACCTAGCGCACTTTCCCCTCCACCCTATTCCACTATACCACATCCTTCACAACTTGCTGACCCAAAGAATTACCCCTTGAAGCTTAACATGAACAACCACAGTTTGGAATGTGGTTGTAACTGTTACAGAAAGCATATCACCATATTTCCCTTTGCACTGCGGACCTGGCATTTGATTTCCAGAGATAAGTGGCTTTATGTAGCAGCAGTGTGGTAGTGAGAGCAACCAGAAGGTGGGAAGCAGATGATTGACTTTCAGATAGGGATTATTCTCACAAAGTCTGCTATAGAGTTACCTAGTTGATTGAGTTCCACTTTTAGCTGATTCTTGCAGGGTATGTTCATCCTGAGGGTCCATGCCATCCTTTTGATAATGCTATGCCCCTTGCCCATTCTCTTCCCCTCTCTAGAGACTCTCCTCTTGGTCCAAAGAGCATTTGTCTCCATTATACAACATTTCACTTGATTTTATTCAAAGACTCCCTACTAGACTAAAAACTCCTGGACATAAGGAACTCATCTTAATTATGTTAGGCATGTTCTTATCTCTCAAAATATCTCCCTACCACACCATGTAGTAGATAGAACTGAAGCATTGGAGTCAAGAAGACCTGGGTTCAAAATTTTAACAAACTTTTACCTTTTGTCCTAAGGACAACTCTAAGATGGAAAGGCAAGATCTAGGCAAACAGATTAAATGACTTGCCCAGGATCACAACAGTGGTCCAAGGACAGATATGAAACCAGGTCCTCTCAACTTCAGGTCTAGTGCTCTGTCCACTGATAGATCCTAGCTGCTCCCTGGATTCAAAGTTAATTCAATCTTTGGACAAGTCATTTCAGTTCTTTGATTCCGTTTTCATCTGTAAAATGAGGATGTTGGAGTTCACGACCTTTGAGATCCCTTTTGATTCTAAATCTATGATCCTATGTTTCCTCTCCTTACTTGAACTTCCATTAAATATGAGCAAAGACTTTCAAATCAAGAAATATTTAGTGAGTACTTTGAGAAATTTAAAATGAAAATCTCTTTCATAAATGTTTTGTTCAGATGTCATTTTACCTGTGAAATATTCACTAATCTCTCCACTTTCCTCTGCTAGAAATAAGCTTTCATCCCACATGGATATCTTTCTGTTTAACCTTTCTTGTGCTTTGAAATATAGTTTTGGGTACCCATGTTTTGTCCCCAGTTAGAATATATACTCTTTGAGGGTAGGGCTTACATTTTTTTTTCTCTTGAAATCTCCTGCAGTTCTTTATGAATGTGAGTTGCACTAATAAATGAGGAGGGAAGACAATAAGTTCACTCTGAAAGGAAAATGATTGATCTTTTGGTAGAGCAGGTAGCAGAACAGAGTATAGGAAGGATCCCAGAAAATGTGGGAGAAGGAACTTGAGAGTGAGGAGATGGAACAGAAAGGAAGATGCTGGTTAATAAAGATTAATTTATGACTTTCTTTGCTTACAGTTGACTGGTTGATGCCCAGGAATGACTTTCTCTCTCCCTTCCTAATTTCCTTCCTCTTATAGTACCTCTTTATCCTAGATAGTAGGAAAATTATCTTCCAAGTGTTGCCAGGGTTTAAGAGAAACTGGTCTCTCTGTAGATAAAGAGAGAAGACTTCTAAGAATTGGAATGGACTTATGGGAAATGTTCAGCATTATGTCTTCCTAGGGTGGGAGGGCCAAAGAGATTCCGAGGAGGGACAAAAGGATTATCTGTGGTTTTCAAATACTGAAAAGAAAGTAAATTGTTGTACCAACATTGAGATGGTTACTATACAATGATAGAAAGAAGGAGAGATTTGTTAATGCAGCAGACATTTGTTAATGCAAGACTAATACTGTTCAAACAGCATGAACTCTTTCCAAGATCTTGGTTTCCACCTATTCAATCCCTTGAGAAGGGGTGTAAAAAGGCAATGAGGTATTTTAACTCTTTGTTTCTCTCCCTCCGCCTACAGGCAACAGGCATTTATGCCAACATTTCTCTATTCTTTAAGTTAGTATACTTGTCAGATTTCTGGGAATGGAAAGATTTTAAAACCAAGCAAGAGTTAGAAAAAATTATACAATGTAAAATAAATAATTTTGATAATATTCAATTAAAAAGGTTTTGTACAAATAAAAACAATGCAACCAAAATCAGAATGGAAACAACAAACTGGGAAAAAATTTTTATAACAAAAAATTCTGACAGAGGTCTAATTATTCAGATATACAAGGAGCTAAGTCAATCGTATAAAAAATCAAGCCATTCCCCAATTGATAAGTGGGCAAGGGACATGAATAGACAATTTTCAGATAAAGAAATCAAAACTATTAATAAGCACATGAGAAAGTGTTCTAAATCTCTAATAATTAGAGAAATGCAAATCAAAGAAACTCTGAGGGATTGCCTCACACCTAGCAGATTATCTAAAATGACAACAGGGGAGAATAATGAATGTTGGAGGGGATGTGGCAAAATTGGGATATTAATACATTGATGGTGGAGTTGTGAACTGATCCAACCATCCTGGATGGCAATTTGGAATTATGCCCAAAGAGTGCTAAAAGAATGCCTGCCCTTTGATCCAGCCATACCATTGCTGGGTTTGTACCCCAAAGAGATCATAGATAAAAAGACTTGTATAAAAATATTTATAGCAGTGCTTTTTGTGGTAGCAAAAAACTGGAAAGCAAGGGTATGCCCTTCAATTGGGAATGGCTAAACAAATTGTGGTATATGCTGGTGATGGAATACTATTGTGCTCAAAGAAATAATAAACTGGAGGAATTCCATGTGAACTGGAATGAACTCCAGGAATTGATGCAGAGTGAAAGGAGCAGAGCCAGAAGAACATTGTACACAGAGACTGATACAGTGTGGTAAAATGGAATGTAATGGACTTCTGTACTAGCAGCAATGCAATGACCCAGGACAATTCTGAGGGACCTATGGAAAAGAACCCTACCCACATTCAGAGGAAGAACCACAGGAGTGGAAACAGAAGAAAAACAACTACTTCAACACATGGGTTGATGCAGACATGATTGGGGATGTAGACTTGAAATGACCACACCAATGCAACTATCAATAATATGGAAATAGGTTTTGATAGATGACACATGTTAAAACCAGTGGAAATGCACATCAGCAATGCGGGGGGAAGGTTGGGGGGTGTGTGAAAGGGAAAGTAAGAACATGAATCATGTAACCATGGCAAATTTTTCTAAAAAATTAAAAAAGTTGACTTACTCAATATAAAATTATGGATCATCATTAACTTCTTTGAGATTTATGTATGCTTTTAGTTACAAAAAAAGGGAGTGCTCAGGGGAGTGAATGCCTTGTGGGGGGGTAAGAGTGAGAGGGAGGGATCAGAAAAAAATTTTCTTGTACCCTTACTGGGGGCTTGAGCCCTATGAAAGTGTCTTATGAGTTAAAAAAAAAAACACAACTTTTACAAATCTTCTCAGAAGTAAAGAAATATTAACCATGTACATTAATTTGGCAACTGCATGGAGGATCAATTGGAGGAATAGAGTCTGAAAGCAAGGAAACTAGTTGGTATATATTGCAATAATCCAGCCAAAAGGATGAGGACCTAACTAGGGTAGTGGACATGCAAGCAGAGGGGATGAATTAAGAGATGCTATGGAAGCAGAATCTACAAATCATGAAAACTGATTTGTTATGAGGGATATAGGAAAAAGTCAAAGATGACTCTAAGATTATGAACTTGGTTGACCAGATATATACTATATATGCTGACACAAACATTAGGGAAGTCTATTGTCTTCCTGAGATGGTTATTTAGGACATGACAAAAAAAATGTCTACTCATAGACAAAAAAATGTCATACTAGACAATCATCATCCACTCCTTAATGATACACAAAAAATAAATTATACCATTAGAGGAACTCTAAAGAACATTGATAAAAATTATGGAGTCCTAAAAAAAAAAAAGAATTATGGAGTCCTTGGAAGAAAACTAAACTCTTTAGGGAAACAGGTAATATTTTTTATCACTATTACTGATGGAAGTTAAGGGCTTCAGAAGAGAAAGGTAGGTTAAGTAGTAAATGGTTGATGAAAAAGATGGTGGCTAAATATGAGATTTAGATTTCTGGATGATGGCACAACTAGGTCCAAAACTTAAAATAATACCATTCCTTCCTTTATAACTAGTTCTAAGATTTAAAAGCAATACCTTCCTTCACATCAAGTATATAAACTCTTTTCTGAAATCCTCATTAAATTTCTCATTCTGCTCTGGTGGTTTGGAATTTATGCCTACAACAATATTGCTTCTGTTTCTTTCTTCTTTGAGTCTTACCAAAATGCTTTCTATCGTGATTCTCACCTTAGCAAGGCTCATAGATTTACTCACATGTGCTCTGGATCTATTCAGAGCCCATATTCCTATCATGAGTCAAATCACCTCAAGTCTTAGTGACACTTATTAAAGTCAAATCTGCGTAGGACTTGTCCAAGCTTCTCCTTTGAGGTAGTGATAGGGACAGAACTAAAATTCAGATTTCTTGACCCAGGTTAGATTGCTCCATTTTTCCTTGCTCCTTTGCTCTTGTGTTTCCTTAATCAGTTGTAGGTTTCAGCAGATTTGTGAAAAGCATCTGCCTCTAAGCCAGCTTAGAAGTCCTTTGAGTTCATAGTAGGTTTTAGCTATTTCTGCTGGAAGCTTGTTGGCCACTTTAATATAAATATACTGAGTCAAGCTTGTTTTCATGGACGTTTATTCTCCCCACCACATCGTTCACGTGCTTTAGGGCATAATGAGTCCACTCATGGAGGTTGGAACCAAGTTGTTTATACAACGTGATTTGGAAATGCTTTGGGGTTTTCATAAATGAAAAGACCAGAAGACCGCATCCCTGGGAGAACCTCTCTGAGGTTCACCAGGTTTATAGGCATAGAGGGCCTGATTGTTCTAATGCAATGCTCCCCTGGTGACTTTAGGCCACCAAAAGTTCATGGAGTAGTTCACTCAACACCTCTGCTCATGATTATTGGTGAGTACTGGTAGTTGCAACATGGAAGTTTGAGTGCTGTGTATATTCATGTGGAGAGAACTGGAGAATTAGAGCAATAAGAATAAAAGATAACCTTTAAATAGTGCTTTCTTTATTCCCCCCGAGAGGAATGCAGTAGAAAATATTATTCCATTTGAAAAAGGAGGAACTAAGATACAGAGAAATTAAGCAAATTGCCTAGAGTCCCAGAAAATAAATATCAGAGATAGGATCTGTTGTTGTTTAGTCATATTCAACTCTTCCTGACTTCATTTCTTGGCAGAGATACTGGGGTGGTTTGCCATTTCCTTCTCCAGCTCATTTTACAGGTGAGAAACTGAGGCAAAGAAGATTAAATGGCTTGATCAGGATCACACAGATAGCAAGTCTCTGAGACCAAATTTGAACTCAGGAAGATGAGTCTTCCTGACTGCAGTCCCAGAACTCTATTTGCTGCTCCACATAGTTCCCCACATATGACACATATTAAGTGTATTATAAATGTTTCTGTAAGCTGTGGGTCAAGACATCCTAAGAAACGCAGTCCTTTCTCATCTTGATCACATGCTTGATACATTTATTTAACTGCCTTTATTAGGGGTATTTGATGCATCAAATGGACCATAACTTCGATTAAATTGAACATATTTTTACTAAGTTTCTACTAAATGTAAGATGCTGGGTATTGGGGATACAAATGTAGCTTCTTTTTACTCCCTTTGCAAAGGAGATATACAATAGGAATAAAACTTGACTGCTGAATCATAAATCTTAAGTTTACTTTGATCCACTAACACAATGTTACTATCCCTGAACTCTATAGGAGAACTTTTTTAAGAGAAAGGATGAGCTCTGGGTGAGAGAGTGAGATGACACCCAGGGTGTGCAAATTTGAAGACAGAGACGGAGACACAGACTGGAAAGATGTAGAGAATATAGCCTGAATGGCATCTGAGGACATTGCTATAGCTGAATAAATAGCCTGAGGCTGATCATGAGAAAAATATTGGGGGCAGGCCCATTATTGCTAAACTGTTCATTTAAGAGAACCGATTCCAGATGGTGAATGTACCTGTTCCTCTTTCTTCCTGTCTTTTCTGAGAAAGCTTATATTGAGTCCAAAGGTTTCCTGCTCTTTAAAATTTGTTTAGATTTCTGTTCAATAAACATTAAAAATCCAGTTTAAAGAAGTATGGTCAGTCATAATTGCAAATCATGGCAAATTCTGACTTGTATATATTTAATTACTAGGAGAGGGAGACAGAATAAACTGTCTCAAGGAAGTTTATGGAATTTGTCCTGATTTGGGGCACTAGAACCAAGTGATAGAGAATTTTGTTGATTTATATTCCATAAATTCCCCAAACTGGGTGAAATCATGAATCTGGGGTTTGCCCTTAGGCAAAAGACAATCCAGAAGTAGTTTCTATCTGAAGGAGCTGGCTAAACTACCCCTTTGGGTCTTTTTATCTCCTACTTTGTTCTGTGCCACACAGACTCAAGGACAGTGAAGAGGAGGTAAATCATGTCCAGTGGGAGGAGAAAGGGGGGAATTGTAAAGGGCTGACTTTGCCCACACTCCAGGGATGGCAGCCAGAGGAAGAGAGAGTAGGAATAAAAATCCTAATGCTTCCTCTTTCTCTTTTCCCCTCTCTCTCTTAAATCCTTACCTTCTCAGTATCAGTTCTAAGACAGATGAATGGCAAGGCTGAGGCAATTGGGTTAAGTAACTTGCCCAGGGTCACACAGCTAGGAAGTATCTGAATTCAGTCAGATTTAAACCCATGTCCTTCTGACTCCAGGCCTGGTGCTCTATCCACTAGATAACCCACAATCTCTTTTCATTTTAAACAAATATCCCATCATAGACATTACTACACAAAATAAAAAACAGTATAGTCCTTGCACTCTGAGAGATCACATTTTATAGGAGTGATAGAATGTGAATACAGATATGTTTCATAGAGTATGGGGAGGGTAGAATCAGAATATGAGGTGACATCTAAGCTAATCCTTAAAAGAAAATGATTCTTCTATTTCCTCCCAACCCTTTCCCTCTTTTGAATCTCCCTCTTATTGCCGAGGACACCATCATTCTTCTAGGAACCTAGGCCCACATAAAATTTGGTGTCAATCCCAGTCATTCCAGATATGCATATTCTGGAAGTCAGGAATGAAGAGAGTGGAGGGCTTGTACAATTAAACAGAAGGAAGATGTCCACTTTAGGGAAGAGCAAGTGATCCTCTTTGACTGGAACATAGAGTACTTATAGGGAAGGAGAGAACATTCCTGGAGAGAATTGGAAATAGATTATAAAAGGATTTAAAGACCTTTGAATCAGTAGGAAGTCACTGAAAATTTTTTGATCAGGGAAATAACATAGTCAAATCTGTGCCCAAGGATGAGCATTTTGGTATCTGCATAGAAACCAAAATCTCAATACTCATCTACTGCTGATTTAGGTGTCTAGAACAGCAGTGGATGAGTATTGAGATATTGATTTCTGCAAGCAAGTAAGTGACTTTGTCTATCATCTATGCCTCATTCAGAGGTGAACTTGCTGGGATAAATACTTCATAGCAAACCGCTTTAAGTTTGAACCCACTCGCCGCAGAGAACAACAGAGAATAAGAAAAATGTGCCCCCACTTCATGGGGGATGGCTGTAAATTTCTGCTCCTGCTCCTATAAAAATGATAAAACTTGGTAATGGTTTGGATATGTGGAGTGACTGAGAGTGAGGAACTGATGTTGATATCAAGGTTGTGGGACAATGTTGATGTCCTCAGCAATAATGGGGAAGTTCAGAAGAGGGAAAGGGTTTGGGAGGAAAAAGAAGTTCTTCATTGGACCTGATGAGTTTAACATGACTAGAGTATGTTTAGTTTTGAGATGATGAATGACAATTCTATGGTCTTAAGCCTCAATGAGACTAATTGACTTCTTCCTCTTGAAGTTCTAAGACTTCTGCCTTTTATCCACCAGGTTCTCTTTTTTTTTTACTAAATTCTTTTGATTATATCCTCTGAAAATGTAGCTATGATATTTTCTCCTCTGGAGAAATCCTTGCACTGGAGTGGATCCCTAAATTTAGTTAGGTACTGCATCTGAACCTTTTTCTTTTACACCAACCATATCTTGGTGCCCATTTCGAGGACTTTCTACTCTCTTTCCATTCTCCCCTATCTCCAAATATCACAAGAATTGATTTACAATGCTTTATATAGAGGAGAAAAAAACAATATACAAATTTGAAAATGATGTATCAGGGTAAGATAATTAGATGTATGTCTAAAAGAAATCTGCCCAGTCCTAGACTATGTGGCAGTAACCAATGCTGTCGGAGTCCTTTTTTTTTTTTTAACCCTTATCTTCCATCTTAAAATCAACACTATGTATTGGTTCTAAGGCAGAAGAGTTGCCAGGGCTAGGCAATAGGGGCTAAGTGACTTGCTCAGGGTCACACAGCTAGTTAGTGTCTAAGGCCAGATTTAAACCTAGGACCTCCTGTCTCTAGGCCTGCCTCTCAATCCATTGAGCCACCCAGCTGCTCCCTGTCTGAGTCCTTAAGTAAAGTTCCTCAGATCTAGAATGGGTAGCAGTAGAACATGCTGGTTATTCATTCTTTAGGGTAGAAATTCTACAGCTTGCTCCCTCTTGGTCCCCATGGTGGCATCCTCCCTTCTACACCGTTTCACCACTCCCCACCTTGTCCCATCACCACCATGCTGAATTTTGAGCTAACCCTTGGCCTATTCTCTAAATTACTTTTAGTCAGTCAGATAGTCTTATGAAGATGGGGACCAAATGCTACATATGCTATCAGATTGGTACACTGGTTTGTTTTGTTCAATGTGTTTATTTCATGAGAGGATTCTATTGTGGGGCCTCCTTGGACTTATTCCATCTCCACATCAACTGCTTGGCCCCTTTGGGAATGACTTCACCCTAAGGCAGACTCAATTGTGAATGAATACCTGCTAGGAAAGACCTCAATCCCATGTAGATATTCTATCATCCCTTTCCAGTTCCCCTTTATATTGTCTACCTCTATTAGAATGTAAAAGGTATGATTTTTTCTTGTTTTTTTTTTTATATGTGTGTGTCTCCAGCATTTATCACAGTGAATATGCCTAATAAATGCATTGTCTATCTGTCCAACCATTTATCTATCTATCCACCATCTATCCATCTCTCTCTTTTTCTTTCTCTCCCTTTTTCTCTCCCCATTTATCCATCGTCCATTTATCCAACCATTTACTTATCTATCTATCTATCTATCTATCTACCTACCTATCTACCTACTCACCTACCTATCTACCCACCTACTTGCCTATGTATATGCCTACTTCTTGGGAAGCCTCATTAATATAAATAAATCAGTCTGTTAAAAAAGATACATACTGGGGGCAGCTGGGTAGCTCAGTGGAGTGAGAGTCAGGCCTAGAGACAGGAGGTCCTAGGTTCAAACCCGGCCTCAGCCACTTCCCAGCTGTGTGACCCTGGGCAAGTCACTTGACCCCCCATTGCCCACCCTTACCAATCTTCCACCTATGAGATAATACACCGAAGTACAAGGGTTTAAAAAAAAAAAAAAAGATACATACTATAAACGTTCCCCATCTCATTTTCACTTTCTCCAGTAGGTAATAAAGATACTGTCAAAGTTAAAGCACCCTGTTTCTGCACAAATATGTCCTTGGTTTATAGAACTATTTTCTTCCCATAAATTGGTTTGGTTCCTTTGTTTATTTTGTTATGTTTTGGGGAAAGAAGACATATCTAATTATTTATTTTAGTTTATTGATTCTCAATAAATATTTTTAATGTTAAAAAAAGATACAAAAATATAAATAGCTATTATCAGACCAAGTTTACTCAGAAGAGGTCAGTACTAGAGGTGACATAATTTTGAAGGTGTTTGAGGACAATTCTCAAAATATCTAAAGGAGTCAAAGACACCAAAGGACAAGGGGAAAAAATTTGCAAACATTCTATAAAAAATAAGATGAGGTTAAGATGATGTTAAGGTCCTAGAGGTAGGACCCCAGTATACAGAGTGGATCTCTTAGGATGATTGGTAGAACTTTCTGCAAGCTTACTTTTCTCCTCATAAAAATGAAGTGATGCTTCTCATAATCTTCCTCACTCTCCAGAATTACCAGGGATCTTCTTAATGACTGAATCTGAAGGTCTTTTTTTAATAGTCCTTATTCTTTTAGCCTGTTGGCTGCATTTGACTTCATTCTTAAGAAAAAGAATACTAAAGATATACTTCACAATTTTGGTTCAAATCTGCCAGAAACTTTTGTTTATTTATGTGTGGATTTAATATAAATTGTACCTCTTATTCCTTTTGAAAACCCATTTTGCTTGGTATCAATCCTATCCTTTGACTGGATGACTTCAGAGGCCTTGTAGATAGATCCCTGGCCCTCAGAAGAAGCTAGCCCTTACATGATTCCTGGCCTCTGGAATACTGGGCTTTGCCCTGGACTGGGGTTAAGTCTGTCCAACCAGAGAGAGGAGTGATATCAGTGGCTTTATAAGTGAGGGCACTGAGGAAGCAGGAAAGTCTTTCTGCTCTTGGCTCTCTTGGGCTGGAGACTTGCTGGTGCTGCTCTGCTTTTGGCTAGTGAATTGAATACAAGTGTGGCAAAACTCAGATTAGTTAGGTGCTGCCAGGCGATTATGTGATTCTCTCTTCAACTTTTACTAATAAATAATGATAAATTATTATACAGTCTCCAGAGAATTTTAATCGTAACATTTATAGCATTATAATATTAGTCTATATCCAAGCCATTTCTAGCTTGGAGAGAGATGTGTCTAAACTGGCATAATCTCCTATGCTCTATAACAATGGTGTCAAACTCAAATACTAAACTATAAGGGCAGCTAGGTGGTGCAGTGGGATAAAGCACCAGACTTGGAATTAGGAAGAATCTGGCCTTAGACACTTACTAGCTATGTGACCCTGGGCAAGTCACTTAACCCCTATTTGCCTCAATTTCTATAAAATGAAGTTATATTAGAGAATGAAATTGCAAACTACTCCATTATCTTTTCCAAGAAAAACAGAGTCTGACGTGACTGAAATGACTGAACAACAAACTATTTATAAGGATCCCTGTGGACTACATATTGACATGTTCACATAATATTTTTATTAACACACATAAATATCAGATAGGAATTACATTTTAATCTGGTTCAGGCCATAGTCTGGAGTGTCATGGAGTTCATGTGGCCTACTGGAGGCATTTGATTTCTCTTCTCTAAAGTATGACTCTATCCCGGGACCCTGGGGCAAGTCACTTAACCTCTGACTCAATTTTCCTTATCTATAAAATGGGTAGCTACCTCTCAGGATTATTGTGAGGATTAAATGGGTAATATCTGTAAAGTCCTTGACATAGAACACAGTACTCTGTAGGCACCCTATAGATACTTATTCTATTTTCTTACTGGAACTCTTTTCTCTGGACTTTTGTGACAATTACATTCTCTTGATTTTCTTTCTACCTGACTGACTATTATTTTCCTGGTCCATTATTCATATTAAATCCCCTAACTGTGAGGGTTCCTCGCGGTTCTGTCCTAGGGCCTCTTTTTTCTTCAGATCCTAAGGGCTTAATTATCATCTCTATGAAGATCAATTTATCCATCCCCTGTCTCTTCCCTAAACTTCAGTCTTAAGTTGCCTATTGGACAAACTGTCTGTCCCAGAGACTTCTGAAACTCAACACATCCCAAACGGAAATGGTTTTCTTTTCTCTGAAATCTTTCCTTTTTCTAAACTTCCCTGCTTCTGTCAAAGGCACTTCCTTCCTTCAATTCTTCCAGATTAATAACCCCAGAATTATACTCAACTTTTCATTCTCTCTCATATGGGGATGTATTGGTTTAACAACTAGATTCCAGGGAAGGGGCTGGGGAATGTATGTAAAGACTTTTAAGTTTAATCCGCATCATTTATACTTTTCTTAAGATTAGACAATCAAAAAACTCCAACAAATTAAGCCCAGATTTGTGGCAGTTGCTGACATTTGAGATGTGAATACTCACCCTGAAAATTTAACAAAGCAAACCAGTTAGAGCTAGCTCCAGCAACATCTTTCCTCATAATAATAATAATAATAGCTTTTGTATAATACATTAAGGCTTGCAAAGCACTTTACATATATTATCTTGTTTGATCTTTATAGCCCTGAGAGGTGCTATTATTAAATTCAGTGACTAAAAAAGATTATATGACGTACCCAGAGTCACACAACTAGGTATTTGGGGCAGGATTTTAACTTAGGACTTCCTGACTGCAAGTCCATTACTCTATCCATTGAGCTGTCCTGTGCTGCTTCTAATAATATCCCATTAGTTGCCATACCTTGTCGTTTCTACATTCACATCTCTTGCATCCAGTCTCTATTTTCTGCTCACATGGCTTTGACTTTAATCTAGGCCCTCATTGCCTCTTGCATAGATTATTACAATGGCCTTTGACTTGGTCTCCCTGCCTCAAGTCTTTCACCACTCTAGTTCATTCTACAATACTGCTATTAAAGTAATTTTTCTTAGGTGCAGATCTGAAAATCAATTCCAGGAGCTTCCTATTGTCCCTTAGATCAAATACAAAAAGCTCTTTATTTTTTTAAAAGCCTTGGCCTCATCCTATTTTGCCAGCCTCATTAGATCACTCTAATTCCTGCGCTCTGTGATCCAGCCAAGCTGCACTTCTCTTTCTCCATCTCTTACAGTGCCTTTGCACTGTTCATCCCACATGGCTGGAATGCATTCTCATCCTCTTCTACCTCAGGGAGTTCCTCTCTTCCCTTTAAGACTCAGCTCAACCACCATCTTGTACATGAAGCTCTTCATGAGCCTCCCCAGATGGCAGTGCCCTCCTTCCTTAACAACCTTGCATTTAACTATTCTGTATATATTTGTTGCTTTAGATTTATGCTCTCTGTATTGTATGAGTACTTGTTGCCCCTCCCAAAAAAATAATGCATGTTTTTTTTGATAGGGATTGTTTCATTCTTTGCACTTATATCCCCAGTTTCTAGTGTAGAACTCAGCACAAGACAAGTATTTAATAAATAATTAATTGATTTCCCCATCTTCCTTCATAAGACTTTATAAATGAGTTTAAATCTTGTGTTTCCCCATCCCCTCTTGGCCACCATATCACCTGGTGTATGAAGATCAAACATTGACTGCCAAGGTGGTTCTTTCTTGTCTCCTTTGGCTTCCTTGGCAGAACTGCTCTCAACATCTAATGGTGATAGTTTGTGTCTATCCCTCACTTTAAAATGCTTTGTACACAGAGACCGATACATTATGGCACAATCGAATGTGATGAACTTCTCTACCAGCAACAATGCAATGACCCTGGACAATCCAGAGGAACTTGGGAGAAAAAATGCTGTCCACATCCAGAGAAAGAACTGTGGAAATGGAAATGCATTAGAAAAATATGTGCTCCATCACATAGTGCGATAGGGATGTGATTAGGGTTTTGATGTTAAAGAATCTCTCTTCTGCAAATATGAATTATTTGGAAATAGGCTTTGAACAACAATACATGTATAATCCAGTGGAACTGCTTGTTGGTTTTGGGAGAGGGGAGTGGGATCAAGAATCATGTAACTGTGGAAAAATATTCTAAATAAAAAATAAAATAAAATAAAATGCTTTGTACATAGTAAGCAGGTAATGAATGCTTTTTCACTCATTCATTTATTCATTTTCTATTTTTCTACCTTAATAGCTTATTTAAAGAGGTGTAGTTGAGCTGCTTTTTCATTTTTATTTATTTTTTTAAATCTCTTTTTCTGTCTTAGAATCAATACATGCTTGTTGGCTAAGGGGGGGTTAAGAGAAGGGGAGGGAAAGAACATGAATCATGTAACCATGGAAAAATATTCTAAATTAATTAATTAAAAAAAAGAATCAATACCATTTTCCAAGGCAGAAGAATGGTTAGGGCTGGGCAGTTGAGGTTAAGTGACTCTCCCAGAGTCATACAGCTAGGAAGTATCTGAGGCTAGATTTTAACTCAGGACCTCCTTTCTCCTGGTCTGGCTCTCTATTCAATGAGCCATCTAGCTGCCTCAGAGCTGCTTTTTGAATAGGATCATTTTCTTCTCATTTTCATTCTTATAATTTGATATTTGATTTTAATCTTTGCCATGAAAAATAAATTGTTTGGCCATACACAGAAAATTGATTTGGACATAGAATTTTACATTGACAACTGGTTGTTTCTCATTTAGACAGTGTGGTACAATAAAAAGAGACTTTTGAGCTTGGAAGCCCTGTGTCCAAGACCCACTGGCTATGTGACCCTGTGACAAGTCATTTAAACTCTCAGTACTTCAATCACTCGAAGACTATCAATTACAGAGAAAGTAGAGACTTTTATCTGTAGAGTGTCCTTACCTGGGATTTCATTCTACCAATGGAATCAGAGATTTAGTCTTTATCCCCAAGATGGAGTCAGTTTCATTTTTGGTGATTATTTGGTATTCATCATGTCCAGCCTCTCCCAACTCTTTTCTTGAAGAAAATATGCAAGACATATCAATATGAAACATCTGTGGGGACTATTAGTTTTGAACCTCTGTCATTTCTTAATTCTGAAATGTATTTTCCAATATTATTAACTTTCCATACTTTATTAATTTGCATATAGTCATCTGAGGCCATGGGAATAACGGTGAGCTCTCTTCTTGAGTGTTATCTCTTGTGAATTGCTAATTCTTTCTATTTATGTTCTTTCTATTTTATTCTTATTTTTTAGAGAGGCAGACACATGGGATCTATTTTCAGTTTTAAAGTCTCTTGATCAGATTCACAAGATGCTAGACATACACACAGAATATAGTTATATATGTATATGTATATATAGCATATATGTGTATATGGATATACATGTCCGTATATGTATCTATCTTATTACCTCTTCCACATCATGGGGTTTAGGGGCACCCCCGAGATCTGGATAATCTTTGTAAAAATTTTTGGCCCTCTCTTTGTACCAGAGAAATCTGAATTTCTTTTTTCTTCTTTGAGATGTTTATAGTACTTTATTATACATTTTGGAGATAAGTATGCACTTCTGAGTCTCTAAACTTTTTCTGTGTGGTCTTCTGACCTTTGTATGTCATCTGTGGCTTCCATGAAAACTTCTCCAAAATTCCCATTTAATTTCTTATGCTGATGAGTGATATATCTAAACTGAGATAGGGAAAGTCATGATGTGGAAGGATATGTGTGTGTGTGTGTGTGTGTGTGTATGTATATCATCGGGCTATACTCCATTCTTGACCAAGAGCTCATTATTCCTATTTTTAAAGAATGTATCCAGAAAGTCAAAAACCATTCCTGGACCCTCAGAACCTAGCTGTTTGCTTTTCTAGCACTCATATTTCCATATGATTATAGAATGTCTGAGACAGACAGGACTTAAGAAGTTATATAACCTAGGGGGGCAGCTGAGTGGTTCAGTGGATTGAGAGCCAGGCCTAGAGATAGGAGGTCCTAGGTTCAAATCTGACCTCAGACACTTCTCAGTTGTGTGACCCTGGGCAAGTCACTTGGCCCCCATTGCCTACCCTTACCACTCTTCTGCCTTGGAGCCAATACACAGTATTGACTCCAAGATGGAAGGTAAGGGTTAAAAAAAAAAAAAAAAGAAGACTTTATATAACCTAAACAAGCTTGCTTTACAAATGAGGAGATTGAGGCCTACAAAGGAAATGAAACCTGGTGGCCATCTAGTTTTCATTTTTTTTTAAACCTGTGCTTTTTCTGCTACCTCAAGCTGCCTTTCACTTGTGCCCAGACACTCTATTAAAATAAAAACAAATTAATTTTTACACCATTTTAAGGTTTGTAAAATGCTTAACAGAGTCCTGGGAAGTATGTAGCAAAAATATTATTGTCCCCATTTTGCAGATGAATATACTGAAACGCTGAGAGATGAAGCAACTTTTCTAGGGTTACAAAATTAGTGAAAGTCAGATCTGGGTCAGAAAGGGTCTTTTGGTCCCCAGCCAGTGCTCTTTACCCTTCAGCATGCTACTGTTCTGGGCTATGAAGATAAAAAGAATGTGGGAGGTGGGCAGATGTCTCCTATTGGATGTTCCTTTTCCAAACAACACACACTGATAAGCAACAATGAAGAGTCATAACCAACAAGTGCAGACATGTACATGCACATGAATGCATGACCACACATACCCAGATTGCTGGCAGGCTGGGTCCCCAGTGTCTATTCAGGACTTGAACAGCCATGTGGCTTAGGCTATTGATTTTATGGCAGGCCCATCCTCCCCCAGCCTGCTCCATTGAAAAGCAGCATTAGCTAATGGGTCCTCCAAAGGGTCCTCTAAGCTCTGCTGTCCGTTAAGTCCTGCTGGGGAGAAGGGAGCTGGGCTTCAGCTTTTCAGAGAAGCATTCATATGCAAATAAATCCATTCTAGGAGACTTTCCTCACATAATATGTTTCCTTGGCTTCAAAAGACCCCGAGTTTTACCCAGAAAGAAAAACAGGTCATTCCCCCACCCCCACCCCCATATTTACATTTACACTCTAGTCTACCCCACTCCCATCCTCCCATCTCTGAAATACCCACTCAGGACATACATAGATTAGACGCTAAGATCAGGGGCAAAACTGTCATGAATACACAAGTTCTCTTTCGAATAATAATAATGATAGTTGATTGGTTTATAGGACTTTAGAGGTTACAAAGTGCTTTTCATACAACAGACCTATGAGGTAGTGTGGTTATTATAATTCTCATTTTAAAGAAGAAAAAGAGGTTCAGAGGGAAGCCTGAAATCATGAAGCCAATAAGTGGCAGGACTGGTTTTCCGATTCCCTGTTCAGGGTTCTGGATTTGGTGTCTGGAGAGCCTGGGTTCAGCTCCCAACAATTCTGCTTTGAGCAAACTTGGGTAATTCCTTTAGCCTCTCTGGGACTTAGTATAAAATAGTGGAGGATTGTGCCAGATAACTTGTGAAGTTTCTATCAGCTTTAAGCCTCTGATTCTACACCAGTCAGTCAACTAGCCTTTATTAATCTCCTACAATGTACCAGGCACTATGCTGTGCTCCTAGATACAAAGCAAAGTGAAATAAAACAAAACAAAAATAAAAAACAAGTCCCTCTTCTCAGTCAGTTTAAAGAGAGAGACAACATATAAACAACTACATACAAAGAAGAAATACAGAGGATAAAGGAAAATACTAAGATTAAGGATGCTAGGAAAGGTTTCTGGCAAAAAGTGGGACTTTGGCTGAGTTCTGAAAGAAGCCAGGAGGTAGACATGAGGAGGAGGAATGTTCCAGCCATGTGAGACAACCAGGGAAAACCTTGGAGGAAGGAGCCAGAGGCAACCCTGTGTCACTAGATCACCCCAGAATATGGGAAGTATATGAGAACTGGAAAAATAGAAAGAGGCCAGGTTATGAAGAACTTTAAAAACAAAATAAAGGATTTTAGGTTTGATCCTGGAGGATTATTTATTGGATAGAGTTTATTGAAGAGAAGGGGGTAGGGAAAGTTATAGTTAGACTTGCATTTTAAGAAAATTAATTTAAATTTTTTTCATATAGAATAAATTTTAAAATAATTGAATAAGTATTGGTATATAAGGTCATTGTCTGTAGATTCATTTAAAGAATCTTCAGATCTACTCTAGTAGCAGATAGGATAACATGGATGATCTCCACCTCATCCTATATCCACAAAGCTTCAATTTCTTCTGCAAAGTCTCTATATTTGACTGCCAGGTAAAGTATGAATTAGAATAGAGTTGAGAGTGAGTCAAGGAAGCTAGATAACATATTGCAGTAGCCCAGGGGTGGGAGGTCCTGGGCTCAAATGTGGCCTCAGACACATCTTAGTTATGTGACCCTGGGCAAGTCACTTAACCCCCATTGCCTAGCCCTTACCACTTTTTCTGCCTTGGAACCAATAAACAATATTGATTCCAATATGGAAGGTAATTTTTTAAAAAGCGTACTAGATTTGGATTCAGAGGATCTGAAGTCAAATCTCACCTCTGCCAGTTGCTGCTTGAGTAATGTTGGGTAAGTCATTTCATCTTCCTGGATTGTTTTCTTCATCTCTCAAATGAAGAAACTGGACTTGATCTGTGAGTTTGATTCCAGCTCTAAATCTGTTATTATTCTATCATTAAGAATGATTTAAAAAAACACCTTACCTTTCATCTTAGTATCAATTAGCAGTAAGGACTAAGCAATTGCGGGGTAAGTGACTTATCCAGGGTCACACAGCTAGGCAGTGTTTGAGGCTAGATTTGACTTCCTAGCTGCCCCAAGGGGGAATATTTTATAATGGAAAGGAAGCTGATTTCATTTTCTGAAGCTAATATGCCTGATCCTCAGAAAGTCTCCTTCAGACTAGATTGTTTTCCCTCCTTCATCTGTAAAAAGAGGAGACTGTGGCTCACTTAGTTCATGTATTTATTTTGGGAAAGTGCTTCATAAACCTTAAAAGTACTATCATAGTATGAATTATTATGATGTGAGTAGTGCACAGAGGGGTGAAATACTCTTGGAATCTGCTGTGTTTCCTTGCCTATGTCCTGAGTCAGTAACTATCACCCTTAGAGTCATATGGCAGGCATCTGTGCACCATGAGAAATGAACTTCTCTAGACACAGAAATAAGAAGAATGATACTCTCAGGCAGTTTTCAATTTAGACCTCCATTTGGGGGTCTAACCTGTGATTTCATTTGGTATGCAAGTTCCCAATGAGAAAACTCCCTCTACAAATGGTAGAACTATACCTTTTTTGCAACTTAAAGGTCTTGAAATAGTTGCTAGGGGCACTGAGAGATTGTGACTCACTCAGGATCAATCACATGACAGTGCATATCAGAGGTAGGACTTGAACTCAAACTTTTCTGACACTGAGGCTGTCTCTTTTTCATGCCTCATTCATTGCTTCTCATCTACATTAGATCTGCATTAGATGTGGTAAGTTTTTAAAGTGTGTAACAAATATGGCCAAAAGGGGCCATCCTAGGTAGCATATGTCTGGAGCTCCTTAGGAAGATAGGAAGGAAGGAAGAAATAAGAGGAAGGTGGGAGGAAGAAAAGAAAGAAGAAAGGAAGGAAAGAAGGAAGAAAGACAGAAAAGAGGAAAGGAAAAAAGGAAGGAAGAAAGACAGAAGGAAAGAAAGGAAGAAGAGAAGAAAGGAAGGAAAGAAGGAAGAAAGACAGAAAAGAGGAAAGAAAAAAGGAAGGAAGACAGAAGGAAAGAAAGGAAGAAGAGAAGAAAGGAAGAAAGGAGGGCAAAAAGAAAGAAGGAAAGGAAAGAGGGAAGGAAGGAGGGAGAGAGAAAGGGAGAAAGAAAAAACAGAAGGAAAGAAAGAAAGGGAGAAAGAAACAGATAGAAAGAAGGGGAAGGTAAGAGGAAAAGAAGGGGAAAAGGAAGGAAAGAAGGAAGAAAGAAAAATAGAAGAGAAGAAAGGAGAAAAGGAAGGAGAGAAGAAGAAAGCTAGGAATAGGGAAGGAAAGAGGGAAGGAATAGGGGAGTGAGGGAGGAAGAGAGGGAGGGAGGAAAGGAGGAAGGGAGAAAATAAGAAAGATAGAAGGAAAGAAAGAAAGGAAGGAAAAAAGGAAGTAATAAAAAAGAGAGGGAAGGAAGAAGGAAGCAAATAAAGGGAAAAAGAGAGAAAGGAAGGAAGGAAGGGAGGGAAGAAAGGATGAACAAAGGGAAGAAGGGAGGAAGAGAGGAAGAAAGAGGGAAAAGAAGAAAGGAAGGAAGTATTTATTAAGTGCCTACTATATGCCAGACTCTGCGCTAAGTCATTTACATTATCTCATCTGATCTTGGAAACTTCTGAGGTCTCTATGGACATGGTGACTAAATGCTTGAATCTTTTGGAATGATGACAGACTTCCTGGAAGCTTAAGGTCATATATTGACATAGCATTGAAAGGGCTTGTTGAGCCATTCCCAAATTGACAAATAGGTAAGGGACATGAATAGACAATTTTCAGATAAAGAAATCAAAACTATCAATAAGCATATAAAAAGTGTTCTAAATCTCTTATAATTAAAGAAATGCAAATCAAAACATCTCTGAGGTATCACCTCACACCTAAAAGATTGGCTAATATGACAGCAAAGGAAAGTAATAAATGTTGGAGGGGATGAGGTAGAGTTGTGAATAGATCCAACCACTGTGGAAGGCAATTTGGAACTATGCCCAAAGGGCATTAAAGGGCTGCCTGCCCTTTGATCCAGTCATACCAGTGCTGGATTTATACCCCAAAGACATAATAAGGAAAAAGACCTATACAAAAATATTTATAGCCATGCTCTTTGTGGTGGCAAAAAAAATTGGAAAATGAGGGGATGTCCGACTGGAGAATGACTGAACAAACTGTGGTATCTGTTGGTGATGGAATACTATTGTGCTATAAGGAATAATGAACTGGAGGAATTCCTTGTGAATTGGAACGACCTCCAGGAATTGATACAGAGTGAAAGGAGCAGAACCAGGAGAACATTATACACAGAGACAGATACTCTGTGGCCCAATCGAATAGAATAGACTTCTCTACTGGCAGCAATGATGCAGGACAATTCTGAGGGACTTAAGAGAAAAAGCACTATCCATATCCAGAGAAAAAACTGTGGGAGTAGAAATACAGAAGAAAAACAACTGCTTGATCACATGGTTTGATGGGGATGTAGACTCTAAACGATCACCCTAGTGCAAATACTAATAATGTGGAAATAGGTCTTGATCAATGACACATGTAAAACCCAGTGGAATTGCTCATTGGCTAAGGGAGGAGGGTAGGAGGAGGGTAGGGCAAAAAACATGATTCATGTAACTATGGAAAAATACTCTAAATAAAATAAATAAATAAATAAATGAACTTAAAACAACAGCAACAAAAAAAAAAAAGAAAGAAAAGAAAGGGCTTGTTGCTTTAGTATGGCACAGAAAACCCTGAGAGGTTTCTTGGTTCTTCCCTATTCTGTGATAAGTGTTCTAGGATGTGGAATTAGTTAAAAGGACAGTTTCCAGCATCAGCTAGTTCTCAGACTTCCAATGAAGAGTGGGGAGCAAGATGATCCTTCCCTACTCTGGTTGTTCCAATGAGGCAGCTAGAATAGGTGACCTCCACTAAGTAAGATTGTGTCTGGACCTATGATTGCTTTTTCCACTTTATATTTCCTTTCTAGGTACACAGTCAACCTTTAGAGGGATGTGCTTTGGCTTAGAAGTTACCCAGTTGTTCAAGTTAGCTAATGGCAAGGGGAATTTCTTCATCAGGAAATATAACCACCAGCAGAAGGATGATCACAGGTTATTGGGAAAGTGGAGAGTTGACGTGAAAAGTGACCACATCTATTCAACAGTCTCACAAATTGCTTTATGTTTGGATAAGGTTAAATTATCAGCTTCCCAGAAGAGCTTGTATTGTAAGTTAAGTTATTGTGAGTTTTTCATGTTTGCCTATAAATTTAGAATTTAGCATGTGTGCTGTGATGAGGTGGGGGGCGGTAGAGAATTATACCTGACCCATACTTAATTCACTGAGTACCTTTCTACTCTGTCCATTGGGAGACCTAGAAATGAACCCAAACCTACCTAAACTATCAAGTAGATTATCCACAGTTTCTTGGAGTAGAAATCTAAAGGATGCAGAAAAGGGAGCTGAACCTCTCACTCACTCTAAGCCAACGTTCCTCTGTATTGAATTTGGATTGGACTGATGTCTGGGGTCTATTAGCCAAGGGGTCTATTAGTAAAGAATAGAGGCTAGTGCCCCCACCACAGGTCCAGCAGTGATTTTCAATATTAGAAAATGATAATCTACCAATAAATGACGAAAAAATTTTCCAAGTCATATTTCTCAATGAATTATTAATTACCTTTTGGAGAAAGTAAGTAAAAAGAAAAGAAAAATATCTGTGTGTAAAGAGTTCTTAAGTACCTGAAAGGATTATCCACATTTTAACATGAACGTACACAATCTGGGATCTGAATTCATGTTCTCCATGACATTCCTCTTTCATTCATATCAGAATCTAATTTATGTTTGGATGAGGTTAAACTATCAGCTTCCCAGGAGAGCAAAAATAATCAGAAAATCTAATTATTACTGGGAAAGATGTAAAATGTGCAACCATACCCAACACAAGAAATTAGTGGTTATTTGCCCAATTCCTTCTTCTATTAGTACATGTAATTGCAAGCTGGTTCATATGTAGTGAGTATGCTCTAATTCACTCTAGCATAACCAGGCAAGTTATGTCTGCCCTTAAGTCATTAGACTTTAGACATTAGACATCAGACATTAGAATACCCTCTAGGGCCATGTTGGTGAAGCCATGGCATGGGTACTGGCGCGGCACAGAGGGGCTTCTCTGTTCCCCCTCTCGACAGAGCTTGAGGACATTTTTCGCTTGCACCACTCCTCTATCGAGCCATCCAATGTGAGCACTTCTTCCTTCCAACGTCTGGAGTAGTGTGTGTGTGTGTGTGTGTTTATGTGTGTGTGGCTCACAGGTGGCTTGAAGTTGCAGTTTGGGCACTTGATCTCAAAAACATTCGCCAACTCTGCTCTAGAGTATTCTAATGGAGCTTTATTCTCCCTATTGTCAAGAGTCAATCTCTTAGTGCTTCACTGCCATTAAACCACTTATATAGACAAGTTTTTCCAAAATGCTGCTTACTTTGAAGTTATAGGAAGAACAACCAGATTGTAAAATTATTTTACCCTGTACCTTAGAGGCATAAGCTCACTCTTAGTTCACTTCTTATATGACATCGATCTCACTATAATGTCCAAAGGCATTACTATTGGATGAATCTTTGTCTTAGTAATTACTGGACTGGAGTCTCAAAGGTCACTCCTTGTTTCTTGAGGTATTGATGTTGTACTGGCTATAAATGCAAAATACTGGGATTTTAGGTACCCTTCAGACTTTTCAAATGCATAAGGTTAGAGGCTCCTCTCCTTTTATCATTATTATTATTATTATTATTTTTTTTTAATTTTAAACCCTTAACTTCTGTGTATTGACTTATAGGTGGAAGATTGGTAAGGGTAGGCAATGGGGGTCAAGTGACTTGCCCAGGGTCACACAGCTGGGAAGTGTCTGAGGCTGGATTTGAACCTAGGACCTCCTGTCTCTAGGCCTGGCTCTCAATCCACTGAGCTACCCAGCTGCCCCTTCCTCTCCTTTTATCAAATGAATTAAGAACACATGCAGAGGCCAGTGACTGAAATCCATCTCTTAGGGTTACAAGGCTTCCACGGGAGATGGACCCAAAGCCTCTTCTCCACAGCATTGTCTCTCAGTCTGAGATTCTGAGCACAAATCTGACCACAAATAGAGCAGTCAAAAGGATTGAGGGAAGAGACCCCTGGTGGAAGCCAATTACAGCCTTTCCAAAGTTTCAATAGCCAATCTAAGAGTCTCCACATGGTTAGCAGATCAGAACCAGCTATAGAATGTCTATTCATGCTCCTTGGTCTCTCCTAGGCACTTCCCTTACATATCAGAAGAAAGTTCCTTGAGTTCTCCATGTAGGAAAGTTGCATCACAAGTAGCTAAGTAAACAGCTTACATTCAGAGCATGCACCAGAATCCACAACTTACTCATGAAATGGAGCTGCACACATCTGACATCTAGGAGTCAGGAGTCCATATATCTAGTTCTGAGATGTCCTTCCCTTGCCATAAGTGAGTCTGAAGCAAGTCACCACTGTGAAAAACCATTCTTTGGAAAAGTATTCATTTAATTCATTCCAGCACACATTTATCAACCAACTTCTGTGTGTAAGGGATTATACTATATTCTAAGTTTACAAGGACAAATTTTTAAAAAACAGGTTCTACCCTAAGTGAATTTATATCCATTTAATTTAACCTAATCATTTGAGGAGGAGGGAGAAACACTAATGCATAGGATGATCCGGAATAGTTTCTTAGAGGAAATGGTACAAGAATTGAACCTTAAAGGAAGATAAAGATCTAAGAGTTGAAGGCCAGAAAGGAAGGTTTCCAGATCTGAATCAAGGTTTGGTCGGAGATATTGTGCCGAATTAGAAGAGCAAACAGGCCAATTTGTCTGGAATGTAAAGTACCCAAAGAGGAATAATGTGCTATAAGAAAAGGAGGCTAGAGTTTAACTATAAATACCTTTAAATGTTAAGCTGAGGAGTTTTCATTTTGTTCTAGACCCAAAAAAGAGTTGCCAAAGATTCTTGGAGCAGGGAATTCTGACTTGTGTTTTAAGAATATCTTGGCATCTTTGTGAAGGATGAAATGGAGAGAACCTGGGTCCATGTAGTAAGGTTGCTATAATCCTCTACAAAAATATATAGAATGGAATGACTTGTTTCTGCTCTGAATGAGGTTGAGACAATTAATAATGCTCTATGCTTTTGTATCTTGAACATGATTTCTTATTTTTGTAATTTAAATTTTTATTTTTTCCCAATTACCCAATTTCCCAATGTAAAAACAATTTTTAACTTTTTTAAAAATAATTTTGAACTTTAAATTCTTTCCTATTCTCCTTTCCCCTCCTCCCTCATTGAGAAGGCAAGCAATTTGATAAAGGTTATTATGTATGTGCAGTCATGCAAAACATATTTCCATATTAGTCATGTTGTGAAAGAAAACACAGACCAAAAAACCCCCCAAGAAAAATAAAGTAAAAAAAACAAACCAGTGTGATTCAATCTGCATCTAGATCCCATCAATTCTTTCTCTGGAGGTGGATACTTAGGTCCTTCAGAATTGTCTTGGATCTTTGTATTGTTGAGAATAACTAACTCATTCATAGTTGATTACTGTACAATATTGCTCTTACTGGGTACAAGGTTCTCCTGGTTATGTTGAGCATGATTGGTTATAGGAGGTGATTTTTAAACTCTAAGGAACTGTTAAGCTGGAACATTGTTGAAAAACAAAAGTATAGTAAAATGAAAAGTGGTTCATTTAAAAATGTACTTTGTGGGCTCAGTGGATAGAGAGAGCCAGGACTAGATGTGGGAGGTCTGGGTTCAAATCTGAATTCAGACACTTCCTATTTGTGTGACCTCGGCCAAGTCATTTAACCTCAATTGCCTAGCCTTTACCCTTTTGCTTTGGAATCAAATTTGGTATTAATATAAAACAGAAAGTTAAGGGTTTTTTAAAAATGTACCCTGCCAATTGTAGGCTTATTCACTTGAGTTTGGATCTAAATTTGGAATCAAATATTAATTCTGAGTGAGAATTTCAACAACTGGTTCCTGGCCATATGTCTAATTCCATAAAGCTTTAAGAAAACCTCTGAATCATCCTGCCCATCTTACTAGGTTGGACTGAGATAGAAATGAATGAACTCAAAATACATGAGTCTCCTTAGCCTAATGAAAGAAACTATGGAGAGGAAGCAAGATTTGTAGGACTTAAAATAGGCCTTTGATGGTCAGCTAGCCTGGATGGGTGCTGATCAATCCATTTTATGGCTCTCCTTTGTACCTGTGACAATAATCTGGACTGAGCTGTGCATCCTGAAAAAAATAGCAATCTTTTCTCCCTTGCTTACAGAGGAAAGGGACTATGGAAAGGGGCTATTATATTTTGAGGCTCGCCCTTCAGTTTTGCTGATTTTTTCTTTTTTCTTCTTTATTAAAAGGGATAGCTTACTGGATGAGAGGGAATGGATATAATCAAAGAAAAAGGTGATATAAAAACAAAATATGTCAATAAATATTTTTAAAGGAAAAGAAAAAAACAGATTTTTTTAAAGCCTCTTTCAACTAACAGAAATGCATAAGACCAAAAGCCATTCCCCAATAGATCAACAGGTCAAATAATATAAATAGTTCCCAAAAGAATTGAAAATTATTAATAACTATATGAAAAAAATACTCCAAATCTCTAATAAGAGAAATTCAAATCAAAACATACCCAGCAAACTGGCAAAGATGACAAAAAATGGGAATAGTTAGATATATGAATTATTCAATTCACAAGTATTTATGAAGCCCTTATAATATGCCAGGAACTATGCTAAGCTGGATGGACATAAAGAGGGAAAAGAGAGATCCTGTTCTCAAGGATCTTACAGTCTGATAGGTTATGATGCATTAATGTAATGGAATCTTTCTCTGCTATGAGAAATGAATGAATATGATGAATATAGAAAAGCATAGAAAGATGTAAGAATGGATACAAAGAGAAGTTGAACCAGGAAAATAATACATTTATTTGTTACAACAATGTAAATAGAAAGCTCATCAAAAATTAAAAAATTAAAAATGAATACTGAGAAATTATAATGATCAAACTTCAACCCAAAGAAGAGATATGAAATGCTACCTCCACCAGAAATAGGGGATTATGTTAAATGAGATGCTGCATATAATACCAGATTTTGGGGGGGTATACACTATCTAGTTTTTATAGGTCAATTTGTTTGTTTCTCCCTCCCTCCTTCCTTCCTCACTCCCTCCCTTTCTTCCTCCCTCCCTCCCTTCTTTCCTTCCTTTCTTCCATCCTTCAATCCTTCCTTCCTTCCTTCCTTCCTTTTTATCTTCCTATGTTCCTTCCTTCCTCCCTTCCTCCCTTTCTTTCATTATAGATGAAATCCTTAGAGAAATCTGGAGGCAAGTATACAATGGGAGATATAGATGTTATAAAAACAAAAGAGAACCAATAATTTTTTAAAAAAGAAAAAACCAATCTGTTTTCATCACACATTCACAAACAGGTTTTTTAGCTTTCTTTTGTATTTTCAGGGCACATATATTATAGTGAATACAAACATTCTACATAAGAGGCCTGTAGTTCACTTCCTAGGAGGAATAAATTGAAAGCCAGAAGCTCAGTAACAGAGAGATTTCACAAAGTCATTGTGATTTAGATGCGTTTTTCATATAGAAGGTGGGGCACAAGGGGAAACCACAAATTTTAGTCCCATCAGGGAACCTGTCATGTAACTAGTCATTACTTTCAAGATTCATTTTCCCAAAAATACACCAAAAACACCCTCCCCCCAAAACCCATGTAAGACAATGCTTCAGGGGGATTTTGGAGAGTGGAAATGCTTTAAATGTTGTTTTTGGTGTGGTTGAAAGGGAATTTTCTCTCCTTTGCAATGGTGTGCATTTTTGGATGCAGATACCCAGCACCTTTAATTTTCTAAAGGGAAGGTGGAGGGGAAATGGGTTGTGGGGCCCTTTTCTAATGCACTGGTTTCTGCATGAGAGCTCACAGTGTGATTCCCAGGGAGACCTGATACCTCTTCTCTACTAAATGAGAATCAAGCCAGCAGGCAGCAAACATTTACTAAGTGTTGACTGTGTATCTGGCACTGTACAAAGCTCTAGAGATAAAAAAAAAATAGCCCTTGCCCTCAGTGAACTTACATTCTATGTCCAAAGGAAATAATAAATATACAGAAAATTATCTCCCAATTCATGGGTCCAAGGAGGAGCCAGAAGGGAAAAGGGGATGGTTTCAAAAGTGAGTGTCCCTTTGAGAGTGTGTGCCTCAAGATTTCCATCTTTTTTCCCCCTCTTTCCCCACCTTCCATCCAAATGGGAGCTGTTTAAAGAGTCAGAACCTCCTGCTGTTTGCATGACTAAATTGGGGCCTGTTGCTTTTGCACACTTTTAAGCTGATAGTGGCCAAGAGACTTTGCATCAGAATAAGAGCTTTCTTTGGGTGACCAATAGGGTTTTGAGGGTTAGGATAAATAAAAAAAAACCCTTCAATCCTTGGGGGATACCTGCTGTCTTGAGGTCTATAGATGTAGGTTTTCAACTTTTTAAAAAAATTCAATATCATTTTATTTACAATCTTTCCCTCCCATCTCTCCTTCTTACACATTGGAAAGCAAGAGAAACAAGACTATTTCAAACATGTATAGTTAAGGAAAACAAATTCCTGCTTTGGCCATGTCCAAAAAAAAAATATCTCAATATATATTCAGAAACCTTCACCTTTTTTCTTTTTTCCCCCTTACCTTCTGTTTTAGAATTGATACTAGGTATGGGTTCAAAGGCAGAAGGGCAGCAAGAGTTAGGCAATAGGGGTCAAGTGACTTGTCCAAGTTCACAGAGCCATGAAGTATCTGAGGCCACATTTGAACCCAGGACCTCCCCATCTGCAGGTCTGGCACTCTATCCCCTGAACCACCTGGCTGCCCCTCTTCACCTCTCTAACTGAAGGAAAGGAGCATGCTTCATCCTAAATCCTTTAGAATTGTGGTTGATTAGTTTCTAAATCTTTCAGAATTATTTGTCTTTATAATATTGTTGAATTGTATAAATTGTTCTCTTGATTCTTCTCACTTCTTTGAATCAGTTCACAAGTCTTCCCAAGTTTCTCTGAAAACCATGCCCTTCATAATTCCTTGTAGCATAATAGTATTCCAGTGTAGTCATGCATCAAAAGTTGTTCACCCATTCCTTAATTGATGGATATTTCCTCAGTTTAGAGACAGGCTTATAGCTTTGTTCATAAATTTTCTTTGCTCCCAAACTTCTCAATGTGCTCAATGGCCATCTGGAAAATCTTCCAGTTAGGACTGTCTCAGTGATGGTTAATTCTGATTCAAAGAAGCTTAGTTTTAGAACTGGAAGAGACCTTAGAGGCCATCTAATCCAAATCTTTCATCTTATAGATGAGGCTGCTAAAACCCAAGGAAGTAAAGGGATTTTCTCAAGGTTACACAGCTAGCACTCAGGATCTGAATTCCATTATATCACACTGCCTTTACTTAGGGTCCTTTGATATATATATATATATATATATGTATATATATATGGTGATACACA
>NC_058131.1:430092980-430121518 GCF_016433145.1 Gracilinanus agilis | reverse complement strand
ACACACACACACACATATATATATATATATGTATGTATGTATATATATATATAGTGCTTGGAAAACAGCCTGCATAATATAAAATGTCCAAAAGTGTAATTCAGGAGATCCAGGTTTCTCTGCTATCTCTTTCATTAACTTGCTATATGACTTTGAACAAGTGCTCCTCCCCTCTTTGGACCTTAGCTCTCTCATCTATAAAAATTAGAGGTTTGGATTAGCTAATCTGTGAGGCCCCTTGTTTTGACATTTTGTTAGTCCATGATTCTATGAGAGAATGTTGGCCAACTCTGCCTCCCCTTCCCTGATCTTCCCAGGTAACTCAGTGGAAGGAGTGTGGGGTCCAGACTCAGGAAGACCCGAGTTGAAACCTGACCTTAGATATCTCCCTTCTATCTGCCTTAGTTTCCTTAATTGAAAGATGGTGAAAATAATAACTCCAAGAGTTACTGTGAAGATCAAATGAGATGATATTTGTAAAGCATTTAGCATAGTGGCTGGAACAGAGGAGGCATTGATAAATGCTTATTTCCTTCTTTCTACCCTCCCTAGGAGATATGGATCTTCCCTGGATCCTACCTCTGATGAGGTTTTGGAGGAGATCATGGTTTTCCTCTCTTAAGATGATCTCATAGATTGAGGTTGTGTCCCCATCATGCTGAGGTTCCTTTAAGAACCCATTTGACATCAAAGATAAATAAAATAACAAGCATTCTGTGTGAAACATGAACCACAAAGGAAAAAACAGAACTGTCAACCTCAGAAAAGGGCTTGCTTGGGTGAGGCCACCAGGCAATCTGAAGAACTGATTTTCATTAGCTTTCTCAAAAGCTCAGATGTGGTAGGGGCAGAAACGCATGTAAGACAAACAACTTCCTTACCTGAACTGTGGTTCAAAGTGGGGAAGTGCCTCATAGGCATGGAGCAGGGCTTGGGAGCAAAGCAGGAAAGAAGGAGGGCTGAAGGCACTCACATTTTTGGTATCAAGATGAAGTGCTTTGGAGAGGGGTGGAGATCCATGAAATTTCTACAGCATTAAAAAAATTTCTCCTTAAAAAAAGTTTTAGTGATGTCTTTTGTTCTTTACACCACAGATATTTCTGTGTCCCACCCCAACCACAAATAGGCCTTCGTTTGTCACAAAGAAAAGCAGTTAAGCAACTAACCAATGTTGTGACCTCATCTGACAATATTTGGCACCTGTTGTTGACCACCTCTCTATACAGAAGAGGGTCATGTATTTCATTCTCTGTTCTCCAAGACTGATATGGATCATTAACACATTTTTTACATATGTACTTGACAGTGATCAGTTTTAGCTGAGCTGGACTTTTCTTAGGTTCTGTTTATAGAAAATGTCTTAAGTTTTCCAAAATTATCAAAAAAGTATCTATTAAGTACTTAATGTGTGCCAGGCATTGTGTTAAGCACTAGGTATACAAAGAAAGACAAAAACATTGCCTGCCCTCAAGAAGCTTACTCTTCTAAAGGGAAGGCTATGTAAATAACTAGGTACACACAAGACATAAAAAGAGTTAAAGCTCAGAGAAGACCCTAGCAATTGAGAGGACTGGAAAAAGCCTCCTGCAGAATGTGGGATTTGTGCCGAGGCTTGAAGGAAGCTTATACAAAAAAAGAGAAAGAGAGTAGGCTGAGCTAATATAACAAAAATGACAATTCTACTTAATTTACTTATTCAGTGCCATACCAATAAAACCACCAAAAAACCATTTTCTGGAACCACAAAAAGTAATAACAAAATTTATCTGAAAGAACAAAATATCAAGAATATCAAGAGAACCAATGTTAAAAAATGTGAAGGAAGGTGGCCTAGAGGTACCAGATCTTAACAATCTGGTACTGGCTAAGAAATAGAAGGGTGGATCAATGGAATATACTAGGAGTAAATGACCTCAATACTCTAGTGTTTGATAAACCCCAAAATCCCAGCTTTTGAGATAAGAACTCACTATTTGACAAAAACTGCTGGGAAAACTGGAAAACAGTAGGGCAAAAATTAGGCATAGACCAGTAATGGCAAACCCTTTAGAGATAAAGTGCCCCAAGACCTCCCCAGACAGGGGAGGGGAGGAAGCACTCCCATTAGGCTGCTGGGCAAAGGGTCAGATGATGAGAGAAATGTCCTCAAGTGCACATGCAGAGGGGAAGGGGAGAAGCCCCACTCTGGCACACACACCTTAGGTTGTCAACACAGGTATAAAGCAATAATAGCTCACCAAGATCAGGTCAAAATGGATATATGATTTAAAATGTAAAAAGCGATATTCTAAGTAAACTAGGGGAATATAGAGTAGTTTACCTTCAGATCTATGAAAAAGGAAAAATTTATGGCCAAGAAAGTGACAGAGAAAATTATAAGATATAAAATGAATAATTTTGACTATATTAAATTAAATTAAGAAATTTTTGTACAAAGAAAACCAATAAAACCAAGGTTAGAAGGGAAACATCAAACTAGGAAAATTTTTTTAATTTTATAATAAATTTATCTGATAAAGGTCTCATTTCTTAAATATATAAAGCATGAAGTCAAATTTATAAGAATCAAAGGTCAAAGGACATGAATAGGCAGTTTTCAGATGAAGAAATCAAAGCTGTCGATAATCATATGAAAAAATATTCCAGATCCCTTTTGATTAGAGAAATGCAAATTAAAACAACTCAGAGGTACCACATCATACCTATCAGATTGGCCAATACAACAATAAAGTGATAAATGTTGGAGAGGATGTGGCAAAATTGGGACACTGATGTATTGCTGGTGGAGTTGTGAACTGATCCAACCATTCTGGAGGGCAATTTGGAATTATGCCCAAAAGGCTACAGAACAAAGCTCTATTAGGTCTCTATCCCAAAGAGATTTTAAAAATTGGGAAAGGACCTGCTTGTACAAAAATATTTATAGCTGTTCTTTTTTGTGGTAACAAAGAATTGGAAACTAAAGGGATGTCCTTCATTTGCAGAATGGCTAAATCATTCTGGCATCCATGTATACTCTTATATACTCTGATTATTCAGTTGTTTTGATCATTTCTAACTCTTCATGACCCCATTTGGGGTTATCTTGGTAAAGATACTAGAGTGGTTTGCCATTTCCTTCTCCAGCATTTGATACATGGAGAAACTGGGATAAATAAGGTGATGTGACTTGTCCAGGATCACACAGCTAGCAAGTATTTGGAGTCAGATTTGAACTCAGAAACATGAATCTTCCTGATTGCAGACCTGGTACTCTATCTACTGCACTGCCTAGCTGCCCCCATGTAGATTCTACACAGATATAAATGGAGGATGGAATGGAGTGAAAAGAAACTTGGAGAATAAAGCTGGCATAAATATTAGGCAAGTCACTGAGATTTCTGAGCAAGGGAGTACATGATATGGTCACGACTCTGTTGGAAGGTCAATTAAAAGCAGTGAACAGAGTTCTCAGTTGAGAGGGAACTGAGTAGTAGAGACTATGAACTCAGGTCCTCTCCCTCTCAATCCAGAGCAATTTTGCTGCCTCTTATTTGACCTTCCTGTCCTCAGTTTCTCCCCTTTCTAGGGGTTACTAAAATAATTTCTTACAACAGAGTTGTGACCATGCCATACTCCCTTGCTCAGAAATCTCAGTGACTTGTTCATATTTATGCCAGCCTTTAAAGCCATTCCAATCTGCCTCCAAACTCCCTTTATATATTTCTCTTTGGTCTCCATTATAATTGAGAAGCAGTTAAGTTGCATAGTAGATAGAATATTGGACTTGGAGTCTCAAAGGCCTGAGCTAAAAAATGGCCAGAGACACTAGCTGTGTGACCTTGTACAAGTCATTTAACCTCTGCCTGCCTCAGTTTCCTCATCTGTAAAATGAGGATAATAATAGTACCTGCCTTTCAGGGTTATTGGAAAGATAAAAAAAATAATATTTGTAAAATCCTTTGTAAACTTTGAAGATACATAAATGCTAAATATTAAAAAAAAAAAAAACCTTACCTCCCGTCTTACAATCAATACTAAGTATTGGTTCCAAGACAGATGAGTGGTAAGAGCTAAGCAACTGGGGTGAAGTGACTTGCCCAGGGTCACATGGCTAGGAAGTATCTGAGGCCAGATTTGAACCCAGAAACCCATCTCCAGTCTTGGATTTCTATATACTGAGTCATCTAACTGCCCCTTTGATATTACTTATGCTTTAAAAAATAGAAGAGCATCTATTCCCTTATATCACTCTTGCTTTGGTACATCAGTGCAAGCCATCCCTAATGCCAGAAGTACACTTCCCCTGACCCCAGTGGATTATAAATTCCTTGAGAGAGATGACTGTGCTATTCATCTTTATAACCCTAATGTCTAATAGGCACCTCATACATTGTTTTGTTGTTGTTCAGTTATTATTCAGTTGTGTCTGACTCTTCATGACACCATTTGGGATTTTCTTGGCAAAGATAGTAGAGTGGTTTGCCATTTCCTTCTTCAGCTAATTTGATATATAAGGACACTGAGGCGGAGTTAAGTGACTTGTCCAGGGTCCTGCAGCTAGTAAGTGTCTGAGGCTGCATTTGAACTCAGGAAGATGAGTCTTTCTGATTTTAGATCTGGAGCTCTATCCACTGCACCACCTAGTTGCCTCTTTATCCATAGTAGATACTTAATATCTAGAATATTAATTGAATTTTATTATGACATTTAGAAAAATAAATTTTAAGTTCCTGTTTTTTTGTTTGTTGTTTACAAGCATCTGGAGTCTGCGTGATAGATGAAAATCTTTGTAATCTGTGCTTCTGGCTTCATGTCATTCATGTCATTCTCTTCTTGACTCTTTAATGAGCTTGTGCCCTTTATTAGGAAAACAAGTGAAACTTTGGGATGATCTATAAGCAGACACCTGCTATGTAAACATCTTTGCCTCAGGCTGAGGCAGAGGATGTTAGAGAGTTCTAGGGCAGAGGTATTTAGCTTTTTTTTTCTTCTTGAGTTTTGCCTCTTTTCAAAAATTTTTCATTTTTAAATATTTTTCCATGTTTACATGATTCATTTTTCTCCTCCCTTCTTCCCCCACCCCCCGAGGTCTGACAGAGAGGTGCTTAACTTGAGGTTCACTAGGAGTTTGAAATCTGATGTCTTTATTTTCACTATCCTTTGGTTTTATTTGTAACCCTATGCCTTTTATTTTGTGCATTAAAAGTGTCATTCAGGAATGAGGTACATAGGTTTCATCAGACTGTTAAAGAGGCCCATGATACACAAAAAACTTCAAGAACTCATCGTCCAGGGATGATTTCAGAAAGAGCTGGAAAGACCTCCATGGACTGATGTAGAGTGAAATAAGCGGACCCAGGAGAACATTACTGTGGTAAGAGCAATATTGTGGGATGATCAACTGTGTGAGACAGCTCTTCTCAGCAATACAATGATCTAGGACAATTTTGAGGGACTTATGACAAAAAATGCAATCCCACCTCCAGAGAAAGAACTGTTGAAGTCAGAACGCAAATCAAAACATACTATTTTTCACTTTAGTTTATTAAGGTTTTGGTTTTATTATTGAGTTTTCTCTTATGACAATGACCAAAGCAGAAGTATGTTTTGCACAATCACACACATATAATCAGATCAGATTGCCCACCATCTCCAGGAGTGGGGAGAGAAGGGGGAGGGGCAAACAAGTTGGCTCTTATAATTTTGGAAAACATAGATTGAAAACTATTACATGTAATTGAGGAAAAAAATTTTAAATCCTGCTCCAGAGAGTAGCTAGGGTGGCAGGGTGTCATAGTGGATAGAGTGCTGGGCCTAGAGTCAGGAATACTCATCTTCCTGAGTTTTAATCCAGTCTTAGATACTGTGTGACCCTGGGCAAGTCACCCTAAAGTTTTCTTCATGTGTAAAATGAGCTGGAGAAGGAAATTACAACCACTCCCGTAACTTTGCCAAGAAAACCCCAAATGGAGTCATAAAGAGTCAGAAGAATGGAATAATGACTGAATAAAAGCAATAACTCCAGAGAGAAAACATTTTGGACAGCAATTCACAGAGTCAGAAGCATATGAATATGTCATTGGCCCTGCAATCAAGAAGGACTGGGTTCAAGTCCCACCTCAGGCACTTAAAATACAATCTCTATTTGCCTCATTTTCCTCACCTATAAAATGATGGAGTTGAACTGCATTACCATGAAGGTCTCCTCTTAGACATGACTTTTTTGACAAGGGAGACTACCAAAGGAAAAAGTCTCTGGTATTCTGGTAAAAAAAAAAAAAAGACTCTTTTAGGGGATCACTGTGTCACTTGGTGGTTAGAAGAGAAGCCAGTCTGCCCTGTAAACCCTTGCATAGAGAGTGCAGAATGGGCCAGCAACATCTAACCTTTCCCCAATACTGCTCCTAAATACTGTGTAATAGTGCATAAGACCCTGGCACATGAGCCCTTTGAGAGGCTAGTATTCAGCTTGCTCCAAGCTGGTTGGTAGGAGTATAAGACCAGAGAGAAGCACTCCAATGATCCATCAATCAATGAATGAAGCAACAAGCATTTTTGAAGTGATCTCTATGGGCTAGTCTCTGTGCTGAGCTCTGAGGACAACAGCAACAACAATTCATGTTCCCAGGGCAACAACAAGGAGGTTCTTCTGGCTAGAACATCTAGAGAAGCTACAAAAAGGGTGGGAATATGTGCCCTGATTATTTCAGATGAATCTTTTTTTTTTTTTAGTTCTTACGTCCTATCTTAGAGTCAATATTCTAAGGCAGAAGAGTAATAAGGACTCTAGGCATTTGAGGTTAAGTGACTGGTCTAGGGTCATGTAGCTGAGAAGTTTCTGAGGTCAGATTTGAACCCAAGACCTCCCATCTCCAGACTAGATCTCTATCCATTGAGCTCCCTAGTTCCCTACCCTCTCCCCAACTGAATCTTGATGTAAAATGCAGTGACACTAGATTAGATGATTCTTAATGTCTATTCATTCATTTATTCATTAAGGAAATATTTACCAATCACCCTCCATGTAAAGAGAGAAAACCTTGTGTTAGACACTGGGCAAGATATAAAGTTTAGATAAGTTAGTCTCTGCCTTTGGGAATTTATAATCTAGAGTGGGATTATAACATATATGCAGAGTATAACACTATATAACATTACCCAATAAGAGTGTTAAAGATACCAAAACACTGAGGTTCAAAGGTTCAGTAAAGCCGTTTACCTTTTTGAGAATTGCTGACAAACTGTCCTGTAAATAGTGCTTCGAGGTTTTCGAAGCTCCTTTTAAAACCTTCTATTGAATCCTTACAACAATCTAATACGGTGGGTACGTTATTGTCACTCCCACTTCACAACTGACTAAACTGAAGCCCAGAGAGGTAATAATAATAATCTAGGTTCATAGATTATACATTTAGAGCCAGAAGGAATATTAGAAGTCATCTAATCCACCCACCTTCCTCATTTTACAGATGAGGATACTGAGACCAAGAGAGTGACTTGTTCAAGGTCATGCAACAAGCACGTGACACAGGCAGGGTTTGAATCCAAATTAACCTGACTCAGAAGTCTCAGTCTCCACTGAGACGTGCTGCTATGGGAAGTTGTTACTCTCTGGAACTGGTTATAGTACACTGTTTGGGAAGATCATTCCACATTGGAAAAAAAAAAATTCACTTACCACTCTGGTTGCTTTGTCTGAGAAGTCCACAGAAGCCTAGTAGCGTAATCTTGGTCTTCCTCAGCTTTAAATGTCCCTCTCAGTCACCTTTGGTAAGCATTATAAATTTTTTAAGATGAAAGAAAAAATTTAAAGACACACAAACAGTATAATATTTTAGACATCTGACTTTGAGGAAGTTTGGCTGAGGGTGTTGGCTTTCTTTCATGGTTACCACAAGAAAATGGCAAAGTCTTTTGAAAAATCTAAGAATACATGGTGAGTGAGATCTTTATAGAGAAATGCTGCTTGGTAATTTTGTCAAGGTCAGGGGCAAACTAATTTCTCTTTTTGGCTTCCTAAGTTCAGGCTAAGTACCCTATTAACATCCTTGTACTATCAGAGAACACTTGGGATAACAAATAATTGAGTCAAAAGAGATCTCAGAGGCTTAGGACTCTAATTCTACCATTTTACAAAGAAAGGAACTTGAGTCCCAAAGAGGGTATATCACTGAGAAATTGGAATTCAAATCTCACTTCAGAGAAATGCTTTTCTCACTGTACCATGCCAACTCCTCTAAGCGAAGACAAACTCCTGTGTACCATGACAAAGAAAAACAGAGGACTTTGGTTCTGAACCAGCAACCCACGGTTCACACAGTGGGTCTCTTCTTCCCCTGTGACCCCAATTGGCCTTGATACCGAGGAGATCAGACATAAACCTTGACTTTCCCTGGGACACTCCCTCAAAGTTTCATTTTGTGTGGCCTGAGTGCTTCGCTGTTTAGATTCAGTAGAACCCAGAAAGTGCTGGAGTTTCTCCTGATTTGGGGGTGGGAAGAGGGTCATAACCACAAGCTTCATGTCCTGGGAGTACAGTGTGGGTGGAGGGAGGGCATTCAGAGCCTCCCAAGGAAGACTTGCTTAGCACCTTGGAACATTGACCTGCTTTTAACTTAAGCAAATTGAATTGAATCTACCAAAAGGAAAATATATATGCAAACACAAAATAGGCAGAAAAAATATATACAAAATAAATACAAAGGGATTGAGTGGAAACACCTTGGTGGGGTGGGTCGTGGTACTGGGGTCAGGAAACGCCTAGTCTAGGAAGTGGCACTTGAGTCTCATCAACTTGTAGAGTATGGTGGGCTCGGCCCCCATCCTCAAAACCCTCCCCTACCCCACCAGTGAGTTTGAAGGCATATTATCAAGACTTGCCTATATTACCAATAGATACTTCAAAAGTGTTTTCCTACTTGTTCATTCATCCTCTGCCTCATTTATCCTTTGTAGCCTCCAAATCTTTGCAGACATTTTTGCCTAATTGGCTGACAAGAGCCTGGTTTGGGAGAATCCTATAATTTGTGACTCATTCCTCTCTCCACGGTCCATGGAGACACAGATCATTCCATTGACTGGTGACTCATTTAGACTTGTCTATTCTAGCTAAAAACTTTAAAGAAAGCTGTCCCCTCATGTATTCTCTCACTGTGACTCATGCTATTACAAGCTGTGCTTCTGTCTAAGCCTGTTAGTTGAAGTCAGAAGGCCTATGGGGAGCGACTCTTGGGTGGTACCCAAGTTTAGTCAAAGCTACTGGAGCCAACCTGTCCTTGGTATGGTCATTGTAATACCTAGTGGCAAATCCTCACGTGGAAGACTGAAGTCAGGGCAGGTATCATACCCATCTGCATGATTATAGTGGATGGTTCCCATTGTCCAAGTGGAGGCTCTCCCCACTAATCCCAAGTCAAGGTTCTGTAGCAAAGTTGCTCTTTATCTGTTACCTTGCCTCTACCTTAGATCATCATCATGGTCATAACAGGACTGGAGAAGATAGAGCATCTTTCTTTCCAGGCACTGAAAACACCCTTTTGCAGACCCAGCCTAACTAGACTAGAACAGGTCTAATGGTAGGAGAAAGATAGTGGCCACTTTAGATATCACCATTCCAGATTCTTAGAGGCAGCATGCTACTGGACAAGGTCTCTTCCTTTTTAGGCAGAACCAGCTTCTTGAGGGAAGGGACTCTTTTCTTTTAGGTTTTACATCCATAGTGCCAAGGAATGATCACTGACTCCTAGTTGGTGATGAATAAATGCTTTAAAAATTAACATAAGGGGAAAGCCAGGCATAGAGATGGGCAGTCCTGGGTTCAAATATGGCCTCAGATACTTCCTAGCTGTGTGAACCTGGAGAAGAAGAACTTACCCCTCCATTGCCTAGTTCTTAGCACTCTTCTACCTTGAAACCAATGCATAGTATTGCAGGTAGTTAAGGATTTAAAAAACCAGCTTACTCTTCTATTCATAGACTGTCAGACCTGGAAGGAACCTTTGTTGTTCAATCATTTCAGTCATGTCTAACTTTTTTATTTGGGGTTTTCTTGGCAAAGATACTGGAGTAGTTTGCCACTTCTTTTACCAGTTCATTTTACAGATGAGGAAAATAAGGCAAACAAGTTTAAGTGACTTGCCCTAGGTCAGCAATGGTGAACCTTTTAGAGATGGAGTGCTGGCCTCCCTCCCTGATTAAGTGTTGGGTACACCCTGTCCCCACCTTTACCTCACACAGGGGAGGGAGGAAGCACTCCTATGGGGCTGCTGGGCAAAGGGGTGGATGATGTGAAAAAATGTCATCAGGCATGGTGGAGATGGGGAGGGAAGCAGCTCTGCCCGAGTCCCTCTGCCTTTCTAGTAACGAGCTTTGGGGGTGGAATGGGGAGCCGCATGACCATCTCTGGTACCCGTGCCATAGGTTTGTCATCATTGCATGACCTAGGGGTCATACAGCTAGTAAGTGTCTGAGGCCAGAATACCCTGGGTTGGAGTCCTGGTTCTGACATTTACAGACTATGGGACATCAGACAGATCATGTCACTTCTTTTTCCTAAATGAGTGAATAAATGAATGAGTGAACAAATGAAAAAGCATTTATTAATCACATTGTAAGAGAGGGATGTGTCATTCCCTAATTGATAAATAGTCAAAGGATATGAACAAGCAGTTTTTGAAAGAAGAAATTAAAGCTAACTATTGTCATGTGAAGAAATACTTGAAATCAATATTAATCAGATAAGTGAAAATTAAAACCACTCTGAGGAATTATTCATACCTATCAGACTGAATAATGCAATGGAAAAGGAAAATGATGAATATTGGAGGGAATGTGGAAAAATCAGGACACTAATACACTGTTAGTGAAAATGAATGGTTCTAACTATTCTGGAGAGCAATATGGGACTATGACCAAAGTTGTAAAAACTGTGCATACCCTTTGACCCAGCAATACCACTACTAGGTATGTTTCCCAAAGATATCAAATAAAAAATAAAAACAGCTATATGTACAACAGTATTTATAGCAACTGCTTTTGTGATGTCAAAAAATTAGAAATTGAGGAGATGCTCATCAACTGGGGAATGACTAAACAAACTGTGGTATATGATTGTGATGGAGTTCTATTGGGATATAGCAAATGACAAGCAAGATGCTTTCAGAAAAACCTGGGAAGGCTTATATGAATGAATGCAAAGTGAAATAAGCAGAACCAGGAGATCACTGTACACAACAATAGCAATATTATAATGATAATCAATTGTGAATGACTTAGCTATTTTCAGCAATACAATGATCCACAACAATTCCAAAGGACTTATGATGAAGAATGTTCTCCACCTCCAGAGAAAGAACTGATGAAGGCTGAATATGGATTAAACATACTTTTATTACTTTATTATTTCTTGGGTTTTTTGTTTGTTTTCTTTTGTAACATGGTTAATATGGAAATGTTTTGCATGATTGCATATGTATAATTTACATCAATTTGTTTTTTTTTCTCAAAGGGGGTACCTGTAATTGAGAAACAATAAATAAAAATTACATGTTAAAAAAAAAAAAAGGAGACAATGCATATAGGGCAATCAGGGTAAAGGAAAGGTATTTTTACCTGGGCTGTCACAGTGATAGTGAGTGATGTTATAGGATATTCTCACTCACCCTTTTATGAAGCAGTAATAGAATTAATTTTATTACTATTCCAGAGTTAGAAGTAAAGGGGAATTCGAATGAATCTGACTAAAGTATAAGAAGATGACCTGAATGAAACATGATTGGGGTGGGAGTGGGTGGGTCTTGAGCCTAGCTAGATGGTGAATTCTCAGTAATCCAGACAATACTGCCCCATAGTGTGAGGAAATAAGATTTGAATCACACTCCTCAAAGAATTATGATAAAAATGTATTGTCAACTATAAAGTAGCTACTTTATATACTTTACATAAAGAGATGGGAGTTATTAATGTTATTTATTTAAATGTAATGGGGCACATTGCTGTGCTTGTCTAGATTGCCTAAGAGGTGGCACCTTTGGGAGAAATAATAGTGATTTGCTTCTGGGAGAACATTTTGTATTTCCCAACAATGCACTTCCCTACCACATTGGGGGAAGAGCAATATCTTTCCATTTGTTGCATAGCCAAAACTGAATACAGTTTAGGATATGCTTCCTCTTTTTAAAAAACCCTTACTTTCCACCTTAGAATCAGTACTATGTATTGGTTCCAAGGAAGAAGAGGGGGTAAGGTCTAGGCAATGGAGGTTAAGTGACTTGCCTAGGGTCACATAGCTAAGAAGTGTCTGAAACCAGTTCTGAACCCAGGACCTCCCATCTCTAGACCTGGTTCTCAAACTACTGAGTCTCCTCACTGTCCTCCCCTAAGATACTTTCTTTAACAACATCCAGAAAGGAAATGGTCCTGTTCACCTAAATGTGTACCCTGCACAAAATCTTTTTTTCAGGACCACAGGCCTAAAGCTAAGGTAGGAAGGAGGAAGCTGGGCTTTGTTTCTATGCACTTCAGTGCATGCAGCTCATGCCAAGAGTGAGCATGACTTTAACCTTCTGGATGTTGTCAGAAAGAGAAAAAGAATATCCCAGTCTGAAAGAATTGAAGACACAGCCTGTTCTGGCTATGTAGCCAATGGAAAAAAGCTGCTCCCACCCACATAGTAGGCAAACGCAAGATATCTTCTCTCAGAAGCAGATCCCTGCCATCTCCCACATAGATGCCTCTGTCTTAGGTGATCTGGGCATACACAACAAAGCTCCATTACATAAAAACCAAAAATAACTTGCATTACTTATCATGAGCATATTTAGGCTATTTTCTTACCCTCAATCTCTGATTCACATTTATTAAGAAACCTTAAGGGCAAGACCTCTTTTGTTTCCTTTATAACATGCCTAGAACAAAGGCAGACACAGAATAGACAGCAAAGTCTTTCTGTGAGTATATGTATAATGGGTATTATGTTTCTTGCCTTCTCAAAGTTGGGAGTGGGGAGAAGGTAGAAGGAGGGAAAGAATGTGGAACTAAATATAAAAATAAAAATTTTTGAGAATAAAATAAAGACAATTAAATAATATTGCCATTTACCCAAAAACTAGAAACAGAAGGCATAAAGAAGTTGCAGGTAAATTGGAGGCTGGATTCCTGGTTTTCTTTGGAGAGTCATTGACTTCATACCCAAAGGCAATGATAAACATGATTTCATGGAATACTTGGCTACTTTATATATAGTCTTCAGGATAAGTAAAGGTGATGGCACTATATTGCTTATAAATTTGTGGCAACATGTGTGCTGATGGGTATCACCAAGGATGATGGAGTAGAGAAAATTTCACACTGAATTTGATTAACTTAGCTCATACTTTGATACTCAGTGACTTCAATGCAAAAGTGGGCACAAGATATTTGTGGTGGGATGGGGAAAGAGGTGGTGGGATGGGGAAAGAGATAGTGAAAAATCCCAATATTATTTGGGGTTTGGAAAGAGGCAAAAGTTTATGGGCCATTCAAAAACTTGGTGCTTACATATCATGAATACTCTCTCAGATGTTCATAGTTATGTGCATGCTGGCTCACTCATTAGAATGTAAGCTCCTTGAGGCAGGGATTATATTTCAATCAATCAATCAATCAATCAATCAATTAATAAACATTTGGTAAGTACTTACTATTTTCGGGGAAAGTTTTCACATGCTTGGGGTAGACATCCCCCTAACTTACCTACAAGTTTAGAGCCTGTTGGTTAATCTTAACCTGCTTTAGTCTATCTGTCAAGACAGTTTTACTGGAGTGTGGCTGCTCCAGATGAGAGCTGGGTGATGGTTGAGAGCTGGGTGATGGTTGGACACCAGAGTTGCATGAGCAGCCCTGAAAAGGGCTCAGCAAACCTTCAGACCAGAGGTGCTATTCTTCAATAGACTCAATGACTTTGAAAGAGAGAGTGAGGCTGACAGCTTTGTGCAACTCTGCCTCATTTGAATCTAGTTCATGTAGAACGCAAGACATCACCCCATAGTGTTATTGGTCCTCACCGGAAACAAAATATGAACAACTATTTGCCTGGTGCTGTGCTAGGTACTGACAATACCAAAAAAAAGACAAAAGATAATTTCTGCCCAGAATGATTTCACATTCTAATGAGGAGACAGTTAATAAATAAATACATACAAAGCAAGTTATATAAGAAAGAAATAACAGAGAAAAGGCACTAGAATTAAGAGGAGTTGGGAAAGGGATACTACAAGAAAGTGAGATTTAATAGAAGCCAGGGAAGACAATAGGCAACGATAAGAAGGAAATATCTTCTGGAGAAAGTGAAGATGAAATGCCAATTAGAGAAAATGCCCGGAGCCAAGAGATAAAGTGTCTTGGTTGCGGGACAACAAGAAGGTAACTGTCATTGAATTTAAGAGTACATATCAGGTAGCAAGGTTTAAGAAGACTGGAAAGGTAGGAGGGGCAAGGTTATGAAGGGGTATGTTTTCCAAGCAAAAGATTTTGTATTCGATTCTGGAGATGACAGAGAACTACCTGAACTTACGGAATAGGGAGGATGACATGACTAGACCTGCACTTTAGGAAAATCACTTTGGTGACAATGCAGGATGGATTGGAGTAGGGAGATATCTGAAATAGGCAAATTCACCATAGACTATTTCAAGAGTCCAGGTGTGAGGTAGTGAGTGCCAGAACAATGGCAGTGTCAGAGGAGAAAAGGGGTGTATTCCATAGATGTTGTAAAGTTGAAATCAACGGGCCTTGGCAACAGATTGGAGGGGAAGCAGAGTAAGAGATAGTTGGGAATCCAATATAACTCCTAGTTTGTAAATCTGAGGGACTAGAAGGATGATGTTGCCCTCTATAGGAATAGGGAAGGTAGGAGGTAGGAAGAATTTAGGGGAAAAGATAATGAGTTTGTTTTTGGACGTGTTGAGCTTAACATGCCTATGACATTCAGTTTTGAGACATCTGAAAGCATTTGGAGATGTAAGAATGGGGGTCAGGAGAAAGGCTGGGGCAGGATAGATAGATCTGAGAATTATCAGCATAGAGATGGTAATCAAATCCTTGGAAGCTGATGACATCACCAAGGAAAGTAGTATAGATGGAGGAAAGAAGAGGGTCCAGGATAGAACCCTGTGGGATATTTCTGGTTATCAGGCATTGTGTGGATGCTAATGTAGCAAAGGAGACTGAGAAGGAGTGATAAAATAGATAGAAGGAAAACCAGGAGGGTGTAGTATCCTGAAAAGCTTGAGAGAAGAGATTATCAACAGAGAGGATGAAATAGAAAATTAGTGAGAGAGTGGGGATACCTGTTGGAGGAGACAAAAATGAATGGATCACTTGAGCAGGTAGAGAGGTTAGCCTTGGTAAGGAGTGAGACCACCTCATCATGTGAGATGGAGTAAAGAAGAAGGTCATATCAGAAAGCACCTTTATGATAGGAGGTGAGTAGAGGTGGGGAAAAGGAGCTCGTTGTGAATGCCCTTGGTTTTTTTTTCCTGTAAAATAGGAGATAAAATTCTCAACTGAGAGATTTGGGAGGAAGGGGAGGCATGGGAGATTTGAAAGATCCACTATGGGGAGTGGTATAGTAGTTGATAAGGCAGGTAAAAAAGCACTATACAGTAGCAATGAAGGCCCAGTTGAGGTTGTGTAACATAAGTTTGTAGTAGCCTCAGGTAGAATGGTTGCATGACTTTCTTCACCTTCTTTGTTCAGTAGCCCAAGTCAAGTATAGGAGGAAAGGCAGTGAATGGAGGGGGATGGAACACACTGACTTTGTGGGGCAAAAAAAAATTGAGAAATGATAAGAGGTCTAGGAATTCAATGAATCAATAAACATTTATTTAGTGCCAGTCACTATGCTAAGTGATCAAGGGTACAAAAAGAGGTAAAACTCCTTGCCTTCAAGGAGTTTACAATCTCATGGGAGAGATTATATGCAAACAAATATATACAAAGCAATCTCTATGTAGAATAAACAGAAAATAATTAAAATAAGGAAAGTACTGGAATTGTATAGATAGTATAGAGACCAAAGGATCAAGGCAGGGAAATAAAGATAGTATAGAGACCAAAGGATCAAGGCAGGGAAAAGAGGAGAGAGTGTTAAGTCCAAGAGAGATAACCTAGGACAGAATTGAATGGTCAAAGAATAAGAGGTCACAGTATGAACTAAGAGCAGGGTTTTGTATGGGAAGACAAGAAGTGGAAAAAAGCCAAATAGATTATGGTCAGATAATGGGATTTTAGAATTCTTGAACATAAAGGTGATATAGTTTTAGGTGATAGTAAGACCAGAAGTATGGACATCTTTGTGTGAAGCTGAGGTGAAAGGAAAGGTCATGAGAAGTAAGTTAAAGAACTAATAAAGAACTAATTGGGTATTTGAGGGCAAGTCATTATGTATGTTCTCTCAGTCTTCAGTGCTTAGAATGGTGCCTGGCACATAACAAGTGATTAATAAAGGCTTGTTGACATACAGACAAACAGAATTGGACATTACCATTACCAAACAAGTCATAACAAATGAAATTGACTTATATTTTAACAGATAGTAAATACCTGTTTTCTACTGAAATGGGTGCCTTTTCAGTAATAGCAGTCTGTGTGAGATTAGGTCATTGAGTGCTTAGAGTTGAAATAGGGGAATGGGGGGAGACAGGAATACTTGGTGTGACAGTTAAACACTTAACTTAGCCAGGGAAACTAATTAACTTTTTATGAGTCCTTTGGGGTTATATTGAGACAGTAGGAAGTAACATTAAAGGATTTTAATAATAAAATAATGAGGGGCAAATGGGAAATGGGGCAAACTATTCTTAACAGCTACAGGAGGGAAGAAACAGGGGTTTAGGTGGTCCAGAGAATCAGGGCAGGGGAGATAAAACTTACACTACACTATACTAGGCTAAATGCAAGCTTGACAGGGTAATGGGGATCTCACTGCTTGCTCCAACGATGTTCCCAGGGTCCAGGGTGTTGGTACGATCCACAAACTCCACAGTGTCACTCAAATAGGCTGTCACAGGCCTGGAGGTCCACCCTCCAAAGCTACTGATCCAGACCTATTTGTAGTTCCTCAAAATGCAGTCCAAGTGGGGCTTCTCCAGTGATATCAGGGCACAAGCTCCTCCACCAGTGGCAAAAACTCCCTACTGTCCCAGAGTTCAAAAGCCCTGTGACCTTTCAGCCACATTCCAAAAGTCCTTAGAATGTTCAGCTCAAGCTTGCATTTTCCAATATACTTTTCTAAATTTTACACTTATCTACCTTGACTTATTCCTTATTACAGAGTAAAGCTACAAGAAAGGATAAAGATAAGAAGAAACAAGAGCTCTAACAATCTAATTAAAAAAGAAGCTAACTGAAAAACTGGAAGTGGATTAAAGCAGATACTGTCTCTGATTTTTTACTTACTTGGAGAAATTTAATGAGGATCAAGCAATCAGCACAGTGAATAGGAATAAAAAAGCCAGAAGCCACATTTATCAATAAATACTTGATTTTCAGACTAACCAGAAAGATGTGGCAGGCAAGAGCAAGAATAACTTACAATAAAAACTCATTTGTAAGATATTATAAAGGAGGATGGAAGAAGTAAGGTAGTGAGGTAGATGGAGTGTTGGATTAGGAATCATGGTGACTGGGGATTGAATCCTGCCTCAATCATCTACAAAATTAAGGATTAGAATTTGAATATCTCTGGGGTAATCTAGCTCTAATATTATAATCCCATAATGATAAGATTACAAAGGTATTAGTTTCTTTAGCAATGGAGGGAAAGACTTCCCTGGATAAAGCTTGACATGAAAATCAACTGAAAGAGATCATCCTAAGTGCATTTATAGATGAAATCAGAAAGAGAACAATAAATAAATGTGTAAGGGAATAGATTTTACCAATGTTTTTATGGTAGTCTATATTTGATAACAGAAATAATTGTTAGACCTGACCAAATTCACAAAAAGGAAATCAGTGCATGAGAAAACAGCTCTAAGGGATCAATTTCCTTTCTTTGAAAATAAATTTATCTAGAAGTACCAGATCTCAAACTGTACTATAAAGCAGCAATCATCAAAACAATCTGGTACTGGCTAAGAAATAGAATGGTAGATCAATGGAGTAGATTAGATACACAATATACAACAATAAATGACGTTAGCAATCTAGGATTTGATAAACCCAAAGATCCCAGCTTTTGGAATAAGAACTTACCATTTAACAAAAACTTCTGGAAAAACTGGAAACAGTGTGGCAGAACTAGGGATAGACCATTACCTCACGCCCTATATCAGTGGTTCCCAAATTATTTTGGCCTACCACCCCCTTTCCAGAAAAAATATTACTTAGCCCCCTGGAAATTAATTTAAAAAATGTAATAGCAATTAATAGGAAAGATAAATGCACCTGTGGCCATCACTGCCCTCCTGGATCACTGCAGCACCCACCAAGGGGTGGTAGTGCCCACATTGGGAATCACTGCCCTTTATCAAGATAAGGTTAAAATGGGTATATGGTTTAGATATAAGGAGTGATACCATAACTAAATTAGGAGAACACAGAATAGTTTACCTGGAAGATTTTTGGAGAAGGGAAGAACTTATATGATCAAACAAGAAAAAGACAGTATTTTAAGACATAAGATGAATAGTTTTGATATATTAAATTAAAAAGCTTTTGTACGATAGTCTTGGGGTAAGTGACATCAGCAAGACAGTGTATGATAAACCGAAAGAGCCCACTTTTGGGACTTGAATCCACTATTTGACAAAAACTGCTGGGAAATTTGGAAAACGATAGGGGAGAGATTAGGTTTAGATCAACATCTCATACCCTACACCAAGATAAATTCAGAATGGGTAAATGACTTGAATATAAAGAGGGAAACTATAAAAAAATTAAGTGAACACAGAATAGTATACCTGTCAGATCTCTGGGAAAGGAAAGATTTTAAAACCAAGCAAGAGTTAGAGAAAAGTACAAAATGTAAATTAAATGGTTTTGACTATATTAAACTAAAAAGCTTTTGTACAAACAAAATCAATGTAGTCAAAATCAGAAGGGAAACAACAAATTGGGAAAAAATCTTTATAACAAAAAACTCTGACAGGGGTCTAATTACTCAAATATACAAGGAGTTAAATCAATTGTGTAAAAAATCAAGCCATTCTCCAATTGATAAATGGGCAAGAGACATGAATAGGCAATTTTCAGGTAAAGAAATCAAAATTATCAATAAGCACATGAGAAAGTTTTTAAATCTCTACTAATTAGAAAAATGCAAATCAAAACAACTCTGAGGTATCACCTCACACCTAGCAGATTGGCTAAAATGAAAGAAGGGGAGAGCAATGAATGCTGGAGGGGATGTGGCAAAATTGGGACATTAATGCATTGCTGGTGGAGTTGTGAACTGATCCAACCATTCTGGCTGGCAATTTGGAACTATGCTCAAAGGGCTATAAAAAAAAATGCCTGCCCTTTGATCCAGCCATACCTTTGTTGGGTTTGTACCCCAAAGAGATCATAGATAAACAGACTTGTACGAAAATATTTATAGCTGCGCTTTTTGTGGTGGCAAAAAAAAACTGGAAAAGGAGGGTATGTCCTTCAATAGGGGAATGGCTGAACAAATTGTGGTATATGCTGGTGATGGAATACTATTGTGCTCAAAGGAATAATAAACTGGAGGAATTCCGTGTGAATTGGAAAGACCTCCAGGAAATGATGCAGAGCGAAAGGAGCAGAGCCGGAAGAACATTGTACACAGAGACTGATATACTATGGTAAAATAGAATGCAATGGACTTCTGTACCAGCAGCAATACAATGACACAGGACAGCTCTCAGGGATTTATGGAAAGGAACGCTACCCACACTCAGAGGAAGAACTACAGGAGAGGAAACACAGAAGAAAAGCAACTGCTTGAACACATGGGTTGAGGCAGACATGATTGGGGATGTAGACTTGAAACTACCACTCCAATGCAACTATCAACAATTTGGAAACAGATCTTGATCAATGACACATGTTAAAACCAGTGGAAATGCGCATCACCTATGGGGGGGGCAGAAGTCGGGGGTGGGGGTGGGAAGGGGAAAGTAAGAGCATGAATCATGTAACCATGTTAACTTTTCTAAAAAATAAAAATTATTAAAGGGAAAAAAAAAGGTTTGTACAAACAAAATTAAGGTGACCAAAATTAGAAGGAAAACAACAAACAGGGAAAAATGTTTATAACAAATTTTTCTAATAAAGGTCTACTTTCTCAAATTTATAGAAAACTAAGTCAAATTTATAAGACTACAAGTCATTCCCTAATTGACAAGTGGTCAAAGAATATGAATAAGCAATTTTCAGATGAAGAAATCAAAACCATTAATAATCATATTTCTAAATCAATAATATTCTAAATCACTCTTGATTAGAGAAATGCAAATGAAAGCAATGCACCACTGTGAAAGACAGTTCTTTCCCTGAAGGTGGATAACATTCCTCATCATAAGTTCATAGTTCCAATTTGCCCTCCAGAATGCCCAAAGTGCTATTCAACTGTGCATACCCTTTTGTTTGGTAATACTACTACTGGGTCTGTATTCCAAAGAGATAAAAAAGGGGAAAAGATCTATTTGTAGAAAAATATGTATAGTAGCTCTTTTAGTAGTGGCAAAGAATTGGAAATTGAGGGGATTTCCATTATTTGGGGAATGGCTGAACAAATGTAGTATATGTTGGTGATGGAATACTACTATTGTACTAAAAGAAAGGATACACAGGATAATTTCAGAAAAAGCCAGAAAGATCTATAGGAACTCATGAAGATTGAAATAAGCAGAACCAGGAGAACATTGTACACTGTAACGGCAATGTTGTATGATAATTATCTTTGAAAACTTAGCTACTCACAACAATGCCTAGGACATTCCTAAAAGTCTTATGATGGAGAATGCTATCCATCTTTAGGGAAAGAACTGTTGGAGTTGTCTTTCACAGTAGTGTATCTTTGGTTTTATTTTGGGGTTTTGATTATGAACGAGTGTACTCTTACAACAATGACCAATATAGAAGTGTTTTATATGACAATAAAAGTAAATTTTGTAAAAAAAAATATTTATTTGTTTGTTACATTAAAATACCCAGGTAATTCTCTCTCTCCCTCTTTTTTCTCTATTAGAGAAGACATCATCTAACAAAAAGATATATGCACATATAAAATTATGTTACTTATTATCTATCAATTCTCTGGAAGTGGACATATACAAGTCATTCTTCAAACAATATTTCTGTTGCTGTATATGATGTTCTTTTGGTTCTGCTCATTTTCTAATTTCTTGTTGGTCTTTCCATTCCCCCCCCCCCAAATTAACCTACTCATCATTTCTTATAATAGTATTCCATCACAATTATAATGTAAGAATATATTTCAGAGTCGTTTTGATCCACATTTCTCTAATAATTAGGTAGAGGATTTTTCATATAATTATGTATATCTTTGATTTCTTTATCTAAAAACTGTCTGTTCATGTCTTTTGACCATTTATCAATTGGGAATTAGCTCATATTCCGACATTTTTTACAAAGTTCTCTATATACATTTAGATAGGTGACCTCTATTTGAAATGTGTTTATAAATTCCACCCCTCCCCACCATTTACTGCTTTCCTCTTAATTATGGCTACATTAGTTTTATTTGTACAAAAACTATTTTATTTAGTGTATTCAAAATTATCCATTTTAAGTCTTCAAATGGATTTCTCAGAAGGGAAAAATATCAAACCAATGTCAGGAATTGCAGATTTTATTATTATTAAAAATATGGCAACTAAGAAAACAGATATGACTACAGACGCATATGTCTATTTTCTTCTATCTATAAAGTAGTTTTAGAATTATTTATGTACATATAAGGGTATCCTTGATAAAAATATGTGAAGGGACTAGGCAGTCTTCTACAGATGATTTTTTTACAGTCACTCCCCAGATGACTGAGACATTGAAAATACAAGGTATTGACTATTCTTTTATTTGCAGATTATATTAATTTTTTTTTCATTAAACCCTTACCTTCCATCTTAGAATCAATACTCTGTATTGGTTTTAAGGCAGAAGAGTGGTAAGGGCTAGGCAATGGTGGTCAAGTGACTTGCCCAGGATCACACAGCTAAGAAGTATCTGAGGTCAGGTTTGAACCCAGGACCTCCAATCTATGGACTTAGCTCTCAATCCACTGAACCACCCAGTTGCCCCCTTGTTTTCTGACTAGAAAAGTAAAATATTTGACTCAGTAAGGAAAAATAACTTTAAAGAATGACTTTTAATAAAACATGTCCTATCCATACATTAAAATCTTATAGGTATCTTTGATAGATACAATCCCAGATAAAATTTTACCCAGTAAAACTCTGATTATCAAGAGCAATATTTAAACAGAGAGGCATGCTTGTTAAACATTGTTATGGGGAAGATCTTACTTAATGTTTAAAATGAAAATGGATTCCTTATAAATATAGAATAAGATTTTTCAGATATTCTATATGTAGGTGATAATGTGCTGATTTCACAAGGTCCTGACACACTATAATGCCTCCTTAATGAATTTTAAGACTACTTAAAAAAAGGGGATAGCTGGGTGGCTCGGTGGATTGAGAGCCAGGCCTAGAGGCGGGAGGTCCTAGGTTGAAATCTGGCTTCAGACACTTCCCAGCTGTGTGACCCTGGGCAAGTCACTTGACCCCCATTGCCTAGCCCTTACCACTCTTCTGCCTTGGAGCCAATACACAGTATTGACTCCAAGATGGAAGGTAAGGGTTTAAAAAAAAAAAGACTACTTAAAAAGATTAGGCTAGTAATCTATCCACATAGGACACACAAAATAGATTAAGAATGCATATTTCCCAGATTATGACATGCAGTTAAATTTGTAGTGCATTGAGTTACTCCATCAGTGTATGCATTTTAGACAGATATTAAGTAGATGGGGAATTACTTGGACCCATAGTTAAGAAGACAGAATGTTGAATCACATTTGGTACATTCTGCAGCACTTTCATTGATGATTACTTTGTATTTCAATAGTTACTTTAAAGTTTTCTAATCTCTTCGCAAACATTATCTCATTTGAACTTCATAATACACTATGAGGTAGGTGATAGAGACTACTCTCAATAATGGTGATCAGATAACCATGAAAGTACAAAGCCTTCCTTCCAAATACAAGCCCAGCAGTCACACTTCTCTCTGTCCTCTCTGGCAGATTACTCAGAACTCAATTAACATATATAAAATAAGAAATCAATGAATTAATGGAGAAATGTTAAAGAGACTGTAAGTTCCCCTAAATTAAAAACAGAAGGGAACTTCCTGGTTAAGATGGCGGCTGAGTAAAAAGCAGCTGCTTAACCACTCCTAACTAAAACATATAGGACTCCTCAAGAAGGCATAAAAACAGATCCAGAGGAACGAAGGGACTCCACAACAGGCCGCAGCTTTGAAGGTACTTGGAATTGGGGCATTTCCATGCTATAAGGGGGTGAAACAGCTCTCACGAAAACATGAGCGGAGCAACTCCCTCCCCCACCCCACACCATCTACAGTGCCAAAGCCAGAGCACAAGAGCTAGAGCAAGCTTGGGGCACCCATTAAGTCCTTGGCAGCTACCTGGGGTCACCAGGGCCTGTTCCTGAGAGCAGCAAGATTTAAGACCCCAAGAGGCTAAAGAACGGCGTGACCTTTGAACGCAGACCCTGAGTGCAGCACAAGCACAGGCAAGAGTGCAGGAATGGACTCGGATCCTGAGCACAGGAGTGGACCTTGAGTGAGGACCCAGTGCAGAGGGGTGCATGACTGTGGAAACAGCACCCTTAAACTATTAAAGGAGCCTCAGACAGAGGAACAAACAAGGGGGCCACCAGGAGGCTTGACCCTGAGAACAATGAGATCTGAGACTTCAGGAGCCTAGAGAGCCCAAACAGACTCTGGGTGTGAGGAAAAAGCTGAGAGGGCGCAGGGCTAATAATGGCAAGCCATTCTCAAGAACTCTAAAAGAGAAAGATCATCAAGAAGAAATCTGTAACACTGGACAACTTTTACACAGAGAAAGTCCAGACAGCAGAGCAAACAGCAGAGGAGAACAAACAAGTAATCACATCCAAACCTTCCCAAAATAATGAAAACTGGTCACAAGCTATTGAAGTGTTCAAATCTGAGATGATGAGAAAGATGAAAGATATCTGGCAAGAAAATAACAGTTTAAAAGGCAGAATTTCACAATTGGAAAGTGAGGCAAGTCAACTGAAGACCAAAAATGACCAGATTGAAAAGGAAAACCCAAAGATTATAACTGAAAACCAGTCCCTAAAGGCTAGAATTGAGCAATTAGAAGCTAATGATTTCTCAAGATTGCAAGAACAAATAAAACAGAGCCAAAAGACTGATAAAATAGAAGGAAACATGAAATATCTCAATGAGAAATTGACAGATCAAGAAAACAGGGCTTAAAGAGACAATGTGAGAATCATTGGTCTTCCTGAAAAAGCAGAAATCAATAGAAATTTAAATTGCCCTGAAGTTCTACAAGAGGGCACTATAGACATTGAAAGGATCCATAGATCACCCTCTACACTAGACCCAGAAAAGACAACCCCCAGGAATATAATAGCCAAATACAAGAGCTTCCAAGTAAAAGAAAAAATCTTACAAGAAGCCAGAAAGAGACAATTCAAATATCAAGGAGCACCAATCAGGATCACACAGGATCTGGCAGCCTCTACACTACAAAACCGCAAAGCTTGGACTATGATATTCAGAAAGGCAAGAGAACTGGGCCTTCAACCATGGATCAACTACCCATCAAAACTGACTATATACTTCCAGGGGAAAGTATGGGCATTCAACAAAATTGAAGATTTCCAAGTATTTGCACAGAAAAGACCAGAACTAAATGGAAAGTTTGATATCCAACCACAAAAATCAAGAGAAACTAGAAAAGGTAAATAAGAAACAGAGGGGGAAAGAAAGAAAACTAAAAATTTTTAAATTTACCTCTTTAAGGGCTTCAATAAGATCTAATTATCTGTATTCCTATGTGGAGAAATACTATGTATAATTCTCTGTAGTGAATTCTATTCACTATTATAGTATTCACTATTATAGTAATCAGAAGAATAATTCATAGGGAGAGGGTGGAATACTAAATGGTCTAAGATGATATGGGGGGGGGAAAGAGAGGGGTGAATAGTAGGGGACACCAAGAGAAACTTGAGAGAATAAGAAAAATAGGATATTCTATTACACACAAAGAAGGCATGGGAAGGGGAGGGGACAAATACTATTATAAGAAGGAAAGGAAGAGAGCATTAAGAGGTAATATTTAAACCTTACTCTCAGTGCAATCAACCAGGAGAGGGAAGAGTAGCTATATTATCCATTGGGATCTAAAACTCTATCTAACCCTACTGAGAAAGTCAGAAGGTATAAACCAAAGGGAACAGTGGAGTGGGGAGGTCAAAAAAGGGAGGGGAGAAGAAGGGGGAGGGAATTCATTAGGCTTTTAAAAATAAAAAGAGGGGGATAATAAGGGAGGAGGTAGAAAGGGAAGCAATCAAGGGAGGAGATAAGGGTTACCTGCTTAAAGCAAACCACTGGTTTAAAAGGAAATAGTGTAAGAAGAAGGAGTAGGACTAGGGGAGGATACAAAAATGTCAGTGAATGCACAACTGATAATTATAACTCTGAATGTGAATGGGATGAACTCGCTCATAAAACGGAAGCAAATAGCAGAGTGGATTAGAAAACAAAATCCTACCATATGTTGTCTACAAGAAACGCATATGAGGCGGGTGGACATACACAAGTTTAACGTTAAGGACTTGAGCAGAATTTTTTGGGTGTCAAATGAGAAAAAGAAGGCAGGAGAGGCTATTATGATTTCTGAGAAAGCCAAAGTAAAAATAGATATGATTAAAAAAGACAGGGAAGGTCATTACATCCTGATTAAAGGCAGTATAAACAATGAGGAAATAACACTGCTCAATATGTATGCACCAAGTGGCATAGCATCCAAATTCATAAAGGAGAAAATGGCAGAGCTCAAGAAGGAAATAGATAGTAAAACCATACTAGTGGGAGATCTAAATATTCCTCTTTCAGATCTAGATAAATCAAACCAAAAAATAAATAAGAAAGAGGTAAGAGAGATGAATGAAGCCCTAGAAAAATAAGATTTAATAGATATGTAGAGAAAAACAAATAGGGACAAAAAGGAATACACCTTCTTTTCAGCTGCACATGGTACATTCACAAAGATAGACCATGTAATAGGGCATAGAAACATTGCAAACAAATGCAAAAGAGCAGAAATAATAAATATAACTTTCTCAGATGATAATGCAATAAAAATAATAATTAGTAAGGGCACCTGGACGGGGAAATGAAAAACTAATTGGAAATTAAATAATATGATTCTCCAAAACCAGCTAGTCAAAGAAGAAATCATAGAAACAATCAACAATTTCATTGAAGAGAATGACAATGATGAGACATCCTACCAAACTCTGTGGGATGCAGCAAAGGCAGTAATCAGGGGGAAATTTATATCCTTGAGTGCATATATTAACAAATTGGTGAGGGCAGAGATTAATGAATTGGGCATGCAACTCAAAAAACTAGAAAGCGAGCAAATTAAAAATCCCCAGATGAAAACTAAATTAGAAATACTAAAAATCAAGGGAGAAATCAATAAAATTGAAAGTAAAGGAACTATTGAGTTAATAAATAAGACTAGAAGCTGGTATTTTGAAAAAACAGATAAAATAGACAAAGTACTCAATCTAATAAAAAAAGGAAAGAAGAAAACCAAATTGACAGTATCAAAGATGAAAAGGAGACCTCACCTCTAATGAAGGGGAAAATAAGGCAATCATTAAAAACTATTTTGCCCAATTATATGGCAATAAATATAAGAATTTAGGACATATGGATGAATATTTACAAAAATATAAATTGCCTAGATTAACAGCAGAAGAAATAGAATGCCTAAATAATCCCATATCAGAAAAAGAAATTGAACAAGCCATCAAAGAACTCCCTAAGAAAAAATCGCCAGGACCTGATGGATTCACAAGTGAATTCTATCAGACATTCAAAGAGCAACTAATCCCAATACTATACAAATTATTTGATATGATAAGCAAAGAAGGAGTCCTACCAAATTCCTTTTATGACACAAATATGGTACTGATTCCAAAACCAGGTAGATCAAAAACAGAGAAAGAAAACTACAGACCAATCTCCCTAATGAACATGGATGCAAAAATCTTAAATAGAATACTAGCAAAGAGACTCCAGCAAGTAATTAAGAAGATCATCCACCATGATCAGGTGGGATTTATACCAGGAATGCAAGGATGGTTCAACATTAGGAAAACAATCCACATAATTGACCATATCAACAGTCTAACACACAAAAATCACATGATTATCTCAATAGATGCTGAAAAAGCCTTTGACAAAATACAGCATCCATTCCTATTAAAAACACTGAAAAGTATAGGAATAGAAGGACCTTTCCTAAAAATAATAAACAGTATATACCTAAAACCATCAACAAACATCATATGCAATGGGGATAAATTAGAAACCTTCCCAATAAGATAAGGAGTGAAACAAGGATGTCCATTATCACCTCTACTATTCAACATAGTACTAGAAACACTAGCAGTAGCAATTAGAGAAGAAAAAGAAATTGAAGGTATCAAAATAGGCAATGAGGAGACTAAGCTATCACTCTTTGCAGATATGATGGTATACTTAAAAAATCCTAGAGAATCAACTAAGAAGCTAGTAGAAATAATCAACAACTTTAGCAAAGTTGCAGGATACAAAATAAATGCACACAAATCATCAGCATTTCTTTATATTTCCAACACATTAGAGCAGCAAGAGGTAGAAAGAGAAACACCATTTAAAATCACCCTAGACAATATAAAATACTTGGGAATCTATCTACCAAAACAAACACAGCAATTATACGAAAACAACTACAAAACACTTTCCAAACAAATAAAACTGGAATTCAACGATTGGAAAGCCATTAATTGTTCATGGGTAGGACAAGCTAAAATAATAAAAATGACCATTCTACCGAAATTAATTTACCTATTTAGTGCCATACCTATCAAATTACCAAAAAACTTCTTTACTGAATTAGGGAAAACTATAACAAATTTCATTTGGAATAACAAAAGATCAAGAATATCAAGGGAAATAATGAAAAAAAATGTGAAGGAAGGGGGCTTAGCAGTACCAGATATTAAGCTATACTATAAAGCAGCAGTCATCAAAACAATATGGTACTGGCTAAGAGATAGAAGGGAGGATCAGTGCAATAGATTTGGGGTAAGTGATGTCAGCAAGACAGTGTATGATAAACCCAAAGAGCCCAACTTTTGGGACTTGAATCCACTATTTGACAAAAACTGCTGGGAAATTTAGAAAACAATATGGGAGAGATTAGGTTTAGATCAACATCTCACACCCTA
>NC_058131.1:429898065-430092713 GCF_016433145.1 Gracilinanus agilis | reverse complement strand
TGTGAATTGGAAAGACCTCCAGGAAATGATGCAGAGCGAAAGGAGCAGAGCCGGAAGAACATTGTACACAGAGACTGATATACTATGGTAAAATAGAATGCAATGGACTTCTGTACCAGCAGCAATACAATGACACAGGACAGCTCTCAGGGATTTATGGAAAGGAACGCTACCCGCATTCAGAGGAAGGACTGCAGGAGAGGAAACATATAAGAAAAACAACTGCTTGAACACATGGGTTGGGGTGGACATGACTGGGGATGTAGACTCGAAATTACCACACCAATGCAACTATCAACGATTTGGAAATAGGCCTTGATCAATGACACATGCTAAAACCAGTGGAAATGTGCATTGGCCATGGTTGGGGGGGATGCGGGGGGTGAAGGGGAAAGTAGGAGCATGAATCATGTTAAAAATGAATATTAATAAATGTTAAAAAAACAGAAGGGAAACATTGAATGACTCATTTGCTTTCTTGTTATGGTGACAATCAATTGCAAAAGCATTCTTGAGGAATTATGATACTAGCCTACCTCTAATTAGAGAAATAAATAACAATTGGATCCCTGACATGAAATATTTCAGTTGCAGCATTTCTGAAATACATTTGCTGATCAGTTAATGATAATTGAGAAACTATTATTGGCAATAATCACAAAATATTTCTTAATTGTCATTTCTAAATAAGATATCTTCTCAGTATAGTAATTTTCTTGTTGAAACTGCCTTGAAAAATAAAATCTTCTATTTAACTTTTAAAGACCTTCATAACCTAGTCCCTTTCTACATTTCTAGTCTTCTTACACTTGATTCTTCTCTATGCAGACAACAATCCAGTTATACTAGTCTCTTTGCTATTTTTCATATAAATCACATCATCTCAGGACTCCCTAATGCCTGAAATTCTCTTTCTCCTCATCTCTATCTCCTGGCTTCTCTGATTTCCTTCAGAGTCCCAAAAGAATTCTACCTTTTACAAAAATCCTTTTTGGTATACTCCTTAATATTAGGACCTTCCTTCTCTCCAATTTGTCTTTTTTTAAATAATAGTCATAGTTTGCCTGTTGTCACTTTGATTAGATCATGAGCTTCTTGAATGCAGGAACTAGTTTTTAATCCTTTGTTCATATCCCCAGTGCCTGGCACATAATATTTGCTTAATAAATGATTCTTGCCTTGAAACATACATTTGTTTGTAGTGAGTAATTTGATTCTGCTCACATAGTAATCAGGAGTATGTGTATAGCTAGAAAATGTGATAAATAGCAAGAGAAAGCTAATTTGACTTAAGAAAATGAAATTTTTTTTCATTTTTATTTCCTTAGAATCAAAACCAAGAACCAATATATTGTTCAGGATCTTTGAATTCTCATGCTTTGGTCACAGGACTATAGATTTAAAACTAGAAGGGACTCGGCCTCAGCCACTTCCCAGCTGTGTGACCCTGGGCAAGTCACTTGACCCCCATTGCCCACCCTTACCAATCTTCCACCTATGAGACAATACACCGAAGTACAAGGGTTTAAAAAAAACAAAACAGAATAGGCCAATTGGTAAAAGAGGTCCCAAAAATCCAATGAATGGAAGAACATCTTAAAAACAAAAACAAAAACAAAAAACAAAACAAAACTAGAAGGGACTTTAGAAATCATGTATTCCAAGCTTTTCATTGTACAGAGGAAGAAACGGAAACTCAAAGAATTTTACTGACTTACACAAGACCACTCAGGATGTAAGTGGTAGAAGTGGGATTTGAATTTAGGTTCTTTAAATTCAAATCTAACATTCGTTCAATGACACCATACTTCCTTACATCAACAAATCATTATATCAGTTATGTTGAAACTTTTAGAGACAGAGTTCCAGGCCTTGCCCCCACCCCACCCTCCAGATGGAGTGCTGTGTCCCTCCTTACCACCAAGTACCAGGCATGCACAGTTCCACATACCCCACATAGGGGAAGGAGGAAACACTCCCATTGGGCTGTTGGACAGAGGAGTGGGTGAAGTGAAGAATGTCTTCATTGAGTGTAGAGGGGGGAGGAGAGTGGCCCAAACTCTCTGCTCTCCTCCAGCTCTGCTGCCTGTGAGCCACCCATCTTATCCTCTGTGCACTCCCCTTGGGCTGCTGGGCAGAGGGGCTGGTAAAGTGAAAAAATGTCAGGCACAGTGGAGGGGGTAAGGGGAGCAGCTCTATCTGAATCCCTCTGCTTTTCTACTAACAAACTCTGGGGGAGAGAGTGAGGAAGAGAGGGAGGGATGCCATATTGTCACAGAGAGCACTCTGCATGCCATCTTTGGCACCCATGCCATAGGTTCACTATTATTGCATTATATCATCGAAATAGAGATTTCCTCCACCAGTATGGATCACAATACACTCATGAATTTTCAATCATGTGCAAATTGCATTTATAGCCTTCCATCAATCCTTCATAAAGGATCTCCTAGTATAAAATTTTGGGGTCCATCTGTTATCTTTTACTTTTGCTATATAACCCAGGAGACCTGTATTTTTAGTTATATGCATATTGAAAGCTGTAGTTTATGACTCTTTCATGTAGGTCTTTGTTGGTACACACCATATGTCTTCTCACCATATGTCTTCTCAATGCCTTTTGGATCACCTTTCAGAACTCTCTGTTATTCTCATAATACTTATTTCCTGCCCCATTCATTTGGCAACTGATCTTTTATTGCCTCATGAAATGTTACTGGAGTGTCTTTTGTCTAAATCTCCTCAGGCTAATCATACCTTTTTCATGTTTATCTCCAGTTTAGTTGAGTCAAAAGTTGGACTTAGAGTAGGTAGAAAAGATTGGCATGTAAACTTGAAGATTTATTAGTTACAGATTGAACTAATATTGTTTCTCTACCTGACATGTTGTGAACATTAAGACCACATGAATTAGAGTAGGAGGGGACAATAGAGATCACCTAATCTTGTCCCCTTACTTGAAGATAAAGAAACAAAGGCATTTAACCAATGACAACCAAAATCACAAAATGGAACCAGAATTTGATCCAATATCATCTGGTTCCACATTGATACTATTTCTGGCCATAGAATAAAAAGAAAAAACCTTTCCTTTGCTATAAAGGCAAGATTTGCAAGGAAAGAGAAGGTGATGGGGGAGTGGGGCAGATTGGAGACCAAAAACATAAAGAAAGGAAAAGAAACTTATTAAAAATATTTTTGTTCCTTTGGGCAACATCAGGTACAAATATTTGAATCACTAAGCATGTAGTAAGTATTCAGTTTGTCTCAAGTACTGCATAAAGAGCTAGGGATACAAAGACAAAAATGAAGCAGTTCTTATTGTCAAGGAGCTTTCTATTGAAGGAAACAACATGTGCACATGTATGTATATAAAATACATGTGTGTATTTAGATATACACACAAAGTAAATATGAAATAACTTGGGAGACACTAGCAATTGGGGGTTCAGGAAAGGCCTCAAGTAGAAAATGGTACAAGCTGAGATTTTAAGTTAGTAAAGGATTTTAAGAAGTACAGTTAAGGATGAGGTACATTCCAGGAATAGCAGACAATCTGTGCAGAAATATAGAGATGTGAAATGGAATGTGATGACTTGGGACTAGCAAGAAGTCTAGTTTTGTGGGGTAAAGAATGTATGAAGAGAAGTAATGAGTAATAATCCTATAAAAGTAAGTTTGAGTCTGGGCATATAGTTCTTCAAATTCCAAGTAAAGTTTAGATCTGATTTTAGAGGCAATAGGTAGCTACTGAAACTTCCTGAACAGTGGAGTGATGTGATCAAATCTTTGGATTAGTCCTTTGAATACTGTGTGGAGGATGGATGAGGGAGATCAGAGACTTGAGGAAGAGAAACCAATGAGGAAACTATTGCAATCATCCTGGTGAGATGAGATGAAGGCCTAAACCATGCTAGTGGCCATGTGAGTGGGTAGTAGATGAATGTTAGAGGTGGTATACAGGTAGAATTGCCAGGATTTGGTAAATGAATGAAAATGAGAAACAAAAGAGTGAAGAATTGAGGATGATTCTGAAATGACCAAGATGACTAGGATAGTGGTGCTCTTTACAGAGATAGAGAAATTAAGAAGAGGGTTATATTTTGGGGTGAGGGTTTTGTTTTGGATTTATTGAATTTGAGATGCCTATGAGATGTCCAGTTCAAAATTATCCAATAGGCAGCTGATGATGTGGGACAGAAGGAGGAGGAAGTAGAGGAGGAAAAAGAGGAGAAAGAGAAGGAAGAGGAGGAGGAAAATATGAAGAGGAGAATTTTTACCCTTACAATCCAAATATTTATTAAATATGTATCATGTAGAGGAGAAGAAAGAGGCAGAAGCAGAAGAAGGAGGAGGAAGAGGAAAAGGGTGTTCATGTAAATCATATAATTTTATACACAATTTGGGTTTATCCTCTACTTTTCATGTGGCTGGGTCTTGTTTCCCTGAGACTGAAAATCCTCAAAGACAAGAACTGTGTCTTTTTCTCTTCTCAGAAGCCCCTACAGTACCAGTCCAAGCCCAGGTACAAAGGGGGCATTCAGAAACTTACTTTTAGATACTTCACAGTGATTAAATTGATAAACTGAAAAGGACCTTAGTCACTTCATCCAGTCCTTTTATTTTATGAATGGGATGTGACTTGCTGTATGTCACATAGTAAGTAAGGGATAAGGAATGACTAAACTGGGACTAGAATCCAAGTATTTTGACTCTCCATCTTAGTCCACAAAACTACTTATTGATTCTCCTAATTTCTCTGACTTCAATCCCTGTACTTGAGAAGGTTGTAATGCCTGAGGGTTTGGAAGGATAATTGCTTGATACCAACGAAAGCTTACATCCAGGGTATATTTCTGTACTTTTACATACCCCTGTACTTTTGTACCTTCAGATAAGATAAATGGAAGAAAAGATTCACTAATGGCCAATGAAGATTTCATGTGGAAGTACTCAGGTATGTCTAGAAATAACAACTTTCTGTTTATCTATGTTGGGCATAAAGATGATTCAGGTCTATGGTGTCGTACTTTGCTGGTGAGATAAAGTATCCAAGGAATTGACTTTTAATTAATGCCATTATTCTGAAGGCAGAATGGCTTAGGCTGGGTTTTCTTTGACTTACCACCTTTCTCCAAAGGATCCCAGTATAGAATACACTTTATGGAGAGAAACAATGTCTCGATTATTTTAAGTCTTTCAGCTCCAGGAAGTTTGTCCCAAGTTCAGAGCAGATGCTACCAAAATTTCCCCCCCTCAGAGGTTGGGAAGAGACAATCAAGTCAGAAGTCTTCTTCTTGCTGCCAAGAATATTTGAGTTCCTTGTTGGATGTACCATAAGGAGTTAATAGACTTAATAACCCTAAATAAAACCAGCCAAGTCATGAGATACAAAACTCAATTTCCTACCACTTTTCTTGTGGGTCTATAGCTAAGAAATAATTCTTAATGATGGAGTGGAGGAAAAGAGGACCATAGAAATGCCAATATCCTTGAGTGCTTCTGGAGAAATGAAGGAGCAAGTTCAAAATGTAAATATGGGAGTTTGGAGGAGAGAACTGAATATGTTCTTTACCCTGTATCCCAAGAGCCAAGTGTATGTCTAATCACACTCCATAGAGACACCATAGACCTGAATCATCTTTATGCCCAACATAGATAAACAGAAAGTTGTCATTTCTAGACATACCTGAGTACTTCCACATGAAATCTTCATTGGCCATTAGTGAATCTTTTCTTCCATTTATCTTATTTGAAGGTACAGAAGTACAGGGATATGTAAAAGTACAAAAATATACCCTGGATGTGTTAGTCTGATATTGATATGGGCCAGGGGAGGGAAGGGAGCTTCTGTTCAATTGCTTCAAAATGCTAATGTATAGAACATAACAACACAAGTACCAGATTTGTTCCTTTTAATGGAAACCAAACTTAATTTCCCATAATTTTCATGGAATTTAATCACCCTCAAGATCCCAGAACTAATCCTTGTAACTCTGTTCTGATGTCTATAGGAAATGTGTGTAAAAACCTTAAGAAAGTTCCTCCTCTTTCCCTCTGAAATACTCAGAATCATTTCACATGTGTTAAGGTTGGAAAACTGAGGAATTCCTCTGAGGAAGCAGCTACCAAAAGCCAGATGGATTTGTACTGATGTTGAAGCATGTCATAGAGAAAATGGTATACTCAGTTCCCGGCAAGGTCTGACCAAAAAAAATGAGGGCCTACCATCCAAGGAAAATTTACATTGCCCTGTAATGAGTAATTTTTTGACTTTTTGTCACAGTCAATTAGTGTCAGGATCTGTGCTTAAAGTTGTAGCTTAGTTGTAAAGAGAATATAAGGGAACTCACAGACATCTGTTTACTTTCCACATTATTAAGGGGAATAGAGTGTTCTTTGAATAATAATAACAGTTCATATTTATATAGTGCAAGGTTATAATTTTTTGCAAGAAAGTTCCATTGGGGAAAGGGTTTTAAGTTAAAACAGAGAAATTAGAAGAAGCTGAAGAGGCAAAAAAAAAAAAGGTTTGTTTTTTTTTTTCAGGAGACTGGAGGATAAAAGAACAAGACAGAGTTAAAAGCGAAGATGACTGCTCAAAGCTAAATTATGGATATGGAAACTCTTATGTAAAGATAGGACCTAGTGAGTAGGAAACATATACTTGAAATCTTAGAGATGATTCTATGGATCCGGTAATACTGTCAGGAAGAAGCAAGTGGTGGCAAGTGATAAATCTCGGCTGAGGGGTGCCAAGAAAGCTATTTGTAGACCTGACAGTACCAAAGGAGAGGCTTGCTGCTTTTGCCATAATGTGATGGAGAACTTTTCAACATACTAAACCTGATGATTACTATCCATTTCTGGTCATTCACATGGAGATAAATGATACTGACAGAAGGAATCTAGAAAACATTGTTAAGTGTTATGAATCTCTGGGCAAGAAATTTATTGGGGTCGTAAATGATATTTTTATTGCTACTGATAATCAAAGAGACTGGTGGATCTTTGAGAGCTAAAAGTGATCTTAGAAGTCACCTGTCCACCCTTATCTTTTCATTGAGAAAAGGTTAAATGACCTGCTTCTGAGGCAATTTTGATACAGAGATCCTAAGGAAAACAATCCAGATGATCAGGCAGGAAAAGTGAGTTAGATTGGAAGATAGGAATAAGGAGGACCCAGGGCAGGAGAAGCAGGTGATCTTTAGAATTGATCCAAGGGGAACTTTAAATAACTCAGAAGAGGAAGAGGAAAATCTAGCTTGAGGATTTGTGCTCTGTGAGACCAAAACCCCCAGCTCTTAATCCTAACATTCCCCTCTCCCTCCCAGGTAGGGGAAGAATGTATGATCTAGATGTCTGCTCTATATCCTGACCTCAACCCCTTCAAATTGGACAAATGAGAATAGGGATAGGGCATGGTCCCTGAACTAGCTACTTCCTCAGGAGATCAGAGGCCTGGGATGGGCAACCTTTTGAGCTTGGTGTGTCAAAATTTGCCCAAAAAAACTGAGCATAACTCAGGTAGTGTGTCACTTTGAGAAAAAAAAAACACCATAATTTTGCAATATTTATAGTTTAAATAACAAAAATGTATAATTGTAATACATAACTATTTAATAAACCAAAATAGGTAAATTAATATAGGTAGAATTGTCATGTATAGTGCACAGAGTGTCTATGCTACACTACAGTAAATGTTTCATCCTCGGCATGAGGCCCCGTACTTCTCTGTATGAGGCCACATGTGGCCACGTGTCATTGAAAATGGATACACGTATCAGTGCTAACACGTGTGTCATAGGTTTGCCATCACCGTTATAGGTCATATACCCAAATGAAAATTGAATGGCCAAATGGGAGATCTAGAAATTTCTGGGTCTCTAAAACATCAGAGCCCAAGTGACTAAAATGCCAGGATGCTTACTTTTAAGGTGTAAGAATTCCCTTCAGTGATTTTGGCCAAGGCCCTACTTTGTAGGGCACCCAAGAGTGCCATAAACACAAAACAAACCAACAAACTGTTCCAGCCTATCAAATGGACTATAGTGGCAACCCCCACTGCAGAATATATCATAGGCATAGACCTGATGAGTCAACTTAAGAAGGCAGACTAACATGCCAACTGATCCTAGTTTACCACCATTGCCCATCACCTTATTGGGGTGTGGATAGCAGTTTATGACTTATCCTTCCTGCAGTTGCTCTCTTCCACCAAGCTGGTCTAACTTCAGCAATATAGAATTCCAGATGGGGAGAGAGAGGTCACTTTCTTAATATAAGAACTATAGAAGTCTGGAGTCATACTCCTAGACTATTTTTTAATTTAACATCCCACGCAGCCAATGAATAAAACCAGTGGTACTTGGTGAGTTACCAAAGGCTATTAAGAGCTAAAGCAAGTGGAGGACACAGTGAATGATATACAGTTGTCTTCTTTTCTATTTCCTGAAGGGAGGCAGACCAAGCCCAAAATGTTTTTATTTATCAAGGATTGCAGTACACTTTATTCTCCTGTCCTAAGGATATCTTAAAATCTGCCACCATTGAGTAAGATGGATGGTGACCAATCTCCAGCTTGACTCTGGCATTATAGTCTTCCACTATACTGATGATATCATTATAATGAGATCAACTGAGACAAAAGCGACTGCAATCCTGACTGCCCCGAGGACCCAATTGGTACATTATGTATGGGCAGTTAGCCCAGACAAGATATAAGGGCTGCCTCAACAGGTCAGGTTCCCAGGAACCCAGAGGAACATCCTTGAAGTCAGGAGTAAACTTCTGATTCTAAAGTCCTTAGCAACCAAGAAAATAGTTCAGAACCTTATTGGACTCTTTGTCCATTGACGTCAGCATATCTTACATCTAGGGATGATTATGAGGCCCTTCAATGCAGTGACTCAATATATTGCACAGTTTGAATGGGGATTGCAGTAATAAGCTGTTTCAGAAGCAGGCCAACAATCCATTTAACAGGTTCCTGTTGTCTACTGATGTTACAAAACTTTAAGTATCAGTTACTCCAGTGGTAGCAGCCTGGAATCTATGGTAGAAGGGTACAGCTGAAACCCAGAAACCTCTAGAGTTCTGGACCCACACAATTATATGGGAAATGATTAACACCTTTGAGAAACAATTATTAGTCTGATACTAGCCTGATTGAGAGAGAAACTGATAAGGATATTCCCATCACAAACAGACTTGAGATTATCATACTCCAGTGGGTTCTGATACCAGGTTCCAGAAAGTGAGATGAATGTAAGAGGAATCAATTGTAAAATGTAAATGACATTTTCAAAGCTGAGGAAAGCCTGGGTTCAGCAAGATGAGTAAACTGCATGGGTTCATAGCGAACTAAGCTACTGTAGAAAATGTGGCTGAAGCTAAGCATTACTTACACTTCTAGTTCTTGGGACCCTCATCCATCTGACCTTCCAGAGGATACAGAGGTCTGGTTTAGTGATGGAAAGGTCTGAGTTTACTAAACTTCTTATATTAAAGATGGTCAAGTCCAGTATAATATAGTAGTTATCAAGATGCCCCAAAATGAGTGAGAGTTCATGCTATTCTTGGTAATGGTCAGTCAGCCCAATTAGAAGTTATAAGGAGTGTTCCTCTTTTATTGACCCTTGGACCATGCTTGAGCAATGTGGCAGAAAAAAAACAAACAGGAAAATCAAGTACGACCTAGTATTGGAGACATCTGTATAGGCTTATATAGCAGCTGAAATGAAAAATCATTAGCTATAAATCACTCATATATCTGCCCTAAGGAATCCAAGTAGAATGGGATGGCTGATCAGACCCACAATTGCCTTGGCAGCACAATAGTCCTTGCCCAAACATGCCATGAAAATGGTCACATTCTACAGGATTGGGAATGACCACACTATGCAGGATACTAGAGAGGCCTCCATCTCATCCAAGAGTTAGCCAAGGAAACAAAAGTTAGTTGTACTGTCTGCCAAATCCATTGCCTTGTAGAAAGGGAAACCCTAGGGAAGATCCCCCATGAAGTGCAGCTGGCCAGATTTTGGAAACTGGATTATGAATGTCCTCTTTCTTGGTACTCTTTGTGATATATCTTAAAAGCAATAAATAGCTACATAGAATACAAGGTAGTCATCTACACTGATATAAGGGCTACCATCTCAATCTTTGAAAGAACATCTGCCTTCTCTTTGGCAAACCTGATAATAATAGTGAGAGCAGAACTCCATTTACTGCCCTTTCAGACTCAGCAGGGGCCCCAAATAAGAGTATAAGATAAGTCTTACTTGCTGTTATCACCTTCAAGCAGTAGAACAATTAAATAGACTCTAGAAAGAAGTCCTATGCACCAATAAAGATAATCCCTTTATGGCTTAATGGCTTATTTGGATCTGGCAGTCTCTTCTTTTTTTTTTTTTCTTTTAACCCTTGTACTTCGGTGTATTGTCTCATAGATGGAAGATTGGTAAGGGTGGGCAATGGGGGTCAAGTGACTTGCCCAGGGTCACACAGCTAGGAAGTGGCTGAGGCCGGGTTTGAACCTAGGACCTCCTGTCTCTAGGCCTGACTCTCACTCCACTGAGCTACCCAGCTGCCCCCTGGCAGTCTCTTCTTAAGCACTGCTATACCCCAATTAGGCCAAGTCTCCACTCTCTCAGATGTTTAGCTGACCCATTATCAGGGGGTGAAAGAAAGGGAGCTAATAGGTTATAACTAGTTATGTGTAACCTCACACAGTAGCACCAAACCCAGACTCATCTTCCTTTTTCCCAGTCAAGCTGCATCTAGCAGGAAGGTGGACTATCTATTCTGCAAGCCCCACCAGGCAGAGTGGAGTTGATACCATCTCTTCTGCACTGATCCCTGCTGATCATGTGCTGATAGTCTGGCCATCACCTTTTCACTAGACTAATGAGCTTTTTCACATTTACTCTGCCAGGGTTCCACTTATATTCTCTAGGAAAGCAATTTACAGCCTAGGGAACCTACTGGGACTTTACAACTAGTAGAAACAGGAGTCACAGAAATAATGGGGGCTCCAGGTGAGGTTCCAGGGATCAATTGGGTAAAAACCAACATTGATAGTGGGCCAGGGGATTAGAGCGGTACAGTTCACTTATAAACTGATTTGAAAGAAAGTGGTTAGATAATGAAGAGAAAATGGGTTGCTAGAAAGGAGAGTCCTAGATTCTGGTCTGCACCCTTTGTTTTATTTGTACAGGCAGCCCAAAATACTAAACAGAGAACACTGATTCCATTTGCCCTGTTCTTGTTGATCTGTTTGATTTTGACCATTTACCTTGGCATCACCTATATAGTAGAGACACCAAGACCCAGGTAGCACCATGAAGATGCCTCTGCTTTTTGTGGGGACTTTTGTTTTTGTGTTTTTCCCTAGGTATGTCATTTGAGGAACCAACAATACTGACCTACTTCCTGCACCTTACTCATGTAACTGTAGTTAATTTTAGCAACAACCTGATCTATCATTCAGCTCCAAGAAAACCTGATGAGTGAATCTGAAGCATCTTCCCAACCCTGACCTTCTACATAATAGGAATAGTCATAATCCTGACCACAAACCACCATGCACTACAATGCTCAGTCCCAGTTCACTAATTCCTTCCTTTTCTGTCATATATGTCCTGGATAAGAGAGCTTTTACCTGGATAATAAAGTGCTAAGATGGGGGTGGGGTGGGTGGGTGGATTGTCAACCAGTGAGAATTGGTTTGATTGGTAAGGCCCTATCCAACCCCTCCCAGGCTGCAAATATGCCATGGCTAATAAACCCAGGGACTGGCTATTGATTCCATTTTGGCCTCATGCTGGAGTGGTACCCATTCCCTAATGGTACTATTAGGATTTCTTCCTTCCCTATTCCCTATTCCTATTTTCCTACTCCACATTCCTCTTTCCTTATTAGGTAATTAAGAAGTGCTCTCATTTGACAATTTCTATAGATAAGGCAGTCTCCCATTATCATGCTGGTTTTTTGTCTGGAATAATATATAAAATTGAGCTCTGAAATGCTCTGGGCTTTTGAATGGACTATGGATACTCCAAACCCTGTGTGTTGTCCACTGCGGGCACAGAGGCCTCATGCTGAGATTGTCCATGCTAGCAACTATATCCTTCCTTTATGAGTAAGAAAAAAATTTTTTTTTAAAGCTATCTCTATGTGGGATGACACTTTTAATCTGGTCATCCCTTCACTTTATTCACCTTACTCACCTAACCTAAATATCAGAGGAACCTGGAGAACTTCTTGTTGGGGGTGGAAATGATGAAGTTGAATTTAAAAAAAAGGTGACCAATGGGCCTTTTTGTGTACATCTCTGGGCCTGACCAACCAAAAAGATAGAAATGTGTTGGTTAAATCCTGTAAATGTTTGGGCTCTCACAAAAATGAATATTCCCTTTGGGGAAGCAGCCCGAGCAACAGCTCAAGCACATTTTTGTGGTTCATCAGAGAAGCAACAAAGGGCAGCATCAGAGGTGCAGTAAGTAACTGAGACCAGTATTAGCTGCTAGGAGATGGAGCCATGGGAGGTTCTCTGGCTGTGATGCAACCCCAGCAATATTAGCTCATATGATCATAAGATCACAGGAGTATAGTGTGAGAGCTTGAAGGGAACTTAAAAGTCTATCTAGTCCAATCCCCTCATTTTATACTTAACTACCTGGGGCAGCTCATAAAGGAGTGCTGATAGGTTGCTGGGTTTCTATGGTGATACTGTGGCCAATCCCATACGCTCTGTTGGAGCCTTCTCTGTTAGACTACTAACACACATGCATTGCTCCTTGCTCTTCCTACCCTTCCTCTGAAGATTAATGTTTTTAAACACTTACAGAAAAGCCCTAAGCCTGTCACTTAAACAGCAGGAACATTTCCTTCTCAAGATGTTTTTATGCTCTTGTGATAAAGGGAATAAATCCATGGATTTATGGTACTTTTTTTCAAGGCTTGGGCAAGTCTATTACCAGTCTTTCCCTTTTTTACTTCTTTTTATAATTCAATCCCCAGACTCAGTTCATCTTAACCAAAGATGCATCTGCCTCTGCTAGGAAAGGCTTCTCTCTATAATCCTCCCCCAAACTTCAAATAACAATGATCTACAGTCAGAATCACTTGTCAGTACAGTTTATGATAAGTAAATAAAATCTAAATTGAAAGTAACAGTTAAGCAAAAAGGATAGCATACCTGGGCTACTTTGGCTCACTGTCAGAAAGGGGTTATGACACTTCTAGTGGGAGGCTCCTTCTCCCTTACCTGGGAATCCATTATTAGCTGGACAAGCCTATGTCTGTCATGGGGCAGCCTCCTATTTGTGACTTCTTTCCTTTGGTACAGAACCTTGTGTGACTTTGAAAGGTCAGAACAGCAGAGGCCCAGTGATGGGAGTCCATACAGATTTTGTTGTCAGCAGAATCCATTTGGAGATGCTATGTCCTGTGCCTCATTTAAAGGTGAACCATTTGAGATGAATACTTGAATCAGGAACTCTCAGTGCCATAGATGTATATGAATCCTCAGAGATGCTCCCTCTTGCTTCAATGGAGGAAAGGTAGGTATGACATTTCTCATTCCTCCTTTCCCTCTCCTCTCCTCTTCTTCTCCTTTTATCCCTTCTTATTTCCTCTCTCCCTTTCTTTCTGGCACCTTTCATGATTTAGTTTGGTAACACAATCAGTTGTTCTCCAGTCTTTCAGTGCCATCTTTCTGGTTCAAGAGAAAGGTTAAAAATAAACCAAAACAAAACCTCCAGAGTCTTCTTCCCTCTCATCTGGTTGAAATTGTTATTTCATACTTTTTTCTCCATATTCTTCAGTCTTATATGGACTACATCTTTCTCATTATTTGATACATTTCTTCTGTCGATCTTCCAAATTTTATCAGATACCATAATACCATAATAAAAATACACTTACCTATCACATATGATACATTATACATTATATTCATGAATAGTTAATTTGAATAGTGAACTTTACATTCATGCTGACTTCCATTTGCCATCCTCCCCAGGTAAATAGCAGCTAACATTTATTTAGGGCTTTAAGGTTTACAAAGCACTTCATATATTTTATCTCATTTGATCCTCACAATAACCCTGAAAAGTAGGTACTATTATTATCATCCTCATTTGCATATGGGGAAATTGAGGCATAGGTTAAATAACTTGTCTGGAGTCACAAAGCTGGTAATTGTCAGAGGCAGAATTTGAACCCAGGCTTTCCTGATTACACTATTCTATGTATTCTACCATTTAACCACTTCCTAAGTACAATGTACTTTATGGAGGGAGGCACTTAGAAACTGTGGGGAAAGGAGGGTGGGAAGGAAAAATCCTCCCATAGGAGATAGCATCTGATCTGAGCTTTGAAGGAAGTTAAGGATTTGAAGAGGGGAAGATAGAGAGGAAATGCATTCCAAGATAAGAAGAATATAAATAAGGCAGGTTTGATTGTATCATCTGGATTATTTCTCAATATAAATCCATTCCACGGAGTTCTCTCTTCAAGGAAGAAAAATCTAAGCAAAACCCAACCTTTAAAGTGACTATATTTGATTGAATATGCAACACTCAACATCTGTAGTTCCTTTCCTTTCTACTAAGAGTATAGAAGCATATTTCTTCTTTTCTCTGAAACCAAGAGAGTCCTTGCAAGTAATATTTTTGGCAGCATTTTAGTGTTGTTTTCATTGCCTTATTGTAGCCATTGTCTGTTTTGTTCTCTTGATTATACTCTCTCGATAGTCATTCCACTATTGAACATTAATTATAGACACAAATAAAAGATAGAATCTATAAATAGCACCCTCTCCGGGTCCAGGTTTACAACTCCCACTTATAACCCCTGCTGGTTCCCTATAACTTTGTAAAATTCATTTTTAATTGTTTTGTGATTGTTCTTTCCATTTACATTTTTGTAGTAATTTTGTATATTTTTTTCTTGACTTCTCACTAACACTAACATTATTTCCAACTTTTATCATTTTTGCCAATTTTCTGAGTGGTGAGGAGAAACCTCAGGGTTGTTTTGATTTGCATTTCTCAGTGATTTGGAGCATTCTTTCTTATGGCTATTAATAGGTTATAATTTTTCTTTTGATAAATATTTGTTCATATGGTTTGACCACTTATCTATTAGAGAATAGCTATTATATGTAATATAAATAGAAAATATATTTTGGTTACCAAACTCTTATCTGATAAATGTGATACAAAGATTCCCCCCAGGGGGCAGCTGGGTAGCTCAGTGGATTGAGAACCAGGCCTAGAGACAGGAGGTCCTAGGTTCAAATCCAGCCTCAGACACTTCCCAGCTGTGTGACCCTGGGCAAGTCACTTGACCCCCATTGCCTACCCTTACCAATCTTCCACCTATAAGTCAATACATAGAAGTTAAGGGTTTAAAAAATTTAAAAAAAGATTCCCCCCACCTCCATTTGACCACTTCCCTTCTTATCTTTAGTGCATTAATTTTGTTTGTGCAAAAGTTCTTCATTTTCATATAATTAAAGTTACCTATGTTATCCTTGAAATTATCTTAGTCTTTTGTTTGGTTAAGAATATATGTCTTCGAAGGTTCAGGGGACAGTCAGACCTGGAGTCAGGAGGATCAGGGTTCAAATCTGGCATCAGTTACATCCCTGCTGGATGACCTTACACAAGTCACTTAAAACCCATTGCTTAGCTTTGGGACCAATACATGATATTGATTCTCAGACAAAAGGCAAGGGTTTAAAAAACACAACATTTGTCTCTTTCTCAAAGCTCTGAAAAGTTTACTATGTAGTTAACTTCTAATTTTTTTTATGATTTGATCTCATATTAATGCCTTGTATTTATTTGGAATTTATTATGGAATAAGACATTAGATGTTGCTAAAAGCCCAATTTCTGCCAGAATGATTTCTAGTTCTCCCAGAAGTTCTTAACAAATAAGGAATTCTTTCCAAAGTCATTTTTATTTTCAGGTTTGACAGACATTGAGGTTATTGACTTTCATTATTTTTTCCCATTATTTCTGTTTAGTTCATTCAATTGAGCTACCTCTCCATTTAAATTCTAACAAATAACTTGATGAACTAACAGCAGAGAAGACAAGTTCCCTTTGATAATGGGTCCCTTAGCATTCCCATCCCCATCAGTTATCACTCTTTGGCAGGGCAGCACAATCCTACCCAGAGATTTGTGTTCTAAAATCCACTCAGCAATTCTTCATCAATTTCTGAGAAACTGTCCCATCAGACTGTTTCTGGCATCTCATCTCTTTTTAGATGCACTCAGCATACAGAAGTTTAGACTAGCCTTACAAAAGACTAGCAAGCATCCCTCACCCTAGTACCAATGTCCTTTGGTTCAATTCTAGAAATTAACCATTAATTACTGGACTTAAATGGCTTCTTGTTCCCAATCCAAGTATTATTACCATTGGGAAGGAGGATCTGACTAATTTAGCTAACTTTAATTTCCATTTTTTTTTTTTTTGGTGGCTACTGATGTCTTTATTCTTCTATCCTGATTGCTTCTTATCTCTTGTGAGTAGCCAGGAGGTCGTACTTTACTTCGCAGGTAGCTATGGTTAAGGCAACAGTTCATCATTTAAGGCTCGCCTGAGCATCAGAGCAAGTCAAACACACTTCCACGAGTATTGTTCACCACATGATTTGGCAGTATCTTTTCTAATTTCTGTATACAACTGTGAACTTTTTCACCTTTCTTTTGGGCTATAGTTAGGAACTTAAAGTAAAAATATTTAGCACTCTTCATATTTCTAAACTGATTATTTAGTGACCTATTTAGTGATTATTCATGTACAGTAACAGATGGGGCTTCCATTTTCAATGGAGGAAACATATCTAAAACAAATTTTTTGAGGCTCTCCAGGTACATATCTGTTTCTGTATCTGATATGGGAGACTCTTTTAGGATCTTGATAGAACATGTCAATCTAATTGCAAATTGCACATCTTCCTCCAGGCTTGGGAGATTTTTTATTTTCAACAATGATTTGTTCTGAACCTTTATTTTATTGGTATAGGGAACTGCCAAAGTGGAAATCTCTTTTACCAAATGCAAGTCAATAGCTACTGATATAATTTGTAGTCTTAAAGATCTTCTGGAATCCATGGAGAAATTATATGAATTGCCCACAGCTACATAGCTAAAACGTATCAGAGGTGGAACTTGGTTTCAAACCTTCTTGACTCCAAGATCACCTATCTCTCTATTTTGCCTCTCCTTTTGGAAATTAAATATGTTATTTATTTCCATAATTTTGAGCCATCCTTTTTATCCTGATGTCAATCAAACTTGGTCATAATAAATACTTTTAAAAATTCTATAGCAAAAATTTTGTTTTAGCCATGCTCAGATTTATTTACTATTATTATATTAATATTCATTAGTGAAATTGCTCTGTAGTTCTCTAAAGGGCAAAGTCAAAGAGCTTTTTACTTCATTGATTTATATGCTTGATATTAGGATTATATTTGTCTCATAATAGAAGAATGATAAGAAGTATTTTCTTTCTTAGTTTTTGAAGTATCTTTCCTTTCCTTTCTTCCTTCTTAATCAAAGAAGAATTTAACAAAATTGAAAACAAAAAACATTGAACTAATTTTAAAAATCCAAGCTATTTTTAAAAAAACAATAAAATAAATGAATAATGGGTTCGATTAAAAAGGAGGAACAGCAAATTATCAATATGAAAAAGGAGAATTCATTGCAAATGAAGAAGAAATAAAAGATTATTAGAAGCCATTTCTTCTCAGATTTCTTTGAAACATAGGAAGACTGTATGAACTGGTGCAAAGTGAAGTGGGCAGAGCTAGAGGAACAATTAATACTATAACCTCAATATTGTAAAAATGAACAATTTAAAGATTTTGTTAACATGACATGAATTTAAAAAACCAAATCAGGAGAAAATTTGCACAATGACATTAATACTTTGACGTCAAACCTCTTTGAAAACTGTAAGGACTGTGATCAAAATACTGACCATTCATGATTACAGAGAACAACTGATGATAAGACATACTCTGCACCACCTGAAAGAGAGGTAATAGATTTAGGTTATGGAATTAGACATAGGTATGTGTATGTATGTATGTGTGTATAATAAATATGCCATCTAGGAGGGAATACTTTTTTGCTTGATTATGCATATTTGTTACAAGGATTTTGTTTTTCCTTTCTTTTTTTTCAATGGAGTGGGGGGTAGGAAGGAAAAAAAATAGATTTCTATTAATTTTCTAAAATAGAGAATTATGAGGTGGGGATGAATTCAGAGATGGAATGAAGCATACTCTTCCAGAGGAGGTCACTATATCATGAGTTTTAATTACTTAGTTTACCTTGCTATAAGAAATCTCTCATGAAATGAGGATAATTTGTAAATGTCTGCAATGTAAAAAAAATAAACAAAACTTTAAAATAAAAATATATGTGTATATAAAAGTACAGACATGTGTGTTTATATATGTGTATATATGCATGTATACTACACACATATATGGTGAGAATTGAACTCTTGGGAATAAGTGAGATCACCAAGAAAGAAGGTATAAAAAGAGAAGAGGACCTAGAATAAAGTACTGGGGGATACCTATGATTAAGCAGTTAAAAAAAGGATGATCCAGCAAAAGAGGCTGGAAAACAGAGATCAGACAGGTACAAAAACCAGGAAAGAGCAATATAATAGGAGCTAAAAGAATGCAGAAGGAAGGAGTGGTTAACAGTGCCCAATATCTTAGAGAGATCAGAGAGGAGGATGACTTAGAAAAAATCAACAAATATAGCAGACCACCTTCCTAGCTCAGATGCCAAAGTCAGTAAAGTCTTCTGGTTTTCCTATTTCTCATCCCCAAGTCTGATCCCCAAGCATTGTTGTTTTCCTACTGGTAGGATAAGGACCTTTTCATTTTCTCAGAGGAAAGTCTTAGCACTGTACCTGTGTCTTTCTGGAACTCTCTTTCTCTAAGACCTGCTGCTCTGAAACTCTTTTGGTGTATCTCTTAGTTCTACAATTGGTTGCTCTACCTGGTTTCTGTAACTTTCAGATTCCTCTCACTGTGTCTCATTGTGACCACATCCCAGACCTGATTATAAATTATTCTTCCCATTCTGCCCTACACTTTCTCTCTGATGCATTTATCACATGACCAAGAATTGTTAATTAATCTGTATTCTCTTCCCTTCAGAAGCACGTGATGCTATTCATGAATAAATGTCCCTTTGTTCACTCTTGTGACTGACTTCTGAATCAAAGACTCCATTCAAAGGAAAGTTCCAGGCTACAATGGTCTTGTCAATCACCTATAAAATCTTAGACCTTGAGCTACCTTAGACTAGTGAGACTTTAATGAGGTTACGAACATAGATATGGGGACACACATAGGAGTGGACCTTCACTCTGGTTCTAAGTTCTTGTTGGAGATAGGAAAGAAAATAGAAACAGGGGTAGATTTCAACTCTTTTTCCTGAGAAGAGACGTGCAGGGGACTTTGGAGAGACTTTAAAGCATCAAAGATCTGCTTTTCTTAGTAATTATGTTTCTTCCTCAAACAATTTTTTTTTCAGTAATGTTTTAGAATTCTACTTAATGAGGGGTTGGGGGGTGGATGGGTCTGGAACATATCCAGAATCCCTGAGACGACATGTTTCCAGACAGAATGTGGAGTTTGCATAGATATTTTGTAACTGTTTCCAGCTGGCTGATCACATGTTTGAATAGGAGGCTTTTTGATTGGATGCAGAAACATTCAGAAAGTCTGGAGTCAGGAATTCTTGAGTTCAAATCATAACTCAGACACTTAATAGTTCTTTGACCCTGGGCAAGTTACTTAACTTCTGTTTGCCATAGTCTTTTCATATGTAAAATGGGGATGATAATAGCACTTATCTTGAAGAGTTGTTGTGAGGATCAAATGAGATAATATTTGTATAGCATTTAACATGATGCTTGACACATAGTAGATGTTCAATAGCTGCTTATTTTCTACTCTTTCCCCCCCCTCCCCTTTTTGATAGCTTTGGTTATAGTCACTTTGCCTCAGTTTTTACAAGAGTCTACCTGTCCATTATATTCAAAATACAGAATGTTGGAGCTGGAAGGAATGTTCTAAGTCATCTAGTCCAAACCCTCATTTACAACTGAAACCCAGAGAGAAATGACTTGTCCACTGTCATACAAGTAGTCAGTGATAGATTTAAGAAACAATGAATATGAATAATTAAAAGAAGCATGGGAAGATATATGAACTGATAGTGAAAAAGCAAAAAACACTATTACAATAATGATAATATACTAGCTAGAATTCTTACAGCACTTAAGTTTTACAAAGCACTTGCACTGTTATCTTATTTGATCTTTACAAAAACCCTACAAATATGGAAACTGAGCCTGAGAAAGATTAAGTGACTTGACCAGAGTCAAAGAGCTTATAAGTATCCAAGACAGAATTTGAATGTAATTCTTAACTCTAAGTTCAACACTCTATCTACTGTGTCACCCACCTGTCACAATAATATTAACAAAAAAAAAATTCCAAAAATATGGAAACAAAGTGTCATATAATTATAATGGTCAGCCTTGGCTCTGGTGAAAAGTTGAAAAAATGTACCTCTCTCCCTCTATGCGGTTCATTGCATATACTAGACTTGTTGGATTTGTTGGTCAATTTTGTAAGCCGGATGCTTTAAAAAAAATTATCTATTTATTATTTATTTAAAATTCTATGACTCAGCGGGTAAAGAAGGGGAAAGGATATATTCAGAAAGTGAAAATGATGTAAAAACAAAAGACACCAATGGGAAAAAAATGTAAGTAGTTAGAAACAGAGTTGGACTAGATCCCCACTTGTGCAGTACTATGTCCACTATACAAGTTCGTCTTATGCTGAGCTTTCTGAGAGGATTATCAATTCTACTTGAATTGATATGAAGGAAGGCTGAGTAGTCTTCACCTATCCAGGGCCCCAGAAAACATTTTTTCTGTTAGGCTGCTCTTCAGTTTGGGGACTAGAGTCACAATTTAGAGTGCTATATATAAAAAGCATGGAATTTTGAGTCAAAGGACTTATGTTTGAATTGTAGCTCTGTTATTTAATAATTTTGATACCTCGGATAAGTCACTTAAATTCTCATGACCTCAGTTTACTCATCTGTAGGCATGTTGGACTACATCATCTCCAAAATTCCTTTTGCCTCCAAATTCTATGAACATTTTTGCTCTGGGGATGGCCTCCCACTATATGGCTAACTGAGGTTGCACTAGGTCCATGGTCAGAAGTCATGAGCCTGAGAGCCCTTTGTTCCCTGCTTGTCATGCATTTTGGGCAGCATGACATTAATCTCCATTCTGATCATTTTATCTGTGCAGGCACCAAAAACTTCTGTCTTGTTTCATTTTTTAACTTCCTTATTGGCCTGGTCAATGGAGTGCCAAAGTCTCTCCCTGACTAATGTTCTGCCTAGTTTGTAAATCTCCAATGATGGTTCATGAAAATGTTCTGCCAATAGTTAGTAAATGAGATTGTTAAATCTTTAGAATTTTTTAAAAATTAAATTAATTTTATGGTTACATGATTCGTGATCTTTCCTACCTCTCTTCCTTCCCCCTTCCTGGAGCTGATAAGCAATCCCACTGGGTTATACATATATCATTGTTCAAAACCTATTTCCATGTTATTCATACTTGCAATAGAATGATCTTTTAACATCAAAACCCCAGTCATATCCCCATTGAACCATGTGATCAATCATGTGTTTTTCTTCTGCGTTTCTACTCCTTCTTTCTCTGGACATGGATAGAGTTCTTTCTCTTAAGTTCCTCAGAATTGTCCTGTAACATTACATTGCTACTAGTAGAAAAGTCTGTTACATTTGATTGTGTCACAATGCTTCAGTTTCTTGGTACAATGTTCGCCTGGTTCTGCTCCTTTTCTCTGCATCAGTTCCTGGAGGTCTTTCCAGTTTATATAGAAATCCTCCAGTTCATCATTCCTTACAGCACAATAGTATTTCATCACCATCAGATACCACAATTTGTTCAGCCATTCTCCAAACGATGGACACCCCCCCATTTTCCAATTTTTGCCACTATAAAAAGTGTAGCTATAAATATTTTTGTACAAACATTTTTCCTCATTATCTCTTTGGGGTACAAACCCAGCAGTGATATGGCTGGATCAAAGGGCAGGCATTCTTTTAAAGTTCTTTGGGCATAATTCCAAATTACCTTCCAGAATGGTTGGATCAATTCACAACTCCACCATCAATGTGTTAGTGTCCCAATTTTGACACATCCCCTCCAACATTTATCATTTTCCTTTACTGCCATATTGGTCAATCTGCTAGGTGTGAAGTGAGATTGTTCAATCTTGCTTCTAAATCATACTCAAGGTTTCCTTTTTCCAAAAAGCCTGCACAAACTCATTCTTCCCCCAAAGCTTATTCAAGGAATGTGCCTGAATAGCAGCTATTGGTTCAGTCTGTGTTTTAAATAATCTGTTACTTGGGTTTGATTTATCTCTGCAGATCTCATCATCCTTATTAGTTCTCATTCTCAATGACCAATTTTGGGGCTCCATAGGCCAAGGACGGTCCCAAGCCCGGCTGAAAAAGGAGGAGGGTTGGGCGCGAGGCTAGCAACCTCACCCAGTAAAAATCTCACTTGCTAAAGAAACTGCAACCTCATTAAACCAACAAAACCAACGATCGCTTAGTCTGGAAGATTGCTCTCCAACAGAATCCATGACGCGTGCTGGCAAAAGCCAACTAACTCCAGGTCTTTGTTGACGGGTGCCTGCGTCACATCTTGGACATCGGATGGCCTGAGGGGATCATCAATGCCAGACTCTGGTGGGGAGCAGTTCGGTGTCCCATCAGTCAGGACGCTATGAAAATTGGAGGACAGCGTTGCCGGACAGGCACTGAGCTGGGGCCCACCAGGGAGGAGGAGGGTCGGGGGGCCAAAGCAGACTTGGCGGAGATATGCCGAGAACGAGACAGGGAACGTTGGAGTGACATGGGCCCAGTTGGGGGAAGTTGCCCAGAACAGTCCATTGGCGTGAGATGGTTGCGGCCCTATGCTCCTCTGGAAGTCAATAGGAATAATAATATAAATATAATAGGGTTTAGTACAAAGGATATATGTCTTTGTGTGTTTATGGTAGGGATAAATGGTGTGCCATTCAGCACAAAGTATATGTGTATATGGCAAGACCATTTCTCCTGCATCTATACACATATATACACACATACACATACATCTAACATGTCTAGTATGGTGGAGGTATAAAGTGTTTTATCCAGTCCATGTCTTCAGGGAAGTTTTTATCTCTGCTCCTATAATATTGCTTAAATGTACATTGGCCTGATTGGGAGTCAGAAGACTTGGATTTTAATTAATTTATATCCCAATCAATAACTTTGTGCTTTAAAAAAAATCCCTCCAATCACATCTTTTCTTTAGAAAAAAAAAGAATAATTAATAAAACTCAGCCATCAGAGGGACTGCATCTACTAGTATATGCTTCCACTTCACAGCCATTGTCCTCCACCTCTCTACTGAGAAGAAGGGAATTGTTTCCTCTTTTTTCTCTAGTAGTATAATTGGTCAATGCTAATATAAGCTCAGCAACATTTTAATGTTATTATTTTTGCCATTGTTATTCTTAGGGTAGATATTACATACTTGATTTTACTCCTCTCATTCCATTCACACAAATTTTCTCATTTTTTGTGTGTTCCTCACATTCATTATTTCTTATGGTATAATATTCTATAATGTTTCTATGCCACAGTTTGCTTAGCCCTTCCCAAGAGCACACACTTTGTTTCCAGGGTTCTGTTTTTGCTACCGTGTACTCCAAATGACATCTAAATGCCTAGATCCCAGCTAGTCTACTTGGCTTCCATGTAAAATAATAAGCAATTCTGCCCCTTTTTGGAAGAAGAAGAAGTTTTATTTGTGCTAAAAAGTATGGGAAGTACAGGCAGGAAAGTGAAGGATGGAAAATTTTCTATATAAATAGATTTGTAGCAGTGGGTGGTAAAGCCATCTGAGAGATCAGAAGAATGAGATTACTGCTAACATTTGCCCTAGCTAGGTTCAAATGTTTCCCTTAGTTAGGCAGGGTTTCTGTTCAGTTGTGAGCACACCTGCATCTGACAATTGCTGGTAGAGACTCTGGAGGGAGGAGAAAAATTGATGGTGATGTGAGAGGTCTGAGATGATATAGGACAGTCACTTTGGGGCAGTATTAGAATCCTCTATGAAAGGGATAAAATGAGGAGATGGTTTTGAGAGTAAAAGAGGAGGGAGAAGAAAGAGAACAAGAGAGTGAGAGAGAAAGAGATTTAGAGTCAGAGAAAGACACACAGAGAGACAGAGACAGAGACAGAGAGGGAGGCTAAAGTCATAGGCATCTTAAGTAGGAACTGTTCTGTCCCTCTGATAGTTAGAGGGATGAGGAGGGGGAAGAGAAAGCAGTAGAACATTAGTTAAGAAAGCAAGCTAATATAGAACAATTAAGAGTACCTAATTTCCAGGGTTTTACCATAAAAACAGAGAAGCATATTACATCTGCATCATGGAAAAGAGATTCAAAAGTGGAACATATCCAAAATCTACCATTCATTTAGACCCAGAACCCATCCCTAACCAATGGAATTTAATGTACCAGAACATACAATTAGTTGGTCAAATTTCTATTCCCAGCTTTCCTTCAAAATCCCACTTTTCTGGGTGGTCATGGACTAGTACTATGATGGCAAGCCTATGGCACACATGCCAAAAAGGGCACACAGAGCCCTCTCTGGGTGTGTCTGCAGCTCATTTGTTTTTTTTTACTAGAAGGACTTGGGGCAGAGCTGTTCCCCTTCCTCTCACCATGTGCCTGAGGACATTTCTCACTTCACCTGCCCCTATGCCCAGCAGCCCAATGGAAACACTTCCTCCCTCCCCTGTCTGGGGTAAGGGGGGCAGGGAGTCAGGGATCGAGGGGGAAGGGCATGGCACTCTGTCTGGGGTGGGGGAATAGGCATGACACTTGGTCTGGAGGGGTGGGGGTGGGGTCCAGTACTCCATTTCTAAAGGTTCACCATCATTGGACTAGTATATAGTGTGCTCATTGTAAGAATGAGGGTGAAAGCTTCTGTTTCTCCCCCTCTGCCCCCACTTCTGAGAAGTAGGAATAGCAACACCAATTTCCTAGTGAGCCCCTACTGAGCAAAGTCAGGATAAGGTTAAAGACTTAGTCATTACCATACCAAACCACAGTTTATTTTATTGCCTGAGAGTTGGTCAAGTTCTCTCTCATTGGCCTTTGGTATTTACTTGTTATTTTCTAAAACAGAAAGGGTATATATGTTTGTAATATTTTGATTCATTATCCAGAGTGACATGTTGTGGCTTGACATTTTCAGAAGGATATTCTGTAGATATAATTATTTGGTCTTTACTGGTGGAATGGAAAATTCTTAGCTGAAACTGGAAGGATCTCTAAGGGTTCCTGTGCTAGGAAAGGACTGACAATTGTTTCCCCATCCTTAGTATAGTGAGTATGCTTTGTTCTCACTGTCTAAAAGCACTCTCTCCATAACACTTTGGGAGTACACTCTTGTCTACTTTACCTGGGTCTGTGGGGAGAATTGGCTCAACCTTAATTTGGTCACTATATGACAATGGCCCACAAAGTTCATGTCCAAAAATGATGTCTTTGTCTCAGTTATTGACTGGCTGAGTTCCAGAGGTCACATTCTAAAGTTATTCTTTGTTCCATAGAGCATCAAAACTTATTATGGGATACCCAAACCAAACCAAAGGATGCCCAGAGACTTTCTCTCCCAGTTTTTTGTAACTCACAAAATCAGAGTCCACAAAAAGACAAATATGGGAAAATGTTTTACAGGATTGTACATGTAAAATCCATTATCAGATTGCTTACTGCCTCAGTGAAGAGGGAAGGGAAAGAAGGAAGTAAGGAGGGAGGGAGGGAATTTGGGACTCAAAATAAAAAAAAGGTTGTTAAAATTGTTTTTACATGAAGTAACTGGGCAAAAAACAAAATTTTAAAAAGTTTAAAAAGTTTTGTAACAATCATTAGAAAATAATTATTTCCTCCCTCCCTCTCTTTCTCTCTCCCTTCCTTTTATTCTCTTTCTACTACTTTAAATTGTATCTCTATGCCCTAAAATGGAGAGCAGCTTGCAGGGAAAAAGTTTTCTGGGGCATTGAGGAGGTGGGCCAGTCTTCCTTCAGCAGACTTGATGACTCCTTTTAGGAGCAGCTAGACATAAGACAAACTTGTATAGTAGAGATAGCACTGGCACAAGAATAAGGTGACCTGGAAGATGGTTTAGCCCAGCTCTGTTTTTAATTATTTATGTCCTCTTCTCCCCACCCCCTGCCCCACATTGGTATCTTTTGATTTTACATTTTAATTATTTTCTGAATATTTCCCTTCCCCTTATCTTTATTTTTTAAGGAGCACTTTGTAATTGAATCTATAAAAATATTATTTTGGGTACATTGATCCCCTAATTATTTTATGCATTTTGTAGTTATTTGGAATGGGAATTCCCTTTCTGTTATGCCTGCTAACTTTTATAATTAGATATCATTTATCATTATCAATAGAAAAGCTATTGATTTTTGAGAACTTATTTTATAACCTGAACTTTCCTTTATAACTTTATAACTTTCCTGAAGCTATTAATAGTTCAGTTGATGTATTTTTAAATTCCTTATGATTTTCTAAGTAAATTGTTATGTCATAAGTAAGTAGGAATACTTTAGCAAAGTTGCAGGATACAAAATAAATGCACATAAATCATCAGCATTTCTATATATTTCCAACACATTAGAGCAGCAAGAGGTAGAAAGAGAAACACCATTTAAAATCACCCTAGAAAATATAAAATACTTAGGAATCTATCTACCAAAACAAATACAGGAATTATAAGAACACAACTACAAAACACTTTCCAAACAATTAAAACTAGATCTAAACAATTGGAAAAACATTGAGTGCTCATGGGTAGGACAAGCTAACATAATAAAAATAACCATTCTACCCAAATTAATTTATGTATTTAGTGCCATACCTATCAAACTACCAAAAACATTCTTTACTGCATTAGAAAAAACTATAACAAAGTTTATTTGGAAGAACAAAAGATCAAGAATATCAAGGGAAATAATGAAAAAAAAAGTGAAGGAAGGTGGCTTAGCAGTACCAGATATTAAGCTATACTATAAAGCAGCTGTCATCAAAACAATATGGTACTGGCTAAGAGATAGAAGGGAGGATCAGTGGAATAGACTTGGGGTAAGTGATGTCAGCAAGACAGTGTATGATAAACCCAAAGAGCCCAACTTTTGGGACAAAAATACACTATTTGACAAAAACTGCTGGGAAAATTGGAAAACAATATGGGAGAGATTAGGTTTAGATCAACATCTCACACCATACACCAAGATAAATTCAGAATGGGTGAAAGACTTGAATATAAAGAAGGAAACTATAAGTAAATTAGGTGAACACAGAATAATATACTTGTCAGATCTCTGGGAAAGGAAAGATTTTAAAACCAAGCAAGAGTTAGAGAAAAGTACAAAATGTAAAATAAATAATTTTGATTATATTAAATTAAAAAGCTTTTGTACAAGGAAAAACAATGCAACCAAAATCAGAAGGGAAACAACAAACTGGGAAAAAATCTTTATAACAAAAAATTCTGACAGGGGTCTAATTACTCAAATATACAAGGAGTTAAATCAATTGTATAAAAAATCAAGCCATTCCCCAATTAATAAATGGGCAAGGGACATGAATAGGCAATTTTCAGATAAAGAAATCAAAAGTATCAATAAGCACATGAGAAAATGTTCTAAATCTCTAATAATTAGAGAAATGCAAATCAAAACAACTCTGAGCTATCACCTCACACCTAGCAGATTGGCTAAAATGATAGAAGGGGAAAGTAATGAATGTTGGAGGGGATGTGGCAAAATTGGGACATTAATGCACTGCTGGTGGAGTTGTGAACTGATCCAACCATTCTGGAGGGCAATGTGGAACTATGCCCAAAGAGCAGTAAAAGAATGCCTGCCCTTTGATCCAGCCATACCATTGCTGGGATTGTACCCCAAAGAGATCATAGATAAACAGACTTGCACAAAAATATTTATAGCAGTGCTTTTTGTGGTGGCAAAAATCTGGAAAGCAAGGGTATGCCCTTCAATTGGGGAATGGCTGAACAAATTGTGGTATATGTTGGCGATGGAATACTATTGTGCTCAAAGGAATAATAAACTGGAGGAATTCCATGTGAACTGGAAAGACCTCCAGGAATTGATGCCAAGTGAAAGAAGCAGAGCCAGAAGAACAGTGTACACAGAGACTGATATACTGTGGTAAAATCAAATGTAATGGATGTCTGTACTAGCAGCAATGCAATGACCCAAGACAATTCTGAGGGATTTATGGAAAGGAACACCATCCACATTCAGAGGAAGAACTGCAAGAGTAGAAATACAGAAGAAAAACAACTGCGTGGACACTTGGGTTGATGAGGACATGATTGGGGATGTAGACCTGAAAAGACCACACCCATGTAACTATCAATAATGTGTAGATAAGTCTTGACTGACCACACCAGTGGAAATGTGAATTAGCTACGGTGGGGGGAGGGGGTCAGCTGAGGGTTGGGGGGGGTGAAGGGGTTGAAGGGTAAAGTAAAAACATGACTTATGTAAACATGGAAATTTTTTCTAAAAATAAAAAATTATTTAAAAAAAATAAGTAAGTAGGAATAATTTTATCATCTCTTTCCACATCACCATACTTTAAATTTCTTTCTCCAGTCTTATAGCTATTGCTAATATTGCCCAAACTACTCTATTTTAAATTTACTTGATACACAGTAAAGATTTTTTTACAACTCTTCATTTTTTTCTATGTATATCTTTGAGTTTTAGATCGTTTTTGTAATTGTGAGATTTTGTTTTCTTATCCAATGTCACTCTTTTTTATTTTATTTGGTAATTTAATCCATTCACATTCAAAGTTATGAATTAGGTCTATATTTTCTTATAGTTATATTTTCTTCCACAACATTGGGTTTTTCTCTAAATAAGATTTTTTTGTCTCTCTTCTTCTGTATTTTGTCTCTTCAATTGTTTTTGCTTGATCTACTTTAAACCAACCCTATTCCTATCAGATCTTTCACTAATTTTTTTTACTCACTTTACCCATTCCTAATTTGTCACCCCTTTCCTTAGTTTTAAAGTTGGGTGTAATTTATTTCTTCTTTTTCTTCCTTTTATCTAGTCTTCAAATCTTCCCTCTTCTCCATGAAATAGCTAAGTAAATTTACCATTTCTTCCCTTTTTTTGGTCTTTTTCTTCTCTAGATATTTAAAAAAATAGATGTTTCCCTGGTTTTCTTCATTAATCCTCTTTCCTTTCTGTCTGTCCCAGACTTTCATTTATGATCTTAATAGCTAGTCTTTAATTAGTGTCTGTATTCCTAAGGAACTAAAGTTCCTAAGTTACCTATTTTTAATTCTCTCATCTAAACAGTTTTGATATTATTTCCTTCTAGATCTTGTCCCTTACCTACTTTTTTTGTTGTGCCTCACTCTTAAAATATGAATTTATGCACAAGACATAAAAGGTATAATGGAATAGAGATTATTATTAATGATTGATATATTAGTAAGTTAATATTATTATTAATTGCTACTATAACAAATTAATAACAATATGCTATGATATAAAATATTATTATACAACAATAAAAGCAAAACAATAAAAAGAGAAGATAGGAATTTTCCCATTTTCCTGATTGTGCAATTCATTACTAACCCTTACACTCATCATCATCTCTCTCTCTCTCCTTCTACCATTCATCATGAGATCTCTCTAGATCCTTACCTCCACACCTTTCAGGGAATCAGTTGCCTTTAGGAGCTCTGATTGCCATTTTCTTGACATAATAGTAGTTTCTCTGCACATCAAAGCCCTATATATTATAGCCACCTTTAAAATCAGTCTATCAACAAGCCTTTATTAAGAGCAAGTCATTCTATATCCTAAGAAGTCAGGGTAATTTATGTTTCCTATTATCTGTGTTTACTTTTCCCAAGCCCCTCTCAATTCTCCTAAATAAATACAGTAGAAGAGGGCACAGATCAAAATTTGATCGGTATTCATATATAGGCACATATGAATTTAGACCTATTCCAAATATTTTTACTTCTTTTATCAAAGTAAATCTAATTAGTTATAGCTGTCTTTCTCTGACTGATTTCCTTCTAAAAGCAAAAAAAGACAACTTCAAAGCAGGGAGCTTTGTTAAACATGTCACATGGGACAAATCAAGAGGCCCAAGAGCTATCTTATTTTAGAGCAAAGCTTATTTTATGTAATTTAAATTAATTTCAATTATTTCTGATGTTCCTACTCCTCTCTGTGTGTGTATGCATGTTGTCTGTGCGTGAATGTTCATGTGCCTGGCAATGGGCTTGTGTACATGCAGGTCTCAGGGCAGAAGTGTTCATGAGAGAAGAAACATAAAGAGGTTTTATTATTCTATTTTAAAATCTTATTTGGAAGTTTTCAGAGGTCATAAGGATCAGAGAAAATGCCTAGTCCTCTATCTTGTCATGTGTGAAATGATGTTCTTCCTATTTTTTTAATGTTTCAATGATGCTGTCTTTTAAAAATTTTTTCTATTGCTATTCACAGACTTCCCCACAACAAATAGAAGCCTTCCCTTGCAACAAATAGTTATTTAATTTTCTTATTTTACAGATGAGAAAACTGAGGCCTGGAGAAGTTGTGACTTACCCAATGTCATATGCAAGGCAAAGCTTTTATTCAAATTCAGGGTCCTCTGACTCCAAATTTAACACCATCTGCTGAATAATGTTGCCTCTCATTCCCTTCTTCCTTTTTGGAATACACAAAATCCCTTGATATACTTGAATTTTGTTTTTCTTTTATACATACTTTAAAATGAAATTACCTATTTTATGTGAAGGATCTCTTTATTTTGACTGATAGCACATAAAACATGAAAATTAAAATTATTTCTATTACTATATTTATTACATTTACTCTACCTAACCACATTCATTGAATGCCTAATTATTTAATGGCTCCTTTATTTCTGAAAAAAATGTTTAAAAGCAATCTTCACAAAGATCTTATGTGTTCCCTGATAATTAATTCACTAATATTTTATGTATTTTATCATTACTGTAGATGGTATTTATCAGTTTATTATGGATTTTTTTATTAGTGATGCAGCAATGTTGACAATTTTGTGAGTTTATCTAATCTCCCTCAATTTTTAGAAGCTATTTATTCTACTGATTTTTTTTTGTTAAATCCCCAACTTTACAGGGAAGGTAATGGAAAAATCTGGATTATAATAAATAATTTTCATAATAGTATAGAAAAATTCTTTCATTCCCATGGGTTTAGATAACCTAGAATTAGAACAAAATGAATATAATAGATCACTGTTTGATAAACCTAAAATTATAAAAATTGGGGCACAAATTCATTATTCAATAAAAGTTCATGGGAAGAAAAAAAAAAGTTCATGGGAAGAAGATTCTATGAAATATCACAATTACTTCTAAATGGATTGACAATTAAATATTTTCAAAATCATAAACAATTAGAAAATAATGGAATCTTTCATTGTGTAGAGGTACAAAATTCCTAGCTGTTCTACAAGCAGAAGAGTTTACAGGAGACCAAAATAGATTACTTTTGTTATAACGAAATAAAGAATTGCCATGGCTAAGGAATTCATCACCAAGAGGCTATTTTACTGGTGTTGAGCTTCTCTACTACAGTGCCAGGCCGGTCTTTGTTAGGCAGATAACCTGTCACTAATGCCATATTTTAAGTCCTTTCAGTGTGGTATAATTTATTAGAGCTTGTGTTCGATTGGCATAATCTTTTAGAACTCAGGGTTGCCACTACACCATGATGAGGCAGAAGAAAACATAAAAAACAAAAAACAAAACAATGCACCCAATATAAAAAGAAAAGAAACAGAATAGGAAGAATGGTTAAACGTTTGCTAAAAGCTTTTCTTATAAAAGTTTGATATTTAAAAATATACAATAAATTGATACAACTTTACAAGGAAATATTCATTTAACAATAGATTAATAGTCCAAAGATATAGACCGATAGTTTTAAAGAAAAGCAACATGAATTGATGACAACTACATGAAAAGGTGTTAAAATTCCCTAATAATCAATAATTCAAACTAAAACATTTTATGATACCATAAAATTTTATTGTTCGTATAAACGAACAATAAAATTCAATAATGAGATGGCCATAACAAGACAATCATGTTTTTATCTTTTTGGTATAGCTGTGAATTGGGACAATCTTTTTTGGAAAACAATGGCTACAAAGTTATTCATGCCCTTTGCCTCACTGATCCCACTACATAGAATATCCTCTAAGCATATTATTTCAGGAGGAGAAAGAGCTATCTGCATAAGAATATTTTTAACAGGGCAAAAAACAACTATGTCTCCAAAGATTAGGAATAGATGAAAAAATTAGACATTAATATAATGGAATATTATTATAATTTTATGACACCATAAGAAATTATATATATTAAGTTTACAAAAAATATGGAATTCATGTGAAGTAATAAAAATTCAAAAGAACAACATTTATACTGATTAGAACTTTATAAATAATCATAATCACAGCATCAAAAATTCAGGAAAAATATACAGACAAAAAGAAGTTAAGAAGGAAAACAGACAATTATGTTTCTATGTTTTAAAAGTTAATATGCATATTTTCCAACAAAATAAACTACAAAGTTTACTCTTTCAATATAGGTATTTTAAATCATTTTTGCTTTTGTTTGAATTTGAATATTTGTATTTTATTGGGTGATAAGTTTATTTAAAAATTAAAAAAAAAAGAAACATAAAGAGATTCTAGTTGAAGTAAAGTTCATGTTACTTTTTTCTGTCCCCTTTCTTTCCAGTATTTCCAAGACCCAGGAAGCCCTTGACACACAGCCTTCATCACACAGGCAGGTAATCTTGTTTAGCACAACTTCTCCACCTTGTGGTTGAAGCCTAAAACTCTACTATATATACTCCATACCCCTTAACCATTATTATTGAAGATGAACTTCCTTTTGTTAGAGCACTTTGGATGGTTCTGTACAAACAGAAAATCACAGGGATAATCTGGTTTCAGACCTCTTCTTTGACACACGAGGAAACTAGAGTGAGAGATATGAAATGCTTTAGTAAAAGTCTCACAGGGAGTTAGTGAGAGAACTGAAACTAGTACCTATATCTTCATGTCTACACCAAGGATTTTTCCATGACCCCAGGCCAAATTGGTTTTTGTTTTTGGTAGAGGTAGGGACAGAGATAGTTTTCTAGAAAAAAAGGTCATTGGAGAAGGTTTCAAAATGCACAAGAGAGAACAGAAGGACATTCAGAAAGACAAAAAAAGAAGGATAACTTTAGGAGTGGGAATGGTTTGAATTTATTATATGCATCTTTATTTTATTTTTTATTCTTTTAAACCTCTACCTTCCATTTTACAATCAATATCATGTATTGGTTCTAAGGCAGAAGAATGGTAAGAGTTACACAACTTCCTGTCTCTAATCCTGACTCTATCCATTAAACCACCTAGCTGCCTCCCTTATATGCCTTTTTAAAATCCAGCTCTATATAATAGAGACTTATGATTTCATGAGAGGAACAAACACCTATTCAAAAATAATCTTGAACTTGTCTGAGTGTCAATGACTGTTTATTTTATTCTCCCAAGAATGGACACTTAAGAGCCCTTGTTACAGCCAGCAAGAAGTGCAACCTTTGGGAGCAGATGGCCCTCTTTTATCCTGGTCCCTAACACAAAGCTGGTCCTTCCCTTCATTCACTTGAGAGTAACAATCTTATCTTGAAAGCTAGCTAATCAGATAGTGCCATTTACAAAACCAATTCAAGCAGGTTAACCAATCAAAGAAAGGACTGCTTCAATCCTGTCTCTCTGCATATTCTATAGCCTTTAATGCAGATAGTTTATCAGTTTGGGTCTCCTCATCCTTGACCTTGAGGTGGTTTTGAGGAAATGGGGTTTAGGATCAACACTTAGGTGACATGGCCTGATATCTTCCTACCTTAGCTCCATTTTTTATCTTTGTGGGAGAAGACTACTATCTTATAGGTTCCTGCTCCTTGCATTTCACATATGATCCTTTTCTATTAAAAAAAAAAAAAAGAAACTGTTTGTTGGTCTTTATCAAGTTCAGCATGACAAAAACTTAAATTTTTTTTTTTTTAAAGAATGTGACTAGGTTAGGAGAGGGCTGATCAAAGAAAGACTGGAGCTAGAGAAATTATGTTATTCTGGTAAAAGGATCTAGATCTGTGATTTCATCTTTGTTGGGTTTTCCAGATCCAGATGCTCCCTTCACATGAAAAAGTGTTCTAAATCTCCTGATTAGACAAATGCAAATCAAAACAACTCTGAGGTATCACCACATACCAAGCAGATTGGCTGATATGATAGCAAAGGAAAATAAAAAAATATTGGAGATGTGGCAAAATTGGGATGCTGATGCATTGATGGTGGAGTTGTGAATTGGTCCAACCATTCTGGAAGATAATTTGGAATTATTCCAGCCATACTACTACTGGGTTGTACCCCCAAGAGATAATAAGGAAAAATGTTAGTACAAAAATATTTATAGCCATACTTTTTATAGTGTCAAAAAATTGTATGATGATGATCAAATACTATTGTGCTGAAAGGAATAATGAACTGGAGGATTTCTATGTGAACTGAAAGACCTCCAGGAATTGATACAGAGAGAAAGGAGCAGAACCAGGAGAACATTGTACCAAGAAACTGAAGCATTGTAACACAATCAAATGTATTAAACTTTTCTACTAGTAGCAATGTAATGATTCAGGACAATTCTGAGGAACTTATGAGAAAGAATGCTATCCACCTCCAGAGAAAGAACTGTAGGAGTAGAAATGCAGAAGAAAAACATATGATTGATCACTTGGTTCAATGGGTATATGATTAGGTTTGTGGCTTTAAAAGATCAGGCTAGAGGGCATCTGGGTGGCTCAGTAGATTGAGAACCAGGCCCAGAGATGGAAGGTCCTGGGTTCAAATCTAGCCTCAGGTAATTCCTAGCTGTGTGACCCTGGGCAAGTCACTTAACCCCATTGCCTAGCCCTTACAACTCTTCTGCCTTGGAACCAATACAGTATTGATTCTAAGATGTTAGGTAAGAGTTTTTAAAATAAATAAAAATAAAAGATCAGTTTATTACAAACATGAATAATATGGAAATAGGTTTTGAACAATGATACATTTATAGCCTAGTGAAACTGCTTGTCAGCTTTGGGAGGGGGGAGAGAAGAGGGATGGGAAAGATCATGAATCATGTAACCATGGAAAAATGTTCTAAATAAATTAATTTTTAAAAAGGATAAAAAAGAAATGGGCTGGAATGAGGATTGAGACTGGGAAGGTTGGGTTCCAGTTTTTCATGAAGCAATAAATAGAAAATTGCCTCACTGACTGGTCCTCTAGGTCCAGGGATTCTCTTACATCAGATGTAAATTACTTCTTACTATTTCCTTATATGAGTATTAAGCTTGTGTATAGCTAAACTTTTCACTTTGGTATCCTGTCTTTTCAATGAGACTGTGAGTGACCAAGCGGAATTGTTTCCAGGCAAAGCAAAACAGAAGGATACAATTGGAAGTTGTGTTAGAAGAAGGAATTGTGGCTCTTTTCAGACTTCCTGATAAGAAAGAAGGGAAGGAAATGACCTTCTGGAAATTTAAGAATTAAAACATTTATGGCCATAGGTCTGAGGGTCCCTAGGGAGCAGGTATATGGGAGAGAAGGATAAGGGGGATGAATGTATCTGAAGCATGTGACACTTTGGAGTAACAAAAGGAAAGCTCAGAATGGAAGCCCTGGAAGAATCCTAAACATATACTTCTGGCTACTGTGAAAGTCTACTTTATTTTTTCTATTAAGAAAGGTTTTCATCACTAGAGTATCTTTTTAGAGAACTTCAATCAGAAACATAATTTAAAAAAAAAAAGAAATATAATTGAAAACATACACAGTGGATTCATAGTATCATGATGACTGGGATTCTATCCTGGTTCCTCAGATGATATGCACATTTCTTTGAAGAGGATGAATCAGTTTAGGATTTGCCTCTCAAGGATTAAAGCAGTTATTTAAAAAACAAGAAAGATGATTATAATAAGATTTGCTACTTTTCTGACCCGAATATATTTTGTTGGACTCTTGTCTACTAAATGCATGTCATATGTTAGTACATTTTAATTAAAGTATTGTGACAGCTTGGAGAGAACACTGGGTATAGAGCCAGGAAGAACTGGACTTGAGATCTGTCTTCTAACTTCTAACTAGGCAATCATTTAACCATTTAGAACCTGTGTTTTCTTGTTACCAGCTAACTGTTTGAAACTAGGAAAGCCATACCCTCTCAGAGCCTGTTTTATTGCCTATAAAATGGGGATAATAATAGTATTTGCCTTACAGAGCTGTTGGGAAGAGCAAACAAGATAATATATATACAAAGCACTCCATAACCCACCAGTTATTAGCACTCTTAAAATTACTTGATACTTGCTTACTTGTAGAATATAAGCTCCTAGAATTCAGGGATTATTTCCTTTTTTTTTTTTTCTATTTACTCAGTGCTTTGTACATATCATTATTTTTCAGCAATTTTAAAGTTGTGACTGACTTTTCATGACCCCATTTGCAATTTTCTCAGCAAAGTTACTGGAGTAGTTTGCCATTTCCTCCTCTAGTTTATTTTACGGATGAGGAAACTGAGGCAAGTGGGGTTAAGTGTCTTGCTCAGGGTCACACAGCTAGTAATGTCTGAGGACATATTTGAACTCAGAAATAAGAGTCCTTCTGATGTCAGGCCTTGCATTCTATCCACTGAGTGGATATGAGTGGGATAAAAATGATTACCTACTCAAATTATAAACTGGAGTCAGAAAGTGAGAATTGAAGAAACAAAACTTTATTCTTTCTCATGAGAAAGGACAATTGTCCTAATGTGGCAATTGCAATGCATGGGCACAGAAACAAATATTATAGAGATTCCTGATATGAGACCCCCTTCCCTCCTCTGTCAGACTCCTATTGTCTGGGGGCCAGGACTTACATTCCATTTTTAAAATTTTTTACCTTTATTTTATTCTAGTAACAAATTTACACATAAGTTTTCCAAGGTTACATGATTCTTTTTGTCTCCCTCCCCTTTTTCCTCTCCCTCCTGGAGTTGACAAGCAATTGTGCTGGGCTATACATGTATTATCTCTCAAAACATATTTCCATATTATTAATTTTTTAAGAGAGTAACCTTCTAAAATCAAAACCCCAAATAATATACCTAAATAAACAAGTGATAAATCATGTGTTTTCAACTCAAATAGAAATTGGGGCCATCTGTATTGAAGGATCTTTGCAGGACACATATAGAATTTTTAAGTGTATTATTAACTTTTATTATATTTTAATTTATTGTGTTAAATATTTCCCAAATATATATTTTAAACCCTTACCTTCTGATACTAAGTATCAGTTCCAAGGCAGAAAAGTGGTATGGGTTAGGCAATTAGGATTAAGTGACTTGCCCAGGCCACACAGTCAGTGGCCATGATCTACTTTGTGAGTGCAAATGATTTTCACGAAATAACAGATTTATAAAAACAGCAATTTAGCAGATAATGCACATTCAAAGAAGTACCAAAATCCCCCAAATTATAATAACACATTTAATGACAATAGCAAACAAACCCACTATCATACAAGATTCACATGAGTTTTTATATAGCCACTTGTTGTATGATATTTAAAAACCTATGAACTGATGCATACTTGTCACAAATTCTATAGATGTAGCAAATCTTTCAACCTTGGCTGAGATATTTTTAACAAAATCTATTATTGCCATCATCCAAATGTGGCAGGGGAGCCCAGAAAAAACGCAAAGCCGATGAAAAACTTTTTGGGTCTAAAGTAAGCTGAAGAATTACAAATATAAAAACCAATTTCAAAGCTACACGATAAAATCCTTCATACCTCCCAGATGAGATTATAACCCATTACAAGGATAACTATGCCTCTTGGGCACCTTGCTCCCTCTGATATGAGACAGTTTATAGACCTGTCTCCAAAATGTCCTATCCATTTCATGTGGAGCCAAGGACTAAATAGTGAAAATCACTTCACATTTCTCATCCATTACATTTTTAACAAATGCAGAAGTGGGGGAATAAAATAGTGCCATTGCACATCTCTTCCATTACCAGTGGACCCTTATTTCTTGTTACAAACAACTAAGAGGCAAGTAAATCATCAGAAGTAGTGGATGCTACTAGATCATTCTAAAAATCACTCCTGAAGACTCCTTAAAATAATTTGAGATATTTATTTAGCTCATTAAATTCTCTAAGGGTTGTTAATATAGGTTGTAACCAGTTTGATGAAATCCATCTATAGTCATGTGACAATTAACAGAGGCAAAAAAAAAAGTCTGTTAAGGCAACATGTGATCTCATGAAGGGGTTTGTGTGAATTGACTATGAACTTTAACAATGATATTTGCTCTAGTACAGTCATGGGAAGGTACAAATAAATCATGTAACTGAATTAATCTAATATCCAAAAACACAAGTAATTTAAAATGATTCAGTATAATAGAAAGATATTGACCAGATTAACATATGAACTTAAAACAACAAAATTAAATTGTAAAGCAAACAATCAGCAAAGTACAATAAGATACAGAGACTTTCAAAAAACAATGGAGTCTGAAAAGGCTTATTAATTTCACCTTCAGACTCTTTTAAAATTCTTTCTCTATCCATTCAGGTTCCTTTTGTTGGAGCTCTTGGATCTCCCATAGTGAGGGAGAATTCCTTGCTGAACATAGTGTGGAGGATCCCAAATTGGATATATTTTATAGTCTGGGCAGGCCCAAGTGGCAAGGGGTTGTAGGAATCTCAGGCAAGATAATCGCAAGGACCAGTGCAACCAGGAATGGTAGGAAGAAAAAACATCTCACAAGTGGGATCTGTTTGAAATAGGCAATGCACTGTTCTTTCATAGAGCAGGCCATGCTTGTCATTCTATTTCTTGTTTTGAAGAGTAACCTTCCTTCCCCTTCCCCCTTGGGGTAAAACACTAGGGACCACATGGTTCCCCTGCCACATGGATAGGGAGTTGGAGTTAGAAGCTCTCCTCAGGTAAAAGCCCTTTAGGAGGTTTATTATTGCCTAAGAGGAATGCACCCGGGCTTCCAAGGCAAGCAGTGAACAGCAAGCAAGCACTCCCAGCTGCTTGTGATGAAAAGGAGGGATTTATACTTTCCAAGCCTCTGGAGATTGATTCCAATCAGCAGCAGCAGCAGCAGCTCCAGGAACAGCCAGGCAGTGTCTGGGATCTGCGGTGGCAGCAGCAGCAGCAGGAGCAGCAAGAGCTCTGCTTCCAGGGAGGGGTGGGCTGGGCAGCTGGTGGTTGGAAAATCAAGGACAGAAGCAGCAGAAACAAGCAGCTTGAAGCTATTAGCAGGGTAGGAGTATATGCGGCTCTGCAAAGTTTATTTATCTAGGCTATCTTAAAAAATTGAGAATTCTTTCTCCAACTTTGAGTCTCCATTATTGTAAAAAATAAAATCAATATCTAATGATAACTTTAAAAATATTATGGTTTTGTAAGATTTATTAGTAATCACTAGAAAATAAACCCATGTGCCATGCTAGCTTAGGCTGTTCAAACAGCCCACTCCACCATGCCATCATAGGAAGGAAAGAGGGCCCAGCCACACAAGACCTCACAATATATCATCCTGTCTACGTCAGCACATAATGACAGGAAGCCAGCGGGCTCATGGGAAATGTAGTTCAAAGACCCCAAAATTTCCAATAACACAATAAGAATATACTTGAGAGACACGGTCATCTTCAAGTTATCTAAAAGACTGTCATAGGATGAAAAACTAAAAGCAGTGAGAAGGAGGGGACTAGAGGCAAGTTTTAGCTCAAAGTATGGAAGCTTGATAAAAAGAAACAAACAACAAAAAAAAAAACAGAGCTTTGGTGGGACAGCTATTTATTAAATTTGGTTATCTCAAGGAACTTGCTGCCACCTGGTGGTATGTGCATGCTCTACATGCTATGAAATGAGAAAATTTTGAGCACAAATAATTAGACACAAAGGTTGTATTGTCTGTATTGGACTGTACTGAATCAAGTAATTATTGGAATTGTTTCAGGGATGCAAACTGATTAGTGATAAATTATTATTTTTTATTTCTTAAGGGGAAAATGGAGGCTGCAGTATAGATCTGTGATTTCAGCAATTCACCAGCAATCTAAAAGTTTAAGCATTTTCCCATGGTCATATAACTAGTACAAGTCAGAGGTAGGACTTACACCCACATCTTTATTTCTTGGCAGACCTGCTATACACTGTAACAAGTCACCTCTCAAAATAACAATGCATTTGTTATTAAAAATAAAAGTAACAAAAATCTACCTATCGAGCCAAACAATAACAGAGTGTCTAAGAATAGGGTAAAGAGTAGACATTGCAGTTATTTTGACTGACACTACTTGGGAGCTTAAGTAACAAGTTTGTTGCCTTAGAGCTCTTCTGATACCTAGAACACCTAGTCTGTGGTAGTGTTTGGACTTCTTGCCTTCAGTTTCTTTCATTCATCCTCCATACCACCAAAAAAGTCATCTTCCTAATACACTATGCAACTCTGCCTCATTTAAAGCCAATTCATGAACAAGTCAAGACATCCAGTGATCTCATTGGCCCTCTTTGAAAACAAAGGACAAACAGCAATGACTTGTCATATCACTCCCCCCACTGCCTTCAGCAGCTCCCCATTGCAATTCAAGTCTTTCCACAGTTAGGAAACAAGTTATCTGGCTAATTTTATTCTGTTATTATTCTTATAATCTACCTATACTTTTGTAAAACTGAATGGAATAGTGGAAAGAATATAGAGTGCGTAGGTCCAAATCCTAGGTCTTACTCTTTTTATGGCCTTGGGCAAGTTGTACCATCTCTCTGGACCCTGATATTATGATCTCTATTATTGACAAGCCAGTAAAACCCCCAGAACTTTTAGAAAAAGAATTTACTGAGAAGCTAGCACAAGAAGGATAATTAAAAAAAACAAACATTTTCACCAAATTAGAGATGTATTCTCCCCAGCACACACAAGGTCTGGGGATAAAAGTTCAGTGGCACTGGGATCACATACAGAGAATGCATGTGTAAAGGGGATGTTTTACAGTTCTTGGTCACTGGAAGTCCTTTTCTTCCTTAAGAGAGTCCTCATAAGGATCTCCTTAAATGTCCTTTGCTGGGCTCAATGACTCTTTCCCATCTACTATATGATACTTCTCTCTGCCACAAGAGGTCTCACTCCCTGAAGTTGTCACAATCTATGGGTCACTGTTTTTCCTATGCTTCTGGTATTGTCAACCAATACTATTCCACACTGTTCATGCTATTACTTCTAGTCAGCAGTGGGACTTTTGTATCTCCAGGTGACATTAGGTCACCTGGGCTCTCTCATTTTGAAAAAATAAACACACACACACACACACACACACACACACACACACACACACACACACAGGTTCCATGTGCTCATGGATGTTTGATAGATAGTTTGGTGACAGAGTAGCTGCTCTTTCCCTCCAGCTTCTTTACGTTATCAGCCCTGAGGCTTGTTGTCTTCTGGGAAAGAGGCTTGAGAACAGATTTGCCTCTCCTTTTCTTGGGAAACCTTCTATTTGGCCTCAGTATATTTCTCTCTGTTCCCACTTGGATGTTGGCTCTTGTTGGTTTGGTTTTCATCACAAGTTAATCAATGAGAGAGGGAGAGAAGAAGAAAGGGAGAAAAACTCTTATCCCCGGTACAACTCCAACTGTTTGGTTTACTATTCCATTGAATGACTTGACCTGGCTTGTTCTTTTTCAAACAGCTTTCAACACATCACATAAAGTCATTTGTATAATATCATCATCCAGTAATCAAAGTATTTTAATCCTTTCAAGCTGATTAAGAACTTGTTCATAACTATTTTACAACTTAAAATTTGATTCAATCCAGTTGTCTGGGTCTTTTGTGGTAATTGGAGTATGGGTCCAAACTCCTTCCCTTATAAACATAATTTTAAAGGGGAAGGCCAGTCTAAAAGCAGGGGAGATCATGAAAAGACTCACATGAAAAGTAACGAAGTTGGGTTTTGAAGGAAGGCAAAAACATAAGAGTGAAGAGGGAATACTTTCCAGACACATATAAACTTTGTTCAAAGATGAAGAGGAAGGAAATGAAAAGTTGCTTGTATATGTGAGGGAGAGCAAATAAGCTGGTGTGGCTGGAATTTAGAGTAATTGAAAAGGAATAATATCTAAAAAACCTGGAAAGATAGGCTGGAGAGAGATTGTGAAGGATTATAAATGCCAAACAGATAAATTTGTATTTTGTTCTAAAGGCAATGGGAAGCTCTTGAGTCATTCTGTGCCTTGAATTATACTTACCCTTCCTTTGGCATCTATGTGGAAGATGGACTGGAGAAAACAAAGATTGGAAGAGAGAAGGCCAATTAGGAGGCTATCTGGTGATATTCTAGGCAAGAGATGATAAAAGGTGATGATGGTAGGGGAGGTGCAAATTATATTTTTTAAAAGTTTAAAAATGGAACAGGGAAATACATTATTTGAAGCAGAGTTGGTAAATTTCAGTTTGCAGGCCACATCTAGTTAGCCATCTGTTTTTGTATGATTCATGGACTAAGAATGGTTTTTAATGGTTTTCTTTAAGCTCCGTGGACTCACAGATGCCCCAAAGTGGAAGAGTCTTGTCAAGGTCAGCTAGTTCAAAAGTGCAAACACAAAGCCTGCAGTGTTGTCAAACCATATTAACATATACTTGAAAAACATTTAATAAAAATAAACAAAACCACAATAGAACAGAGATAAATGTAAATATGTGGTTTTTCTAAGTCAAAACTCACTGACAGGAATCCTTATTTATAAATCCTGGGTTTAGTGGTCCCATTGTATTTGACTATGATATTGCTTATCTAGTGTGTTTCCCTGACTATAGATATAGATAGGAAAGAAGGAAACAAATGTAACTCTTGGTTCAAAGGATCAATTGAATTAGATTCTCTCCTTATTGGAACAAATTGATTATCTGTGTCCTGCTTCTATGTATGTGGCCAGAATTGATGAAAATTGGAAAGAGAGGGATCTGAGGTCTTTTGACTTCAAACCAGATCAAGAGAACATCAAGAGAGAAGATGTGTAATTCTAACCTCTCTTCAGTTCCATGAAGAGAGAAAGGCTCTAGGAAGAAACCAACATGTAGAGAAGCTGGTAATCTCTATCATGTCACTATCTCCAACTTACTATTCTAGAGACTTTTGGCAATTTCCAAAGGACACCTGGGACTCTCTGTTGAGCTCAGTTATCTTACTCCCAAAGGTCATTGAATCTGTATGCCTAATAAATACTCACCATATGTATAATTTCTCTGATTTCTGTTTTTCTACTTGCTATGGTGTTCATTGTAGACTGGTATTTGGTGGAAAGAGAGTCATGCATTGGGTATAGTTTGGAGTCCTCCTTTCCATTAAGGAAAAACAATTAGGAATATAGCTTGAACTTAAAAGTTACTTCCTTAGACTAATAATATTTAAGGGGGCAGATATCTCCCCTCCCACCCACCCAAAAAGCAGAGTCACCAGCCTTTGTCCTCCATCTCCTGCTTCCCCTCCTGGCAAGAATCTAAGAATTTCTTGGAAAAGTGTGGGAGAGAATATCTATTCTTGCCTCCCTGTGAGCCACATCTAAATAGACTTATATGGACACACATAATCTACACTAGCACAATAAAAACAGCAAACACACACACACACACACACACACACATACATCTTATGCAAGCATTTATTAAATGCTTACTACGTACCAGCAAAAAAAAAGAAAGAAAATGACATTGTCTGTCCTTAAAGGCTTACCTTGCTTGAAAAAGAAAGAGGATACCACACAAAAAAAGGAGATGAAAAGGAAAGGAGAGGAGAGTAGAAAATAGAGGAAGTAGAGGAGAGAGTTTTGAAGCCCAGATAATCAGAAGCCTGATTTATTGAGTAATGAAGGCAGATGAGCCTGGCCCTTCCACAAAATGTAGGCTTCAGGAAGAACTCAGTATTGGGAGAAAAGGGGTAGACACGAAGAAGGATATTCAGGGCAAAGAAGCCCTAGACATGAGTGAAGTTCCAGGATGATACAGCAACAGAAGCATGGTTTGAGGTTCTGGAAATCAGTCACACCCAAACTATCCTGGGAAGGATATATGTTAGTTTTTTACTTTTTTAATGCTCTCAGTTGTCTCTATCTCTGACTCTATCTCTCTCACTCTGTATGACTCTGTGTCTGTCTGTGTCTCTCTCCCGGTCTCTGTTTCTCCCTGTCTCTCTCTCTCTCTCTCTCTCTCTCTCTCTCTCTCTCTCTCTCTCTCTCTCTCTCTCTCTCTCTCTCTCTCTGTCTCTCTCTCTGTTCTTAAGGGGAAGCTTTGTGAATGAATCTGTAGTAGGTGATGGTAGGTAGCTAAAGGCTTACTAGAGAAGGAGGTGTGTGAGAAGAATCTTAATAAGGAAACACCTATTCCTAGATCTGAAGTTAATGCTTCCATTAGGGCTAGTTTATGTTTGAGACTTCTCAGATGAGATAGAGGAAGAGAAGGGAATGGGCTGGTTCTCAGGAATTCCTATTATGAATAATTAAAACTAGTTATTTGCCCAGGGGACATTTTCTGAATCTAGGAAGGAAAAGGATAAGCAGAATCTCTTAATCTTTTTATATAATGGCCATGGAAGAACTTGTTTTGTAACTCTAGAGCACATGCTTACAGAAGGCTGCTAAGTTTAGCAGAGAACTTGAAACATTTGAACTTCAAGGGCTGTCTGACACAGCTGCCTATGGTGTTTCCTTCCCTTGGCACCCCTTTCTATCCAGGGATCCAGAGGTACCTTTGTGACAGAATTTGTTGGGGGTGGGGCTGTCCTGATCCTTTGGCTGATCCCTCAGTTCTCTTCTTTCAAACTCTTTTTGGAAATGGGGGCTTTGTAGGCATTTTCTGAATTTCTTTCCCTAAAGCACACCAAATTTTTCAAAAATTGTCAATATTCCAGGGAACCTGGGGCTAAGAAAACCTAACCTTTCAAATGCTCTATCCAAAGGAGCTATCCATTGAGGTGACCCAATGATGGCACTAAATCACTGTTCTCTTCAGTGTTGCTGCCGATTTTGTGAATTTATCTGGAGGGAATAATGAGAGGTGGTTAATGTTTTGCTGTGTAGAGAAAAGGAATGAGTCATCTGAACCTTAATAAGACAACACCTTACTCCCAGGTAGGGAGTTATTTTTTCCTGAGTCATTGTCTTTTTCAGATGTACACTTTTTCTGGCCACATCTTTGTCCAGCCATGTCTGTTAGATGTCTTTTGTCTACCTTGTTGTTCACATAGCACCTATGAGCATTTTTCACACTGTATTTCTCAGTGGCTGAAAAACTAAGGATTATCTGAAGGCCTACCCCAGTGTTCAAGGAGGCTTCCCAAAGCAGCTAGGTAATACAAAGGATAGAATGCCTGGCCTCAAGTCAGAAAGACCTGTGTTAAAATCTGACTTAAAAATACTTACTAGATGTGAGATTCTGGGTAAGTCATTTAACCTCTCTGTCTACCTTAGTTCCTTCAACTGTAAAATGGGGATAATAATGGCACCTACTCAGAGGAGTATTTCAGGATTAAATAATTTTTGTAAAACATTTAGCACAATGGCTGGCACATAGTAGATGCTTAATAAAGGCTTATTTCTTTTTAGTCTGCCTCCCTGCTTGGAGAACTTTCAAGTTCTCCATGTACACAGAATATCCTCACTATCCATTTTAAATTGTTGAATCCTTATTTGTGCTTTAAAGCATAATTTAAATTCTATACCCTCCAAAATATTTTTTCTTGATGTTCCCCAATTAATAGTTTGTGTAAAATCTTGTTTCCATTCAACAAGCATTTATTAAGTGTCTACTATATGCCAGGTTCATGCTAGGTGCTGAAGATAAAAAGGCTGTAACAAAACAGTCCCTGCCTTCAAGGAATTTATTCTTCTGGTAGGAAATCACTTACAGAAATAAAAGCAAATATTTATAAAAGAAATACAAAGTAAGTGGGGAGTACAAAGAACTAAGGCATCAGGAAAGGTCCCTTATAAGCTAAGTATTAAATGAAGTCAGTGATTTTTAAGAGGCAGAAATGAAGCATTCCAGGCCTGGGAGAAAAGATATGCAAGGCATGAAATTGGTAGATGTCATGTTCTAAATCAGGGACAACAAGCAAGCCGGTTTCCCTAAAACATTAATACATGTTGGGTAATATGAAATATGTTTGAAAAGACAGGTTGGAGTCAATTTGTGAACAACTTTAATTGCCAATGAAGGGCTCTGTAGATGAAGCACCAGGGAGCATGTGGTGGTTTTTTTTTTTTTTAAGTAGGAAAATGGTGTGCTTAGATTGGCTTTAGGAATCTCACTTTGGCAGCAGGAAGGAGATAGATTAGAGGAGGAGAGACACTTGAAGCTGGGAGATCAATTGGAAGGCTATTGTAGTAATTCAGGCAAGAGATCATAAGAACTTGAACTGGGGTGGTATTTGAGTTAGACATCCCCCTAATTCACTGACATTTGAGGACTGTTGGTTTAGCCCATCTGCTAAGACAGTTTTACTGGGGTGTGGCCACTTTTGGGCTTCTTGGAGCTACTGGTGAAAGGTAGACACCAAAAGTGGATAAGTAGTCCTAAAAGGACCTTGTCAAGCCTTCATGACAGAATGCCCCATATGCCCTGGGAACCATGTAAGTAAAAAGAAAAAGGGGAGCAAGGAAAGGTTTAGAAGTAGAAACAAGAATTGGCAACTTTAAATGGGGGTGAGGAAAGAGTGGAAGACTGAGAGTAACTCCTAGTTTGTGAGAGGCCGATAAGAAGAATGATGGTGCCCTTGTTGGAAATGTGGAATTAGGAAGAGAGATTAATTTGGGGGGGAAAAAGTTCTATTTGCAATACTGAGTTTGAGATGCTTGAGGACAATAACCATAATAGTAGTGACTCTTCTCCTTCAAATCTTAAATAGTCAAAAAGAAGCACATTTATTAAGAGCTTACTAAGTGCCAGATGCTGTGCAAAAATGTAGTTATTACCCCTAAAGAGCCCACATTCTAAAGGAGACAGTGTGCAGAAAGTAATCTTAAAGGGAAGACACTAGCAGGAAGTAAGGGAAGAGGGAACTGGGAAAGGTTCTTTACAGGGTATAGAATCACTGAGGAAACTAGGGAAGCCAGGAGATGAGGAGGGAATAGGAGATAAGCATTGGAATGAAGCAGATAATAGAATGGAATAGGATTGTGTTGGGATATGGAAGTATCCAGTGCCAAAATCAGAAAGAAGGCTAGTGTCACTAGATCAGAGTATGGAGAAGGAAGACTGGAAAGATCTAGAGCAATGATAGTGAACCTATGGCAGGGGTGTCAAAGATGGCAAGTAGAGTGCTGTCTGTGGGCATTCATGCTGCTCTCCCCCTATCCCCAACCCTAGAGTTCATTACTAGAAAGGCAGAGGGATGGAGCTGCTCCTTTCTCTGTCTCTACTGTGCCTGATGACATTTTTTCATTTCAGCCACTTTTCCATCCAGCAGCTCATTGGGAGTGCTTCCTCCCTCCCCTGTGTGAGATGAGAGGGGGAAGGGCATGCAGTCTCTGGTGGGGCAAGCATGGCACTTAGTCTGGGGTTGGGGTGGGGATGGGGCCCAGCACTCCATCTCTAAAAGGTTTTGCCATCACTGACTTAGAGGTTGTGAAGAACAAACAAAGAATTTTTATATTTTATCCTAAATATAAAAACAGGTAGCAACTAAAGTTGATTGAATAGAAGGGTGACTAGGTCAGACCAGTCCTCTAAAAATATCACTTTGGCTGATGGACTGGTGGGCAGAAACTTGAGAGAGGAAGATGAAGTGGAAAGCTGTGTGGCCTCAGGCTTTGCACTTCTTGGTGGCACTAATCAGGTATTGCTATTATTTATGTGTGAGAGCATGCAGCAAAGCCCTTTTCAAGCCTTTATGAACTTCATCTGCATATGAAAGGTTCGAGAATGCAACTGAGCTACCTAGCAGATTGGTTAATATGATAGCAAAAGAAAGTAACAAATATTGGAGGAGATGTGGCAAAATTGGGACATTAATGCACTGCTAATGGAGTTGTGAATTGATCCAACCATTCTGGATAGCAATTTGGAACTATACTCAAAGGGCTTTAAAAGACTGTCTACTTTTTGATCCAGCCATTCCACTGCTGGGTTTATACCCTAAAGGGATAATGAGGAAAAAGACTTGTACAAAAATATTTACAGCCACGCTCTTTGTGGTGGCAAAAAATTGGAATATGAGGGGATGCCCTTTGACTGGGGAATGGCTAAACAAATTGTGGTATCTGTTGGTGATGGAATACTATTGTGCTAAAAGGAATAATGAACTGGAGGAATTCCATGTGAATTGGAATGGCCTCCAGGAATTGATGCAGAATGAAAGGAGCAGAACCAGGAGAACCTTATACACAGAAATGGATACACTGTGGCACAGTCAAATATAATGGACTTTTCTACTAGCAGCAATACAATGACCCAGCACAATTCTGAGGGACTTATGAGAAAGAATGCTATCCACATCCAGAGAAAGAACTGTGGGAGTAGAAACACAGAAGGAAAACAACTGCTTGATCACATGGGTCAATGGGGATATGATTAGGGATGTAGACTCTTCTAAACAATCACCCTCGAGCGATATTAGTAATATGGAAATAGGTCTTGATCAATGACACACATAAAACCCAGTGGAGCTGCTCGTTGGTTATGGGAAGGGGGTGTGGGGTGGAAGAAGGGGAGGGAAAGAACATGATTCATGTAACTATGGAAAAATATTCTAACTCAATTAATTAAATAAATAAACTAAAAAAAAAAAGAATGCAGCTGAGCAAATGGAGAAGGCTTTATATTTTCCTCCTCTGGTTCATATAAGTTGAAGAACAAAAATGACTTATGGTTTGAAAAATGGAGAACCAGACCCCCTCAGAGCCATTTGGTAGTCATTATATAAATAACCATTGCTTCCAGGAATAGGACCAATATTTTTCAGGATCATATGCCATCTCAAAAGCAGCTAGGTGGCACACTAGATAGAGTGTTGGGCCTAGAGTCAGAAGACATATCTTCCTGAGTTCAAATCCAACCTCAGACATTTACTAGCTTTATCACCCTGGGCAGTCACTTAACCCTGTTTGCCTTAATTTCTTTATTGGTAAAATGAGGTGGTGAAGGAAATGGCAAACGACTTCAGTATTTTTGCCAAGAAAACCACAACTTGGGTCACAAAGAGTCAGACTCAAATGAACAAGAAATAATTCCCTTCCCCCCCCTCATCATGGATTAGGAAAGAGCAACAAAGCCTGGACTTCAAAGGCCAAAGAGTGGGATAAGACTCAAGTTCTACCTCCTTTTAAATAGCTTATCTAGTGGACTCTGACTTGTGTCAAAATGGCTTCCTGATCACTTAGAAGTTTAAAATCTCACCCACTTGGGATAAGGGCCTGGACCTTTCTGAGGTGGTGGATATCTGAATGAGATGGGGTCACAGGATCTCCTGGACACCCCAAGTCCCTAGAGGAATCTCAGGTCAAAGATTAAATGAGGAATTTCCCAATCTTACACACCTGTAGTGCTAGCTGAAGAAAGCTGGCCCTAGTGCAACCAAAGAAATGGCTAAATAAACAATGAATAAACTCTGCCTCTTTTAAATGCATCTAAAATGCATTTAAAATTAAATATGCAATTACACTAAATTATGATAGGGGTCTTAGCACAGAGGGATACCTTCTGTTTGCACCTCAAATATCACTAGTTTCCTCAAAATAGGCAACTCACCTCCCTTTATGATCAGGATGTTATAATCAATGTATACCTGTACTTCTTCCCCCAGACTCTAAAGCACCTCACAATATCCCCATTGTTTGTCCCCTCTCCACCTTTCTTTCTAAGTCATGTAGACCCTATTCTTTTAAGACATGAAATTCCTGGACTCCATCTCTTCAGGGAGGCAGACTTTGACCTGCACTGGGAGGCGGTTTGGTCTTGCACCTGCCTCTTGGCCATTCAATCTAAAAATTTTCTCTATTTTTAAAGATATTATTGGATCCTGTTCAATTCTTTGAAAAGAGTACTCTTCCTAGCCCAGGTTAATTATCAAGCTCTCCCACAACACAAAGACAGTGAGAATCATCACATGTTTCCCTGCTGACCAGATGGATTTCCAAGTGGAGATGAAGGAGAAGCCTCCTCCCTACCTAACATCTATAGAAGCTAAGTGCCACTATATCCTTGTTATGTTTTTGTTGTTTTTCAGTCATTCCAGTTATGTTGGAATCTTTGTGCAAGGGATAAAAATGAGCACATCACCCACTCAAATTCAAAACCTGGAGTATAAGAGACAATTTATTTCTTCTTTCTCATGAGAAAGAACAAATGCCCTAATGGACAAATGCACTGCATGGGCACAGATACAATAATTATATAGGTTCCTGACTCGAGACCCTCCTCTATCCAACTCCCATTGTCTGGGAGGAGGGGTAGGATTTATAATCCAAGCATGGAGTCTACCCTAATCAGAAAACAGCAAGATACATAGCATCAGATCATCACTAGCCCCTACTATGGGGAGGTAGCCATGTCCTGGAAAGTGACTGCCTTAGCTTCTAAAGGTATGAAGAGTGATATACTGACTCCTTTGTTTCTTGAGCTGTGTCAGGTGTCCTTAGATAAGAAGCATAAGGGACCTCCTATCTCTCCAACTTGCCAGATCTGCCTCCTAAATCTACTAAGCAAATAATCAAGAAGTCCTTGAAACTAAAACAGACTTGCTTTCACATTCCATTCTTAATTGGGAGTGTAAGCTCAATGCTCCTCCTGAGGAGGACACAATTTTATTTCATTCATTCGTGACCCCATTTGAAGTTTTCTTGGCAAAGATACTGGAGTGGTTTGCCATTTCAGTCTCCAGCTCATTTTACAGGTGAGTCAACTGAGACAAACAGTGTTAAGTGACTTGTCCAGGGTCATACTGTAAGTATCTAAGGGCCAAATTTGAACTCAGGAATATGAGTCTTTCTTTCTTTCTTTCTTTCTTTCTTTCTTTCTTTCTTTCTTTCTTTCTTTCTTTCTTTTTAAAACCCTTACCTTCTATCCTAGAATCAATACTCTGTATTGGTTCTAAGGCAAAAGAGCAGTAAGGGCTAGGCAATGGAGGTTAAGTGACTTGCCCAGGGTCACACAGCTAGGAAATGTCTGAGGCCACATTTGAACCCAGGACCTCCCATTTCTGGACCTGGCTCTCAATTCACTGAGCCACCCAGCTGCCCCCAGATGAGTCTTTTTGACTCCAAACATAACACACTATCCTAGCTGTGCCAACTAACTGTCCTTTTGTTATGTTAGGACTAAGGTGAACTCTTTTTGAGAACTTATTTAATGACTTATGAATGCCTCATTTCATCTAAATATTGAACCTGAAATGACAGGGTGCCATTGTCAGTCCCTTCCCTAATACTTGTCTGAGACATAGTCCTTAAGTATTAAAATTGGGAAGTATATATAATATTCACCATAAGTGAGGTGAGTTCTTTGACAAAGGGAGTTCCTCCAGGAAAAAGACCTATGTTTGAGGGCACTATTAGGCTAAGAGGATGCTGATATTTGGTCTAAAAACAATCAAACAAACAACTTGGGACTGAAACTTTCTTGTGTCAACGTGGAAAAACACAAATACACCAAATCAATTACAAAAGAACATGTCTTTAATCAAGATAAGGGAGACAATGCTCTTATGGCCATACCACAGTCACACACACACACACACACACACACACACACACACACACACACACACAATACCATACAGAGCCAATCAACTCTGAGACTCTAGGAACAATCTCCAGAAAAAAATACCAGGAATAGGAATTTCCCATCCATCTGAAGAACTTGGAGTTCTATTTGTCTTAGGGAATATAACCAAAGTGAAACAACTGACTTGAGAAAGAAGTTGTAGCCTGAGGCTAAGGCATCTGGGAGAAGTCTAAATGCAATAACAGAAACTAAGAAAAAAAATTTTTAAAGGCTCTTAAGAAGATGGTGGCTTAGAAGAAGCAAGGCTCCAAACCTCTGTAAACCCTTCAACACTGATCAAGGACAAAGGGCTTTGAGGGGACAGAAAACCAAATCTGACAACAGAACAGAGCTGGGGGATCCTCCTGCTAAACCCAACTTAAAAGGAAGGAGGAAAAAAAAAGACTGAATTCATTGAACTCTCCAGTTCAAGGGAAAAAGGAAGACCCCAGGTCCCCTCCCTCACCTAATGTGATCCTGCAATCTCTGGGCAGGCAAGGGTACTAGTCCAGAGGGAGTGCCTCACTGCACAGCTGTGCCAGACTCAAGGCTTTGATCACAAATGGCAGGGAGGCATCTAGAGGTGAAGCCCAGAGAGGGTGGACAAACACTCCATCCTGTGCTTCCCTCCCCCTCCCTTTTTCTGGAGGTTTTGGCCTCAGGGCACATCGAGCCCACAGCAGATCAACTCCACCCTGACTTAATCTTATCAATATGGCAGATAAGAAGTCTTCAGAGGGCAGGGAAGCTCCAACACCTCTCACCCATAGACTTCAGTGAAAGTAGCTGAAACCAGATCTTTAGCTTTTACTACCAGCTAGGGAAGATCTGACCTCAGGGCCTACTAACCTAATCAGTCAACAGAGCAGAGAGGAAGCCCTTCTAGGATTGAATAGCCCAAACCCACTGATCAAATAATCAAAGGAGCAATATTACAGCCAATTGGGGGGGGAGGGGGAGAAGGAAAAAATATGAATAAACAGAAAAAGAAAAAAGAAATTACAATCAACAGCTTCTATCCAGATAATGAACAAAAAGCAAATGGATCAGAGGAAGATCAAGGAACACCAAGCATAAACACAGAAAGTCCAGTGAAATGGATACAGGCTTTGGAGAAACTCAAAATTCAATTAACTCTAGAATTCAAAATGTAATTAACTCAAGAACTCAAAATTCAATTAACTCAAGAACTCAAAAAAAAAAAAAATCAAGAGGCTGAAGACAATTGGGAAAAGAAAATACATGAACTTAAACAAGAAAATAGTGTCTTGAAAGCCAAAACTGGCCTGCTTGAAAACAAGGCAAAGAAAGTAAAAGATGACCTGCAAAGAAAATCAGACCAGAAGAAGGATGACTAAAAAGACTCCTAAGACTTTACTACTTCTACTGCTGGATCCAGGTTATTCACTGGATGTTTGATGGCCTAATGTTCAGTCTAGGTACAGTGATGGCAAAATTTTTAGAGACCTTGTGTCCAAACTGCATCCTTAAGCCTCCTGTGAACCCCCTTCCCCCATTACCCCAGCCAGGGAATAGAAAAGGTGCTAGCCTTGGGCCTCTGGGCAGAGGGGTGGGGCATGTGAAAAATGTCAGGTGTGGTGGATACAGGAACAGAGAAGCCCCCTCTGGCATGTGTAGGCATGCATGCCATGGGTTCTCCAACTCAGGGAAAAAGGGGTCACTCTGGGAGTTTCTTGAAAGAAAGTTCCTGGGTTTTTTTTTTAAAGAAACTTTAGATTAGTCTATTCTTTCCAATAAAAGAATGTTACTGTGTTGCTTGGTAAGACTAATAGCAAAATTAAATGCACTGTCACATATCATTGAAACAGTTGAAATAGCATTCATATTCTCTGGCAAAACAATGATCAACATAAATACCATTCATCAAATTTACCATATTGCTGCAACACTGAAGGGAACAAGCTTACATGTTGGTTTAGTACTCTTGATAAACTTCAAAAGGAAGATTAACAAGATTTAGGAAAAGCAGAGGGTAAATAAAGAGGGAGTAAATTATTCCATTTAGCTAGGAATATGCTAAAGTTGGCATATCTAACCACCTTCCAGAATCCTCAAATAAAAGCCCATTTCATTTGACAGTAGGGGTCCACATAAGTTAAAAAAAAAAGCAGCCAAAAAAAAAAAAAAAAGAATGTGTCTGGTTAATCTAGAAGCTGTTTTGCATTTAACTATGGCAAAATATGAATTAAAGCCAGTAACTGAAATATGAAATTTCTGATCCACAAATCTTGGGACAAGAGAATTAACACATTCCTTCAGCAGTATACCAGCTGGTGTCCTAAGAAACACAATATAATTTTTGGATCACCAAAGAGATTCCAGATCCTTCTGGGGAAAACAAACAAACAATTCTTTTTAAGGAAACACAAAATATAATTATATTTGTCATTATTATGAGCCAGTAGCCCTAAAGTTAACGAGTTTCTTAACTCTATCACTATTGCCTAGGCTCAGGATAACTCTCTCAGCCTCAACTATTACTGAAAAGTTGGGTCCCCAGATCTTGGCTATTTCTTATCCTCTCATGGTTCTATGATCCTTGAAGGGTTAGAACTTTCTTTGACACTATCAATGGTTTGTTGCCCCCAAAATCAACTGACCAGTGAACATCTTCCCAATATCAACTAAACAATTAATATAAATTGATCTTCAGAAGCTTTCGAAGCACTAACCATTTTCATGCTATTTCCAATATTCATTCACCTAACATCAGGAAAGAATAGACAGAAGAAATGGTAGTACCACATTTTTATAGATACATAGTAGCCAGATGGACTTAAAAGGTGTGACCAATCAATTCAGAAAGATGGTGGACTCCTCTCAACAAATCACCAAGATGGAGTCAGGAAACCTTTCCTTCAAAACAAGTTAAGTTTCATGTGCCCAACCTAAGACCCCATTTCAGAGAGAGAGAATTGAAACTGTCCTTATTTTGATTGGTTAAAAAGCTATTGGATATATAGATAGACAGGACTGAAATAGTCCTTGTGTTGATTGGTTAAAGTCCACTCGAATAATTAGGATAATTGTTTTTGTAAATTGTGTGTTCAGATTAACTAGCTTTTGAGAAAAGATTGTAATTCTCAAATAACTGGCCAATGGTGAATGACAGTAGGGACCATCTTTGTGTGAGGGACTAGATAAAAGAAGGCTGTTGGTTCCTATACTTTGCTGGCTGCTGGCTGGCTATAACACTTGTAACACTGGTCCTGAGTCTTCATTCTTAGGAAGGTGAAATAAAAGAGCCTTTGATACATGTAGCCAAGTAGTAATCATTCGTCTCAAAATCATATCATTTTTAAAAATATTGAACCATTTGACAGTGCCAAGAACTTTGGACACAAGGACAAAGACTTTCTTTTTAGGTCTTCAAAAGATGAGACTTCAGTACTGTAATGCAAAAGATGCAAGAGAGGCTTTTGCTCTTGCAGGGGGCCAACTGAAAACTTCTGGCAGTTAGAAGCCTTAGAATTCTGAGAGAAGTCAATTGGTCCCCGAGGCTTGAACAGAGCAGATAGACTAACTAGAGCTCTGCTTGGCTTTCAATTTTGCTTTTGGCCTGTGCTTTGTCTCTGGACAATTTGAACCTAGCTAATTTCTCTGGACCTCTCCCTGACCTTCTTCATATTATTTCCTTGTTTCCCTGCCTGTTTTCCTGGGGCTCTGGGAGGCAGGGTGGCTTTGGGTTTATAGTGAATAGACTTTGTGGATTTAGTTTCCCCAATAGGCAAGTAGGACATCCTTGAATTCAAACTATCCCTTTAGTATTCCCTTTACTTTAAGAGCAGCCAAATCTTCCCTGGCTGAGAGAAGCTGGTCCTTCTCTCAGTCTAACCCATTCCTGTGACCCTCCTCCATCTTGAGTTTCTCCCTAGTGGCTGTCAGAAACCCCAAACCCCTTTCTCCTTCCTGACCATCTCTGAACATTAATAAATCCCTTTATTACCTAATCAAACCCTCTGGAGAATCATTGTGTTGAAGAATTAGGCAAGGGTGGAAGAGGAAGGATTTATTCTCTTTATTTTCCTGAGGGAAACTGGAGGCATCCATCTTGGGAGGAAGTAGCCCAATGCTGCCTCCTGAATCCCTTCAGTTTCACTGACAGAGAGGAATCTTGTGACTCCTCCTTTGAGGACTTGAGAAACTGACAAGAAAGCCCTCAAGTCAGATTTCAATCATTTCTGACTGGCCTTATTCCTTGTGTCTATAGAAGTACCTTTCCTGCCTGGAAGGGTTCAGCCTATTTCCCCTCAGTATCCTCTGTCTCTAGCTTGGGTGTCTAGTCTGTGTTAGCTGCCTCTCCTGAACACCTCACCCTGTACCCTTTCCATCCTAATACCACCTTGTCCCTTCCTCCCTAAACTCAGCCTTCCCTTTCATTCCTCTCCTATCACCTCAATCACCTTTTACCCCACCATCACTCAGCAAGGGAAGGAGAGCACCCTCGAACTTTAGTGACCCCCCTTTTATCCATAACAGTACCTACAGTACCAGTTGCTAGGATATATCTCCACAGGTGTTGCTTCACAGAATGAGGGCCACAGATACTTGGCTAGTAGTATTACTATTCCAAGGGCTTTGAGGCTCATGGTCTTGGGCTATCTTCTTCAGGTTTTGAGGGAACATTATGGTCAAGGTGATTTGATTTGCTGACATTAGCTAACTCCAGTCTTTCTATCAAAGTGCCTTGTTGCCAGCTAGGCTGACTTGCCTTCCCTATAGGTATTAGTTGATAGTATATGATGGGGATATCTTCCCCTTCTCTGTAGGAATGGCTTCTCTGGATAATAGTTATGAGGGCTGGACTTAAAGGGAATTGATACCATAGGGAAGATGCTGCCATTCCTAGGACTCCTGTGTCTCTCTGCCTGTTGGTGGCAACTGGTCAGTAATTATTGATAGTGATGAGGAAAATGATCCACTTTTTCCATGTCAATTTCTACCCTCAATGGTGGTTGCATGGAAGCATGTCTAATGGTTTGGGAGATAATGCTATACCCAAACTTTTTAGGTTTAGGGTCCTAGGCACACTCGGTTATGTCTCACCAGGCAATTAAAAGGCTTTTTGCAAACACCAAACTGACAAGAACTAGATGATACATGAGCATACTCTTAAGCAGGTAGGGAAAGAAACCCTGCAACACACATTTGTGGAACTAGATACACCAGGCCTTCACATGAATTAACAGGCTTATATTGTACAAGCTCTAAGAATGGACTCTTTTGGCCAGTCCTGCCATCACATAGCACTTTAAACTTTGCAAAATGCTTTATATATTATCTCATTACCTAATTTGGTTATCTCATTTAGTTATCACAACAATTTATGAGGAAAATTCCATTATTATTGCCATTTTATGGATGAGAAATTTGAAGCTAAGTGATTTGCCCAGGGTCACATAGCAAGTAAGGCTCTGTCATCAAATTTGAACTCAGATCTTCCAACTCTATCTGTGATTCCAAATTGTCTCCCCTAAGCGAAAGCTCCTTTTCCTTGGAAGGTATCTGCTTAGGAAAGCCAGAGGAGGTGTATGGGTAATTTCATTTGCCCAGAAATAAAGCTATCTCCTTAGATCCTGGTTTAAAAGCCCAATTCAATCTATGCGAGGAAACTGAATGGGGGCAAAACTGAATAGAATATACCTGAGTAATCAAGATGCTAACAAGGATATCTTCTTTTCAATCAAATTTCACACTTAAAGAAAATCATATTTGATCCTTTATTTGTCTGTTTTGGTGCAGTGGTGGCTAAATGCTGCCATTTGTCACTTCATAGTCTAATCACAACTTCCTTTATTTAGCATCTAGCAAAGTATTCAATTTTAAAATAAACCTTTATCTGAGCTATGAGGTATTTTGCAGAGCTTGTAAATAAGCTGTTATATGTGTTTATGTGTTTTGGATTTAGGAAAACCCATAGTGAATTATTATGGTTAAAGGAAGAAATAGGAACTGAATATGTGATTTCATTTGTATGAAGAATTTCCAGAGTAGGAACCTTCTTCTACTAATGCAGGTCATCACATTCTTTCCAATTTAGATAGTCTTAAAAGAGTGTTCTGTTGCAAGGAGCAGTTAGATGACTTAGCCAGGATGTATCTGAGGTGGGACATGACCCCAGGACTTCCTGGCTTTGAGGACATCTCTTTTTTTTTTTTTTTTTAAGAACATCTCTATATATAATACACTGAGCTATAATAAAAACAAAAAGTCAGGTCAGAGAAAGACAGTAATAAAAGAAACCACAAATGCTAGTTGTTTAACTATGAATATGACAGACATCCTTAGACAAATCATATTTTAAAAAATTGACACATTACCTTCTGTCTCAGAATCAAAACAAAGTATCAGTTCCAAGGCAGAAGAGTAGTAAGGGCTAGGCATTTGAGGTTAAGAGACTTGCCCAGGGTCACACAGCTAGGAAGTATCTGAGGCTAGATTTGAACCCAGGACCTCTTATCTTTAGGCCTGGTTCTCTATCTACTGAGTCACCTTGCTACTCTATATAAATTATATTGTTTGAGTAACTAAGGTGGATCAAGTGGCCAAAACACAAAAGATAGAACACTAATTTTATAAGTTCTTTAATTTCTTTCTCAGAAAATCCTCTATGCTATAATCCAGAATTATTCTAATGTTTCAAATAATGAAAGAGTTCTGGGAGCTGGAGCATCTTCTCAAACAATAGGGCGTTAGGGATTTTGCTGGGATAGGCAGAATAAAAAGAACTTCCAGATCCCCCAAATATTCTAGCTATAGTAAGCTCATACTTTAAATAATAATAAATAATAATAACAATAGCTAGCAATTATATAGCATCTTCTGTGTGCCAGCCATTGTGCTAAACACTTTACAAATATTATCACGTTTTTGTCTCCATTTTTTGGTTGAAGACACTGAAGCAAATAGAGGCATTTAGTGATTTGCCTAGGGTCACACACCAAGTAAGTGTCTGAGGTCAAATTTGAATTCAGATCTTTCTGACTGGGGGGCCCAGCATTCTATCCACTGTATAAATATCTATAAAAGGAAGCCAAGTCAAAGATGATTGGCCCAGTCACATCTTTATAAATACTTCTTCTCCAGAGGTCTCCATGAAGCAGGGCAAGAACAATTTTCAGACCATAGAATAATGTCATATATTTTCTTTCTTTTTCTTCTTTTTAGAAAACCCTTACCTCCCATCTTAGAAGCAATACTGAGTATTGATTCCAAGGCAGAATGATAAGGCTAGACAATTGGTGCTAAGTGACTTGCCCAGTGTCACATAGCTAGGAAATATATGTTTGGATTTGAACCTAAGATTTCCAGTCTGTAGACCTGGTTCTTAATCCACTAAGCTACCTACCTGCTCCAATGTCATGTATTTTCAACTGCAACTGATACCGAAGCTCTCTTGCTTCTTTATCCTTGGACTGTTGCATCATCTCCATCTGGTGCTGAATGTGAAGCGTAGCATATAAAGTTACCTAGTCCTCCCAATCATTTAACAAATGGAGGTATCCTCAGCAGGTTACCACAGCAGATCTAAACTATTACACAAACTTTGCCTACTCTCTTCCTTTCCCATAGTGCTGTCCTTCCTAAGGAGTTATGTCTTAACAAGCTTCTTGTACAACAGTTTTAAATATCCTGTGTCTATCAGTGTTATATTCCCATCCCTTTGGTAACCATACCTATCCTTTTAATGGGGTTAGGTACTTTCACTGTGTTAATTTGCTGGATAGTGACTAAATTTGCCATTTCACCTTTAAACATTTCTTTTGTTTTTATCTTGTAGTTCACTTTCACAAATTCTAAACTTCTCTCTGTGCTCATTTCTGTTGTGACTCTAAACCTGTCTAATGAACTTGTCCACTTACTCTCCTATTTAGTGACCTTTGACCTTAGCCAGAGAGCTCTTTATCTCCTGCCCCCCTATATTTTTTCTTGGTTTCTTCCTTTTCTAAAAGAATCATAGCAGGAAAAAAAAGCCATATGGGATTTAATCTGAAAAAGGGATGTGATAGCAGCACCCATTCTTCCCTTGGGGAACATATTATCAAAGATTTCACCTGAATCAAAAGCTAGAGGTATTGTAATAGAATAAAAGGAAATATGATATAGCTAATCAAGAGGCTTGTATTTGAGGGCTCTGGGTGGTATCAGCTGGGTCTTCAGGCAGGAAGGCTCTCTTTTGGGTACAGGATAATTTGGGTCAGCCAGAGATTATGTGAGCCTGGCTGAAAGGTTTTATTTAGCCTCCCTGTTGTCTCTAAGGCTCCCTTCAGGGGAGGAGTAAAGAGCCCTCCCCTTTGGAGAACAACTCCCAGCCTACTGGAAGTGAAAGCTGGTTCACTTCCTGCCCAAGATGGATGCCTGGTTTAGCCCTCAAGAATAAAGGAAAGTTATTCTTTTCCTCTTCAGCCTTTGCTCTAGTAGTTGGTATAATGAATCACCAGAAGCTCTTTGTATAAAAGCCAAAGGGGTTTATTAAAGCCAAGGGTAAGCTGAGGGAAAAGGGGTTAAGGTCTGGTAACTGCTGCTAAGGGAGAAGCTTGTGCTGGGGGAGGGTCACAGAAGAGGGGAATTAGGCTGAGGGAACCAGCCACTCAGCCAGAGATGGATTCACTGCCCTGATGTAATAAGATTTAGCAGATTACTAGATGAGGTGATGGCTTGGTTTAAGATTGTTCCCATGATTTCCACCCATCAAAAATACCCTCCTCCCAGGGCCCAGTGAAGGATTCAGAGATAGCAGGATGTCAAGGGAGAGGTCAAGAGAAATCAGGCAAAGCCCAAAAGCCAAAGCCAAAGCCAAAAGCCAAAAGCCCCTCAGTTGGTACTCCAGCGGTTATTTATAGCCCAGCTCTAACGGTTTGTCCGTGAGACCAGAACTCTGGCTGGGTCAACATTCTATTCCCCCCAACTGCCAGGATTGCCTCAGGTAGATTTGCAAGTGCAAGAGATTCTTGCAGCAATCCTGCATTACAGTATCAATGTCCTACAAAGCAAAATCAAGTGGAGACCTAACATCCAAAAGAATAATAATGGAGAATACTAGTCAGGTAGCATTCAGCAGGTCCACAGATATCCACAGGAGGAATGTGATGACATAACTAGAAGACATTAATGACCTCATAGCCCTGGAGGCATGAATTATACTTCCATGAATGTTCCCTATGTGTCTCCATATTTCCCATTGATATGTATTTTGTAGGAGAAGTTATAGGAAGGATGCTAGGCAATAAAAAAAAGCTCCCTATTACTTTCTTAATTTTTTTAAAATTTGAATTAATTGTGTCCTTTGGCTGACTATTAAAAGTCCACTTTTCAATAAGGGCTCTCTAGAATGGACATGTGTCCCAGGTACTACATGTGAAAAAAGAGTACGAAGAGATACTTGTAGAGCAAACCAGGAGAACATTGCTCATAGTAACAGAAATTTTGTTACAGTGATCAAATGTGAAAGATTTAGGCATTCTCTAATCAAGACAATAATCCAAGACAATTCTAAAGGACCTGTGATTAAAAAAAAAATGCTGTCCATTTCTAGAGAGAGAACTGATGAACTCTGACTGCAAATTGAAACATGCTTTTTTCATTTTCATTATTTTTCTTACTTTTTGGCACAATAGTGTGTTAATGGAATTAGCTCTAGCCCATTCATAGTCAAAACTCTTCCTACCCAAGATGATATCATCCCCACCTCCCTTAGTGAGGAGGGGAGATGAGTTACCCACATGTGACAATAAGTAACAAATTAAGAACAAGGGACTGCCCTTTGGGCAGTCCAAATCAGTGTAGAAGCTGCCATTTGTCCACTTGAATTAGGGGTGGACCCACAGGAAGTGACGATTGACACTATCTCTTCAAGTAGGTTGGTTACTTCCTGGAGAGGGCAGTTCCCGCTTTGAACGTGGTGCTGAAGGATCTCCGAGGAGACCTCAGGCAGCTTCTACTCTGAATGGTCACGTGGGTAAGTTAGGCTGACTTCTTTGGCCTACCTTGGCGTTTCCAAACTCTACCTTTAAGTAGGCTCTAGCCTATCTGATTGCTGGGCCTTGTGGCTTGTAGCCTCATTTATTTAGCCTTTTAACCTTCTCTCTCTGTCTAGGCCTCTGCAGGCCTGGACTAGCCTCTCCCTCTCTCTATTTCCCTACCTTTTACCTTTCTAATTGTAAATAAACTACCTTAAACCTGATCCTGACTTGGGTCTATTTTAATTACGGAATCAATCTGAATTGTTGATTCCTGGCGGCCACACTTTAATTATATATCTATAAATACTTAAAATCTCCCTCTTACAATAGATAGAGTGCTGGGCCTGGTGTCAAGAAGACATCTTCCTGAGTTCAAATCTGACCTCAGACACTTACTAACTGTGTGACCCTGGGCAAGTCACTTAACCCTGTTCACTTTAGCTTCCTTATCTGCAAAATGAGCTGTGAAAGGAAATGACAAACCTCTCTTTGTCATTCTTTGCCAAGAAAATCCAAAATGGGGTAATGGAGAGTCAGACATGACTGAAAATGACTGAAAACAATTTCTGGAACACACTGACTACAGATACTGCTCTTTAGTAGTCAGATGAAATCTTGCAGGGAGGGCTGCAGTTTTGAGTAACAGTTGCAAATATCACTTTAAGAATAACAGTTCTTACAGTATCAGAGAGAGTGGATGAGTATGTGATAGAAAATTCCTTCTCATTAAGAACACAACTGATATTTTGTAGACACGTGAAAAAACCTTATAAAGAGAATTCTTCAAAAGTCTTAAAGAATTGGCAGTTTACAATATACTCTGGAGATACTGTTACCTTTGATAGCTAAAGATTGGCAGAGCATTTATTAAGCACAAGCATTGTGCTAAGCACTTTGTAATATAGCAAACCTCAGTGTATGATCTGATTGATGGAGACAACTATTAAAGGGAAACTAGAAAGCGAGAGGTGGTGGAATTGTACCTATCTTGGGACCGTGGCTGGTGAGGAGAATATAAAGAATAGAGAGTTGAGTCAGGAATGAAGTGAAGTATGACTCAGGCCCCTGCTGAAGTAGTGGTGGGGGCAGACCGTTCACCATTTAGAAGAACAGGGTCTCAGAGCAAAAGTTTCTCCATTGTGGAAAGGTGGGTATTGAAGATTAGAAGCCTGGCTGGGAGTGAAGAAGAGTATTACTGGTGTCCCTCCTGAAACAGCACTGCAAAGAAAAATGACCAAAATAGCTCATCTCAGAGGCTGCATTCAAATTTCATGTGGATGAGAAATATGAAAGAGTTTCTTGAGAGACTTTTAATCACTGCCTTAAAGGAATCAAATGGTGGGATTGTCTTTCCAGAAGTGAAAGAAATCATCTTCCGTTTTAATGAGGATTTGAGGTGACTGACTGATCTTTCTCATAGTCAAAGTATTGTAAATAGTTATGTCTTTGATTTATTATCTCTTTCAGTTGTTGATAAATTATATATTAGCAATTTTAATATGTACTTAATCATAAGAAATTGGGGGACTTAATATAAAGATGTAATTTATTAAAAATACCCCTCCAATTAATTTAATAAATAATATTTAATAAATGCAGAAATTTGAGCTGATAAATGAGAAAGAGGTTGCAATTTTATTAATTACCAAAAAAAAAAAAAAAGAAATCCAAACATACCCTTAAATTTGTTTAGACTAGCACTTAAAATAATAAGATTAAATATGGGGGCAAGTCAAGTGGTGGCATTGGGATTATCTATGTGGAGAATTAATATAAATTGAGTATTTTTGTGAAATAATTTTCCCATTACTCACCCTCTCCCTCCCCACCCCCCAAACAGTCAGATTCTAAGATTGGACTGAAACAGTTTCTTCCCCAGGCTATAAAATTGGGTTGGTTCTTCTTTTCTTTTGTTTAGATCTTAAGAGATAGGAAAACTCTGACCCATTAGAAAAAATTAGGGGAATCCAGCAAACTCTAGCAACCATGTTGGACTCCATGTGGTTGAATGTGTTTGTGCTCTTTGAGGTTAAAGCAAATATACTCTCCTCTTGTGATGAAGCAATGAGGGAGTAGTTGAGGTCTCTAAGTCTACCTCCTCACTGACTATTTATCAATCAGAGATATCTTAGGATGTAGAGGGGAGGAACTGAGTGGTGAGGTCACAAAGGGGTATATAAAGAGCTGCTTAAGAGGACTTTGGCCTTTTTTACTCTCTTGAACACTTATTTGGATTGTGGAGAGAATTAGCTGATCAGTGTTTTGAGCAATCAATTAACAAATTATTTTAAAATAAAGAAATACTGCCTCTCAAGAATTTCAATGATTACACCTACAAGTGGCTGTGGTCAACTCCATAATATTGACCATATGAGTAACTGATATGCTGCTTTATGATGTAACAAATGGAGTTGGAGGACTTGACAAGGAAGCAACTTCTCCACAAAATCTGGAGGTACCACCAAGAGAGAGATTAACATTTTAAAATCATTAAAATAAAACAATACAAAAAAAACATAAAATAAAACAATACAAACCAAAATATTCCCATGCTTACCCTTCATAACCAGCAAAGATGATAGTCTCTCTGACTCAATTCTCTGTTCACATCAATTCATTCTCCTCTCAGCTGTCAAACTTGATTTCTTAAAGTGCGGGTCTGACCATATTCTGTCACCTCTCCATCATTCAGTAAACTCCAGTGCTTTCCTATTGCCCCCAGGATAAAATATAAAATCCTCTGTTTGACTTTTAAAGTCTTCCATAATATGACTCCATTCTACCTTTTCAATCTTTTTATACTCTATTCCTTTTCATATACTTTGTGATCCAGTGGCATTGTGATCCTTGCTGTCCTTTGTATTTGACAATTCACTTTCAGGCTCTGGGAATTTTCCCTGGATTTCATGCCTGGAATCATCTTCCATCTCATTTCTACTTCCTAGCTTCCCTGATTTCCTTCATATCTCAACTAAATTGTTACCTTCTGCAAGAAGCCTTTTACAATGCTCTTCACCTTAGCACTTCCCTCTAATATCAAGTTTATTTGTATCAGTATCTACTAGTGCCTATTTTATCATATCTAGCTATATTTAGATATCCATATCTATATCTTGTTTGTGAATAATTGTTTGCATATTGTTTCCCCCTTTAAACTATGAGCTCCTTGAGAGCGGGGACTCTTTTTTAGTCTTTTTATCCCTAAGGCTTGGCACAGTACTTGATACATAGTACAGCTAGGTTTAGATTGGTGCAAATAATAAAATTTCCTGTACTAGTTGCATAAATCAGATTCACATTAAATATTTTCATTGGACTGGAATAAATTACCATATTTTACATAATTATGATTTTGAATAGTGTAACATTGAATACTCATGTCTAACTCTGGAAAATTAATCATTTGTATTACCTAGGTCCTAGCTGGAGCAATATTAGTGGACTTTTGTAGACTGAAGTGAATTTATAAAAAGATAAGTATTTGAATGCATCATTGGGGAAGAAGTGAATTAGCCAACCATTCTGGAAAATAATTTGAAATTATTCATCCCCTTTTGTCCTGGTCATATTCTTCAAGGAGGTCAAAGAGAGAAGCAAAAGGCCTATTCATAAAAACATACATATTGCTAATAACATTTTCTGGTGGTGGCAAAAATTTGGAAAGAAATTAGATGCTCATCAACTGAGGGAATGGTCAAATTGTACTATTTATGTTTTTAATTTTTATTTAAGTTTTTTTTTCCCCATGGTTACATGATTCATGTACTTTCCCTCCCCTTCCTCCCTCACCCCCGAGCCAACAAGCAATTCCACTGGGTTATACATATATTATCACTCAATACCTATTTCCATATTAATCATTTTGTAATAATATTTTTAAAAACAAAAACCCCATATCCAGTACCCATATAAACAAGTGAAAAATCAAGTGTTTTCCTTCTGCTTTTCTATTCCCAAAGTTCTTTCTCTTGATGTGGATAGCATTCCTTTCTGGATTGTCCTGGATCATTGTATTGGTATCAGTAGCAAGTTGATTACATATGATTATCCCACAATGTTTCTCCTGGTTCTGCTCATTTCACTCAGCATTGGTTCGTGAAGGTCTTTCCAGTTTGTATGGAAATCAAGTAGTCTATCTTACAGTACAATAGTATTCCATCACCATATACCACAATTTGTTCAGCCATTCCCCAATCAAGGGACACCCTCTCATTTTCCATTTTTTTGCTACCACAAAGAACCAGCCATGAATATTTTTGTACAAGTACTTTTCCTTATTATCTGTTTGGGATACAAACCCAGTAGTGGTGTTTTTGGATGAAAAGATATGCATTCTTTTAAAGACCTTAGGTCATAATTTCAAATTGACTTCCAGAATGGTTGGATCAATTCACAACTCCATTAGTAGTATATTTAGTGTCCTACAAATTGTGCTATTTAAATGTAATGAAATATTATTGCATCATAAGAAATTATGAATATGACTAATTCAGACAAATATATAGGATCTCTATTAAGTGACACAGTCAGAAGAAAAGAGAAACAAAAGAACAAAACATACACTGACAACAATGGTGCAAATAACAGCTGCTGAAAGTTGCATTAAAAGTAGTAACCAAAACTGGTACCAGAGCACCTAGAATGAAAAATGTTTTCTTTTCTCATTAGGAAGGTGAGACCTTATGGATTTCAAATATTGTACATGCTGTCAAATGCACCAGTTTGTTTTCTAAATGTTTTCTTTATGAAAAGGGAGAATTCTGTGGTGAAAAAGAAGGAAGTATGTGGAGGCTAGAGGTGTCTGTGGTGCATATAGCATCTATATGCCATCCTAGGTAAGATCATCATTATCATTTTTGTCATCATCAGAGACAGTTTCTGTCTATCTCTGCCACTAATGGCTCATTTTCTTGTTAGTTTTTATTCTGAGGCAGAATAAATGGCATGTTTAGCTATTTCCTCAGAAATTACTATAATTGCAATACCTTTCTCATTAGTCAGCTTTAAGCCCCCACCCCAGGTTATGAAATTATATAGATTTGACAAATTAGAGAAACCTTATATACTTTTATGCATCTCTTTGTGTCAAACTCTCTAATGTACTGGGCTTAAGGAAATATCAAGTTTACTGGCTATACAATTTATTAACAGTGTGACAATATACTGAGTGTAACAGTGTACAACAGTAAAAAAAACAAAAAAGGGAAATAATTATTTGCAATATATACAGAATTATTTCTATTATTACTATTAATGACTTCTCAAATCTGAAAATGAAGTTCTAACTTTCAACTCTCTCAGGATGATAGCCAAATTTTCTCAAGTATTTTCTTAATGATGTTTCTTTATAAGATAACAATTAGATTCACCTCTTTCAGGAAAGAAATTTTCTATGTGTCATTAAATTGTACATAGTCTTTGACTCAGTGATATCACTACTGGGCCATTACCTAAAGAAATCAAATAAATAGGGAAAGGACTCATGTACAAAAATATTTATACCAACCCTTTCATCAATGTGTAAATAAATTATTGTATATTCAAAAATAAATTCCAAATGAATATATGATATGCATAAAAGGTAAGATCATAAGCATATTAGAGGAACAAGGAAGAAATTACCTTTCAGATCTGTGGTTTAGAAATAGTTCATGATCAAACAAACAATAAAAGAAAATTATTCAAAATAAAATGGACAATTTTTATGACAATTTTTTTACACATACAAAACAAATATAATTAAATTTAGAAGGAAAATAGGTATTGGGAATAAATCTTCATAGCAAGTTTCTCTGCTAAAGTTCTAATATACAAGATAAATGAAGAACCAACTTGTATTTCTAAGAATAAGATGAATTTTCCAAAAGACAGATGGTTACAAAATATAAGAAAACAATTTTCAAGGAAAGAAATCAAGTCAACAAAAATCATAAAAATTCTCCAGTTCACTAATAATTCAAGAAATACAAATTAATGCAGTTTTGAATTGCTATCTCTCACCCATCACATTGGTAAAAGTGACAAAAATAGAAAATGAAAATGATAAATATTGGATGGGCTGAAGGAAAATAGGCACATTAATGTACTATTGTTGGAACTGTGAACTGGGCCAGCCATTTTGGAAAATAATTTGGAACTGTCTGAAAAAGTTCACTAAATTATAATACCATTTCACCTAGCATACTATAAGGAGAAAAGGAAAATAATCCACATATGCAAAAATATTTGTAATATTTCTTTTTGAAATAGCAATAAATGGGAAAGTAAGAAGGTATTATCCTCTTGGGAATGGCTAAACAAATTTTGGCATATGAATTTAAAAGAATATTTTTACACAATAAGAAATGAAGAAGATGATGGTTTCAAAGAAACGTAGGAAGAAATGTATGAATTGATGCAGAGTCAAATGAGAACTAGCACAACAGTTAATAACATTATATGAAAAAACAAATTTGAAAGATTCAAAACTTCTAATCAATGCAATATCAAAAAACAATTCTAGAGGAATGAAGATGAAGCATGAAAGGCAAAAGACTCATGATACAAATGAGAAATAAACTTTTTTTAGAGCCAGAATGAGAATTTGTCTTTCTCACTATGTATATTTGCTAAAATAGTTTTTCTTTTTCAAGTTTGTTTAATGGGGGGTGGGAAAGAGAAAACTAATTCTTATTAATTTTTCAAAAATAATAAAACTAAAAATTTAAATATTAGAATTTATGAATATAATGAAATGATATTGTGCCATTAAAAATTAAGAAATAAATGGTTTTGTTGGAAGAATTCCATGTGAACTGGAATGACCTCCCGGAATTGATGCAGAGTGAAAGGAGCAGAACCAGGAAAACATTGTACACAGACACTGATACATTATGGCACAATCAAATGTAATGGATTTTTCTACTAGCAGCAATGCAATGACCCAGGACAATTCAGAGGAACTTGAGAAAAAGAATGATGTCCACATCCAGAGAAAGAACTGTGGAAATGGAAATGCATTAGACAAATATGTGATCAATCATAAAATAGGGATATGATTGGGCTTTTGATGTTAAAGGATCGCTCTACTGCAAATATGAATAACATGGAAATAGGTTTTGAACAATGATACATGTATAACCCAGTGGAACTGCTTGTCAGATTTGGGAGTGGGGGAGAAAACAATGGGAAGGAGGGATAATGAGTCATGTAACCATGGGAAAATATTCTAAATTAAAAAAGGGGAAAAAATTCTAAAAAAGAGAAAGAAATGGTTTTAGAGAAATTTGAGAAGATATATGAAATTATATAATAGCAGTGACATTGCAAAGACAAATAGCTTCTAATGACTTAGGAATTATGACCAACGCAATGACCAACTAACTATAGCAGGGGATTGATGAGGAAGCATGCTATCCACAAGATAAGTAGTGGATTCAGAACATAGAAGATACATGCTTTTGCATATGGCCAGTGAGATTATTTTGCTTTGTTTTGTTTGAACTACATTTTTTTGAGCAGATGTTTTTTTCCCCAATTAGAAGATGTGGGAGAGAGAGAGAATAAAGAAATGCTTGTTAATTGGGAGAAAAAGTTAAAAAGAGTTTCTCTTAGACCTTTCTCTCAGGTTCTCTCTAGCCATTGTGATTAATACTCCAAGATGACAGTTGAATTGCCAATCTTCTCAACTATAATAATCCGGAGAAACAAAACCACAACTGGTCATGGTGGTACATGCCTATAATCCTAGGATTATAGTAGGAGTGGCCAAGTCTAGTGGATTCCTTGAGTTTTCAGCAGCAGCAGGTGCTAAAGCCAATCTTGTGTCCATACTCTCTGATACTAAATGGCGAATGGGAGAGAGGGAGACTGTCATGACTGCCTAAGGAGGGGTCAATCCACCCAATGTCAGAAATAAAGCAAATTCAATTGGATTGGGTCCGCTGAGTAGACACTACATTGTCAGACTAGGTGAGATAGAATGAGTGACTCAATCAAAGACAAGAAAGAAAGTAGGAAGATAGGAGAGAAAGGGAGAAAGCGAGAGGGGGGAAGGAGGAAGGAAGGACAGATGGATGGATGGATGGATAGAAACTGAGAAAGAAAGAACCTCTTGTCTAGGTAAATCATTACCTGCTACTGAAATGATAGGAATATTGATGTCTCTATCTCACTCTCACTGCCTCTTATTGAATCTAGATCTCTAGGAGGAGTCCCATTGATTCTTTGAGACAGAGTTGTCCAGGAGGAATAAAATAGGGTTGTTCACCTATTGACTATTAACACAGATTTGTATTATTATATACTTTGATTTTCCCTCCTCTTTTTTCTCCTTTTTCATCCTTTCTTTTTCTTAACATTCTGTTTCTTAATTCTCATATTTCTTTATCCATCTTTTCCCAATGCTTTTCAAAATATATTATTCTAATTGTCTCATCATCAGAATTCCATGCATCTTACCTTAAAAGAACAAATACAGCAAAGTGGCAAGATAAAGAGGCTATTCCATTTCATAACATGCTACAAACATGCTAGAACAAAATGGAATATAACATGATAAAGTTGGGGCATTGTTTCACATGTATGCCATGTCACTGGAATTACAGAAAGAGTCTGAGCAGAGAGAAGTGATAAAAATTTGCTGTTGGACATCATACAGAATATGTATGAATTCAATTTTCTAATAGTTTAATTTCTTGGCCTTTAGTGAAAAGGTTATTCAGATTAGCAAATTAGTTTGGGAGCAGGTTAGTGCAGGTAAAAGACATTTGAAAATTCAGAGCGATTTAATTTTGTTGGCCAAAAGATAGCATGATTGGCTATGTGAATCACTGTTTACTATAAAAAGAAAGATGTCTAGGGTTCTAACAGTGGTTTCCTCACTACAGTTATCATTGTTTTTAAAATAATTTTTAAAAATCCTCATCTTCATTCTTCAAATAAATTCTGCTTATTGGTTTCAAGGCAGAAGAGTGGTAAGGACTAGGCAATGGGGGTTAAGTGACTTGCTCAGGGTTACACAACTAGGAAGTGCCCCAAACCAAATTTGAACCCAGGGCCTCCTGTCTCTGGGCCTGGCTCTTTAAAATAATTTTTAACCAGTTGTGGTACTTTTTATTTTTTGGCCAGCTAAACACGTACTTCTCTCTCATACTGTAATTGTGAATCCTATCTTTGTAAAGGCCAGAAAGTCCACTGATTTCCATTTCCATACCAAAAAGATGGCATAAATTCAGGAGCACTTACTTTAAACAGGCAATTATTACTCAGTCTCACATACATCTTCTCCAGGGACCCAAGAAGTCCTGTAAATTGAAACCCAAGTCTCCCAAATGGTAACATAGGAATCAACCTGAGGATGCATCTTGAGTGGTTACATGTCCAACATAAGACCTTCCAGGTGGACCTTCATGCTCATAGATTAGTTGGAATTCCTGAGGTATTGGTTAACTGTTAGACCACTGCTGATGAGTAAGGTCATCATGGAAAACCCTTAGCTTATCATTTTAAGATATCTTATACCTCAGAGCATACAAAGCTATCCCATTCATGTGACAACTTAAATGCTAATCTCTTATTTTTTTGGCTAGTGAAGAAATGATTGGGAACTTTCCTAAACCTACTTGGAGCTGATTTGTTTGTTAACAAGGTTTCTCCCCCCACCCCTTCTCAATTGGGGAATGTGGGAGAGAGAAAAGAAATATTTGCTAATTGGAAAAAATGTTTTTTTTTTTTTAAAGAAAGATATTCTCTTGGTCCTTTTCCTCTGAACTCTCATTCTCTCTAGCTATTATAGAAAATACTCCAGGAAGATAGAATTTCTAGTCTCTCAAGATACTACAATATCCATATTCTTGGGAGGGATTATTGAAGTTAATGTTACATGTTCTATAAAAGGCATTAATTAAATATGAAGGGATGTATGGGTGTGGGTATAAGAGTAGGGGAGAGAGACAGACAGACAGACATACAAATAGACAGATTGAATTCAATAATGATGGCATAAGTCAGGCCTGATTGTGGCTAATCCAGTACCTAAGGTTCAAGATCATCACAAAATGGTATTCTCTTTCTAAGTGTTTTTGTATAATCCAGACTGAAACTGCAGTCTTGGTCCAATATCAAAGATGATCAGTTAAATATCATTTAGTCACCTAAAGGAATGTGGGTCCCCAAGATTTAGTCACAGCCATATAATGTCCTAATCAAAGAGCTACTCCTTTGGAACAATTATACTATTGGAAATTAACATGAAAGCCTATCAAGGGAACAGCAAGTTTAATAGTTCTAGCATAGCATTGGCCATCATCCCTGTTTCTCCTAGTGGACACTGTGTACGAAAGCTGTTAGGGTATCATATTAATAATAGCATGGAATTGAATGCATTGTAAGAGAGTACAAGCCACGTTATACAAAATAGTGCAATTAAGAGTATAAGTGGTAGAAAGTTTCCTAGAAGCAGCTTCTTTCACATTTTTATATTTAGTAATGCGGTAACAAAATGGTTCCATCTCACCCATTTCACAAGTACCAAAAATGCATCTATATCCATTTATCTAGAAAAGGCATAAATGCTATAGTTAATAGACTTCAATCACAAGGATACCTATTCATATATGAACACACATATAACAAATCCTTTTTATTTTTATTTTTTAACCCTTACTTTCCATCTTAGAATCAATACTATGTACTTTTTTTTCTAACGTAGAAGCGACTTACCCAAGGTCACATAGCCAGGAAGTATCTGAACCCAAGATCTCCCATCTCCAGGCCTAGTTCTCTAAACATTGAATACCTAGCTGCTCCAACAAATCTTTTTCAAGGAACATATTTTAAAAACAATGCTTATTGGAGCTGGTTAGTTGGTTTGGCCTGGGCTAATTCTCCTCTAAACTCTCAAAAATCTCCACTCTAAGAAAAGTATTTTTTTCTTTGTACTAGTACTTCTTCAATAGGGGAGAGGTTCTCAGGAATGTCATCTTGACTTTTGTCACATCCTCAGTTTCCACAGAGGCTGCAGTTTTTTCAAATTGTGATTTGTGAATCCAAGAATGAAGATTCTGCTACTAAACAACTCTTGTTTTTCAGAAATATTTGGTGGAGTCCTTTCCAATAAGGTTTCTGCTGTCTTTCTTCAATGGACTTTTTTGTTGTTGCTCAGTCTGTCTGACTCTTTGTGATCCCGTTTGAGATTTTCTTGGCAAAAATGCTGAAGTGGTTTGCCATTTCCTTCTCCAGTTCATTTGAAAGATGAAGAAACTGAGGCAAACAGGGTCACACAGTTAGTAAGTGTCTGAGACCAGATTTTAACTCAGTAAGATGTCTTCCTGACTCTAGGCCCAGCACCCTGTCCACTGTATCACCTTGCTGCCCACTCAGTGGACTTCAACATGGACCAAATCATCAGATTGAAGGGATTGGCACAGTCTACCAGGGGCTTTTGGTAAGGCTCCTGAGACTTGCAAGTGGAAGGCTTTAACACACTTTCCCAGTGTTGAACAATTATTTAACACATTAGTCAAATGGATATTTGCATATGAAAATATAAACATTGGGGATACTGGGATTCTTATGGGTCTTGCCCTGAGTACTTCATTTGGGTTTTGACCAGTTTTCATACTTGCAGATCTCATGCTCATAAGGAAAACAGGGAAGGGATCACACCATTTCAACCCAGTTTCAGTGAATATCTCTTAATTAGCCCAGTTTTCAAGATACCATTATATCTTTATGCAGTTCCTATTGAATGAGGGTAATAAGGGAAATGTAAGTGCTGTTGAATTTAGAGAATTTAACAGATTTCTTTTTCTTTCTTTTTTTTTTTTTTGGTGCACAAAATGCATCCCTGGATCACTACTAATTGAAATTGGCATCTCAAATCATTACATAAAATATTTAAATAATTTTCAGACAGAGTTTGCTTTAACAAGAGGCTAAAGTTCAACCCATCCATAAAACATATATACAATAACAAGAACCCACCCATTATTACAATATTCAACTGTTCAAATAGATAAAATCAATTTAAATATTAAGAAAAGATCTTCAAGAGGAAGTATGCTACTCTCTTTGTTTGAAATGGCTTCCCAACATTATTATATGGCTGACAGATGGAGGAAAGGTAGAAATATTGTTGTACTATTGAAGGAAAGTTTAGAGCATGCCAGTCAGCTTCTCTAGCTTCAACTACTTTCCCTTTGCTCACTTATGCCATATAATGGAGTACCCAAGCAAGGTGAGGGGCCGGGTACAACCAGGCAAGTGGTCTGGGTGGGGCTACATGGGATCTGGATGAAAAGGGCATCCTGCCATTCTTTAAGCCTCCTTTTCAATTTCAATTTCAATTTCAATTTCCATTATCTTGTAAAACAGAAATATCTTTTAGACTAGCTAATGGGGATTGTTGTTGTTCATCCTTCATTTTGGAAGAAGACTGATGACAACCCAGTTAGTGATGTGTTGACTTGCAGAGGAATTAAATTTTAGTGAGGCAGTTGCACAAAATCATCTTTCTCTTCCAAAGACATCAAAGTCCAGGAGTTGGCATCTTCAACGTCTTATCAAGCTTTAAGCTCTCATGGATAAAGGAAAGTATTAATTGTACTGGCTGAGGAGATTAAGAGGCTTTCCAGTCAGCTAAGGTATTCCAATGTGCAATTTCATCATGTACAATTAATTAGGTGAATGGCATATTTAGCAATATATAGTTCACTAGCAATTATAAAGCATCTAATAAAGAATTTATATATTGTACATATTTATATATATTTTAAATCTTCCCTTTCCCTAAAGTGAAATAGCTTCTCTGTTTCCACTACTGGACATAACAATACACGAATCAAGTTTAGGGAGAATCAATGTATTCAAAGCAGAATTACTTGGAGGCCAAACTATAGTTTTGATGAGGACAACCAATCCTTCAACCTAGGCAGGAAAAAAATTGGCAAAGGGTTAATTTTTAAAATTTAAAATGTATTTTTCCAATCACTTTCTCTCTCTTCCACTCCATTTCCCTTCCCTCTATCTCCAGTTGAGAAGTAAAGAAAAAAATTCCTTTTATTAACATGTATAGATAAGAAAAACAAATTTTCACATATCTGTCCATTTATCTGTCTACACACACATATATATGAATATGTATTCTTATTTGTATAGGCACGATTCTGCACTCTGAGGCCTTCACTTCTATATTAGAAAGTGAGTTCATCATTTAACTGCTGGAATTGTTGTTAGTCATTATACAGACCAGCATTCCTAAGTCTTTCAAAATTATTTGTCTTTATGATATTGTTGTTAAAATGTAAATTATTCTCATGGTTCTGCTCACTTCACTCTGGGTCAACTCACAAATGTCTTCCCAGGTTTGCCTTTCATCTTTTTTTTTTTTTTTAGTCATTTTGTTTTCAAAGATCAGCCTTCTTCCCTTTTCTCTTCCGTTCCACCATCCTTACCACTGAGAAAGCAAGCAAAACATAAGTCCAGTTACAAATATGTATAGGTAGGCAAAATAAGTTTTTGCATTGGGCATGTGTAAAAAAAAATGTAGCAAATTTCCCTTTAGGGCTCATCACCTCTCTGTTAGGAGTTGGGCAGCATATTTCATCATGAGTCCTCAGGAATTGTGGGTAGTCATTGTATTGATTTGATTTCCAAAGTTTTCTTGTTTTTAAAACTACATTTTAATCAAACAAGATTTAATTTCTTACCCTCCTTCCCCCACCCAAGCATCTGAAAGTACAAGAAAAACAAAACCATTACAAGCATGTATACTCAATCAAAGCAAATTTCCATATTGTCCATGTCTTGAGAATTTTACTCTCATTTTACATTCTGAGTCCTTCACTTCTCTATCAGAATGCAGGTAACATGTTTCTTCATTAGACTTCCTGAATCCTGGTTGGTCATTATGCTGGTAAGAGTTCAGTATAATAGTATTCCATTACATTTATATACGATAACTTGTTAGTCCTTTCCTCAATTTATGGGCACCTCCTCAGTTTCACATTCTTGACATTTTAAAGGAACTATAAATATTCATGCACAATCTTTACAATTTGTTTTGCTTAGGACAAATCTCTCCTTTAATCTACTTTTCCTATATTCCCGCTTTCTTTTTTTCTTTCAGTTTCCCCTGAGTGAAATATATTTCTGTACCCACCTTTCTGTATGTGTGTGTTCTTCCTTCTTTTGATCAGTTCAGATGAATTAAGGTTTAAGTATCTGCCACTCCCCTCACCTCCCTCCTACTTGTCTGTATAGATGTCTACTTTTGTGCCCTGATTATATGAGATAATTTTCCTAATTATATGAGACAATTTCCCCTAACCTTTTCCTTTCCATCTTCCCACAGTGTATTTCTCTCCCTCTTTCTTTCCATTCTTTTCTCAAGATTGTTAGGACATAGTAACAGAATCATTCTCAGGCCTTGTCTAAGTAGACTCCCTTTAGGTGCCTTGATGGTAGTAGGGATAACAAGGGACAAACATATCATCTCTCTTCTTTTCAAATTCTTCTCTCTTCATAGGGATGGCTACTAAATTATGTGTGATCTTGACTGGCTCCTCAGAACTTGAATTCTTTCTTGATTGCTGTTTGCAGTATTTTTTCTTTGACTTCAGAGCTCTGAATTTGGCTATCATGTTCCTAGAAATTTTTCATTTGGGAGTTTCCCCTAAGAGGTGGATTCTATCTCCACTTTGTCCTCTGATCCTAAGAGATCTGAGCAATTTTCTCTTAAGATTTCTTGAAATAGGGGGGCAGCTGGGTAGCTCACTGGATTGAGAGTCAGGCCTAGAGACAGGAGGTCCTAGGTTCAAATCCAGCCTCAGCCACTTCCCAGCTGTGTGACCCTGGGCAAGTCACTTGACCCCCATTGCCCACCCTTACCACTCTTCCACCAAGGAGCCAATACACAGAAGTTAAGGGTTTAAAAAAAAAAAAAGATTTCTTGAAATAGGATGCCTAGTCCAGTGATGGGCAAACTACAGCCGTAGGGCCAGATGCTGGCCCCCTGAAATGTTATCTCCAGCAGTGTAACATTATTCCTAATCTGAGGAATACAATGAGCAGGATACAATACAATGAAACTTCAAAAGAGTTGCCTTAGAAACAGACTGACAGATGAGCATTTCCTTTCCTTTGGCCCCCTCTAAAAAGTTTGCCCATCACTGGCCTAGTCTATTTCTCTGTCTCTCTGTCTCTCTGTCTCTGTCTCTGTCTGTTTCTGTTTCTGTCTTTGTCTTTGTCTGTCTGTCTCCCTCCCTCCATGGAGACTTGTAAAAATGAAATTTGGGAGATGTCATCTAAAAGTATATATATTTTCTATGGACACGTGGAAATTGTCAAACTACATTTCCCGTGGTCCAACGGGTTTCCGTTTCCGGTTCTTTGGGCGTGGGAACGCCTACGTCTCCACGCAGAGAAGAGTTTGAATCTCCTGGGTTAGGGGGGAGTGGTCTCTTGGCCAGCAGACTCAGGAGGAGATAGGAGACAATAATGGCGAGGGCGGTGGTTTTGAATTCTTACAAGCGCGTGGTCTAATAACTTTATCTATCAGCATGGCTTTAATTAAAATAATAATATATATTTATATCTACCTTTATTATTTTTTATCCTTATAATTATGGCAACCTTACGAAGTTTGGAAATCGAATTTTCAATTTTCCAGATAGCCTTTCAGAAACGATAGCCATGCCTGCTTTTTGGCCGTCTGGCTCAGCTCTTTTGAGCACTTTTTTTAAAAGGGAAAGTGACTTTCCTTGCCATGCTTTTGCTAAAAGCAAGAGCACATTTTTGCCTCCAGCGGGACTCAGCCAGCCAGTCCAGCCCAAACCACCTTGGGAGGGAGGTCAGGCCAGCCGATTCGGGCTTTTGGCTTTAAACTAAAATGCCGGAGCCCAGCCAGTGTGTCTCTGCCGCCGATCTCCTGACTCCTGACTTGATCTCCATTCCTGCCCTGCCGCAAGCCTGCAAGCGTCCCAGTGCCTGTGATCTCCGATCCTGACTGCTAATCTTGCTAGTTCCAGACCCCGAGCCCCAACAGCGATGACCTGCCGCTTTTGCCGAGATCTTTGGAGACTTCCACCACTGCTCCTTAGGATTTGGTATTGTCCCCGCTACCCCCTCTCTTGGCTTGGTAATGGCCTGCATTCAAGCCTTCCACGTTTTTCTCTAAAGACCTAAATTAGGCAACCCACACAGAGTCTAAACGTGGGTATTTTCCTGAGCTTTTCTCCACTAACCCCGAGCCCACGTGGACACTAGCGTCTGGACCTAGCAACTAGCGTTTACCCTTAATGGGGCCAAATGGCCTATTCAGACTTGCTTGTGATTAAAAACTGAACTCAGGGGAAGAAATATTCACCCCCATACCTGCTCAGAACTTTGAACTTTAAAAAACCCCTTAAACTCAGCAGAACTCAATCAGAAGAACCTTAAATTGAACCAGGGGTGAACTTTTAAAACCTCAGAACTGAATGAGCTTTATTTCTGTTAAGAGACTGTATTTTGCTAATTAGTTTTGTAAATTAATCTTGCTTATTTCGTTGATTTTCCTGTTGCACTGAATCATTTTAAGTTAATGTAGTTTGTGGCTGCTAGATTAATTATGTTATGATTTTATTGTAACTCCCAAATAATGAGAAAAATCTATTAGAACTGGTAAGAGGTTTTGACCAGCTTGTTACTCTAATACTCACATTATATTTCCTACACATTTTTAATGTTGTAACTTGCCTTATGTATACTGGCTTTATAGAGCACATGTCTTTTAAAATTTATTCTGTCTTGGTAAAGAACCTTGAAGTTTCCGTGCTTTGAACATTACCTTGTAATTTTACAAGAGGTCTTTTTAACTTTTACTTTAAATCCTTAAGAATTGTTGTCTTAAAGGATAAAGCTTTTATATATTTTATTATAAGAGAAATTGTTGCCTTAAATGGGTAGAAGCATTTCCTACCCAGGATTTTTTTTAAATACAGAGAGTCAAGGAGCTCCTGTATATTCTTATCTGAGGATAATTATATCAGAAGGTTTCTTTTTTTTAAATATCAGATTTTGCTATGGAAGCAATAACAGAGTTTGTTGAGAAACTCTTAGCCAAGATTTAAAAGTTGTAACAAGTATATGATTTTTAAACATCATTGTTTATTGTTTTAAAATGTGCTATTGGAAATTATGGTACTCTATTTGAATGTGCATTGTGAATCTGCTATTTGTAAGATCCATTTACACTCACAAAATGAAAACCTCATTTTTGGGTAACATAACCCTTCTAGTTCTAAGCTATATATATATTTTTGATTTTTAAAACATTTTTCTAATGAGCAATTGATTTTTTCCTTTTCTCATCTTGTACTGGAAGTACATATATAATCATTATATATAATCTTTTTCTGATTCTACAGCAAATACCTGAGCCTATAGGACTGTGATTAAATGCCTTTCTGTCTGATTCTACGAAAAGGGAATATGAAAGCCATTAATAGTGCTAAAAGAAAGCACATGGTCAGAGACTTGACTGACTAAAATCTGCATAATTGCAGCAGTTCTATGCCAATACTTTAGGGCTTGGAAATTGGGGTTTGAGTCCTGGAGTCCCAGTCTTTTCTAAAACTTTAGAGGACGTGGGTCCCCTCAACTTAGATTCCTAGAAAGCACCTAAGATTGGTTATTTAATTGGCTCAGTTCCCTAAAAAAGCTGATGATAAGTCAGATCAGAGAGAGACATTTTCCTTAAGTCCTGGCCCTGAATGAGTAATTGCACACTGCTGAATTCACTTTAATTAGGCCTTCATTCAAAGGTCTAAGTTTATTTTCCCTACATTTTTTGCACATTTTACATTTCATTCACAAGTTAATTTTTTCTTCTTTTTTCTTGAATTCTATTCTTTGTATTTTGCCAATTGATTTCATACAACCCCCAGGACTCAGCCACTCATCCTTAGCAGACCTGAGGTGCCTTTTTTTAGAAAAAAAAGGTGTGTTTAAGATTTACCTCAGGGGGATATCTGTTAAGTTTTTTAAAATTCGATAATGTAAAAATATATGTATATTTAACTCTTTTAGGAGTAATTTCACGGGGAATTGTATAAATCTTAGAAGAAAATGTATGTTTTGTAATCTATAATGTAAAGTTTAAATTCTTTTGAGAATAATTTCAGGATAAGGATCTTGCCATCTCCCCAGAATCCAGATGACGAACCTGTTTGGTGAAGACACCATGAAGATGTCTGAAAAGCCTTCACTGTACCATGAAGACCAAATTTTGAACTTTAGAGTGCAGTTGATTGAACTATGGGGAGTTGAAATTGAGTTGTATAATTTGTTCTAATTGTACACTGTTATACCAATAGGGGACTGCCCCCAAATTGGTTTTTTGTCAATGCGGCTAATTTTAACCATTTGTTCATCTATTTCTTTTATCCCCCAAATTCCTAAATTTTAGAAGTTGTCTATTTTTACAGGTCCAGCGAAGAAAAAGGACTAACCTTTTTTTTGCCGGACCTCACGGGGAATTGTAAAAGTGAAATTTGGGAGATGTCATCTAAAAGTATATATATTTCCTATGGACACATGGAAATTGTCAAACTACATTTCCCGTGGTCCAATGGGTTTCCATTTCCGGTTCTTTGGGCGTGGGGACACCTACGTCTCCACTCAGAGAAGAGTTTAAATCTCCTGGGTTAGGGGGGAGTGGTCTCTTGGCCAGCAGACTCAGGAGGAGACAGGAGACAATAATGGTGAGGGCGGCGGTTTTGAATTCTTACAAGCGCGTGGTCTAATAACTTTATCTATCAGCATAGCTTTAATTAAAATACTAATATATATATTTATATCAGCCTTTATCAATTTTTATCCTTATAGACTGCTGCATAACCTTTGGAGGGTGGAAGTAGAATAATATGGACCACTGAAAATGGAACATTTTGTAACACCTAATAATAAATGAGAAGCAGAGACCCACAAGACTTAACTCTAACCATACCACAGAAACAAGAAGTTAGGTGAGAAGGGAGGTCAGGACCAACACTTGAGTTTGTTAAATCTTAGTGTACATATATTCTGGAGGACTGAGACCATATCAGTCAAACCAGTTTTCACTGGCTCACAATGCTAATATTCCATTACAATCACCTTACATAATTTGTTAAGCCATTTCTTAATAGGAGGGTACCCTTTTGTTTTCAATTTTGGGATTTTACAAAAAAAGAACTTATATTTTTGCACACATAGGCCATTTTGTTATAGATCAAAGAGTATACATAGCTTAGTGACTTCGGGGGCATAGTTCCAAATTGTCTTTCAGAATTGATGGACCAATTTGTGACTTTTTCAATGGCGCAGTAGTGTGTTCCCCACCCCTCCACAACCCTTCCAACATTTATCATTTCCTCTCTCATCATTTTTGCCAGTATGTGAAGTGGAATGAAAATTGCTTCAGTTTATATTTTTCTAATTATTAGTTATTTGAGGAATTTAAAAAATTGTGGCTGTTGCTAGCTTGTATTCTTTCTTTGAAAACTACTTATTTATGTCCTTTGACCACTTATTTATTGGTGACTGGACCTTAATCTTATAAATTTGAATCAGTTCCTTTTATATCTTGGAAATGCGACCTTTGTCAGAAAAAAACCCAACAACTTGCTGCTTTTGTTTCTTGTTTCCTCTCAAGTTTTAATTATATCAGAATTGTGTAAAAATATTTAATTTCATTTAATCAAAACGATCCATTTTATCCTTTATCATTGTTTTTATTCATAAACTCTTCCTCTATTGAGAGATTTGAAAGATTTCTTGCTTGGTTAATGTGTTTATGATGTTACCTTTTATATCTGGGTCATGGATCAATTTTGAGTTTATTTTGGCATGTTTTATGCAGTTGACCAATATCTAATTTTGCCAGATTATTTTTTAGTTTTCTAGTTTTGTCAGTTAGTGAAACTTTCCTTTATTAACTGGAGTTTGGAGTTTTATCAAACATTATACAACTGTGTTCATTTGTTTCTTTATATTGTGTATCTAATATGTTTCACTGATAGACCTGTTTTTTAACCAAGTAGCAAATCATTTAATGATTTGTTTGAAGACTGGTATATTAAGCCACTTTCCTTCCTTTCTCTTTCCTTCTTTCCCTCTCTCTTTCCTTCCCTCCCTCTCTCCTCCCTCCTTCCCTTTCTCCTCCCTCCCTCCGTCTTTCCCCGCTCCCTCCTTCCTTCCTTCATATCATTATTGATATATTTGACTTTCTGTTTCTGAAAGTGAATTTCATCATTTTTTTCTTGCTCTATAAAATATTCCTTTGGTATGAAATTGGAAAAATAAATAATGTAGGCATGAAAAATTAATGCTTTTTGAACTATTTAGGTCTGTCTTTCTGCAAAGAGAGTTTTATATAGTTCCTGGGTAAAACTTGGTAGATATACTCCCACATATTTAAAAACTTCTATAATTATTTTGAAAAAAATTTCTTTTTCCAGTATTCTTTGCTGGGTTTTATTAGTAACAACAATATTGGTTATTTATATGGATTTTTAAATATTCTGTAACTTTGCTGACTTTATTGTTTTGATGAATTTTTTCTTTTCTCTTTAGAGTTTTCTCTTTAAATCATCATATCGCCCATAAAAAGCAATAATTTTGCTTCCTTTTGGCCTGTTTACTTCTTTGATTTCTCTTGTTTTATTGCTAGACTAAGAACTTATAGCACTAGGTTAAACAGCAATAACATCCTTTCTTTATCCTTAATCTTCTTGGAAATACTTCTAACTTTTCTCCATTATGTGGAATGTTTGCTCCTAGATTTAGATAGATATTATTTAATATCTTAAGGAAAGTTCTATTACTGTGCTTTTTTAAGAGTTTTAAATGAAAATGAGAGTTGGATTAAAAAGAAAACCTTAGGGCTATGGTTAAGTGACTTGCCCAGGGTCACATAGCTAGGAAGTATCTGAAGCCATATTTGATCCCAGGTCTTCCTGATTCCAGGCCTGGTGCTCTATCCACCAAGCTACCTAGCTGCCTTGGAGTTGGATTTTTTTCAAAAGTGTTTTTAGCCTCTATTAATAAAATCACATGGTTTAAATTTATTTATGTTGTTAATATGCTTTATTTATGTCCATAGTCTTCCTTATGTTGAATCAACCCTGCATTCCTGGTACAAATCCAACCTGGCCACAGTATATAATCTTTCTCACTTGAATTCTCACTCTATCTTTTCTTCTTCTTCTTCTTTTTTAATTTTCTTGTGGTCACTTACAATTGGTACCTCCATTTCCTTTTTTTTCTTTTTCTCTTCTTAACTTTTTGCAGTCTGACTTCCAGCATCATCATTCAACTGAAACTGTGTTCACCAAAGTTACTAATGACCAATTCTAATGGATTTTTTTTTCAATCCTCATTCTTCTTGGCTCTTAGCAGATTTTGACACTTGAGATTCTCTACTCTTTGTGTGTGTGTGTGTGTGTGTGTGTGTGTGTGAGAGAGAGAGAGAGAGAGAGAGACAGAGACAGAGACAGAGGCAGAGACAGAGACAGAGACAGAGACAGAGACAGAGACAGAGACAGAGAGACTATTGTTNAGAGACAGAGACAGAGACAGAGACAGAGACAGAGACAGAGACAGAGAGACTATTGTTGTTTTCCTGTTATCTATCTAACTGTTCCTTCTCAGTCTCTTTTGGTGGATCTTTATCCAGGTCACCTGCTAATTATGGGTATCTCACAGGGTTCTGTCCTAGGTCATCTTCTCTTCTCCCTCTATACTATTTCACTTAATGGTGATCCCATTAATTCCCATGGATTCACCTCTCATCTCTATGTACATGCCTCTCAGATCTATTTGTTCAATGTTAACATCTATCCCAATCTCTTAATATCTTAAGATTTAGATAGATATTATTTAATATCTTAAGGAAAGTTCTATTACCATGCTTTTTTAAGAGTTTTAAATGATGTGTTGAAACATCTGAAACTCAATGTATCCCAAACCAAACTCATTATCTTTCTCATCTAGCCCTCCTCTTTTCCTAACTTCTCTATAACAGATGAGGCTACTTCATCCTCACAGGCACTAGCCTGGAAATTTAGGTTTCATCCTTGACTCCTCACTCTCTGTCACCTCTCTTTTATCCAATCAGTTGTTGAGTCCTATTGTTTCTGCTTTCATAACAACTCTAACATATTCTTCTTTCTCCTCTTTGACACTTCTACCACCCAGATGCAAGTCCTCATCACTTTCTACCTGGACTATTTTAATAGAACACTATTTGATCTTTTTGCCACAAGTCACTTTGCATTCCAATCCATTTTCCACTCAGTTGCCCAACTCATCTACCTAAATTTCGGTTCTGACAATATTAACACTCTCTCCCTCCCCATTCAGTAAGCTCCAATGGCTTTTATTACTTCTAGAATCAAATATAAAATCCTCTGTTTGGCTTTCAAAGCCCTTTATTACCTGATTCCTTCCTATCTGTCCAGTCTTCTTATTCCTACTCCCCATACATATGAGGATGGATTATCAAACTTCTTTCAGAGCCTTCCTTTATAGAAGGAAGAACTTGAACTTCAGACTTTGCATCTGCAAATTTGCCTGGTTTCAGCTCCATGGATACTACCAGTTCTATACTCTCATCTCCATTACAGCAGTCATCTTGTGAGATCTCTATTGTGGGTCCTTGGAACTTTGAACTTTCTTTTTGACTGCTTGGAGTATTTTTTTCTTTTACCTAGAACAGTGATGGCAAACATTTTAGAGATAGAGTGATAGAGTGCCAGACATCACCCCCCCCCCCAGACTGTATGTTATGTCCGCCCCCCCAAACCGTGTGCTATGCCTCTCCCCCCACAAGTGCCAGGTATGCACACACACACACACACACACACACACACACACACACACACACAGCAGGAGAAAGCGCTCCTATTGGGCTGCTGGGCAGAAGAGTGGGTGAAATAAGGAATGTCCTCAGCAAGAATAGAGAGAGCAGAGGGGAGAAAGCACTCTGCTCCCCTCCAGCTCTGCCTCCTGTGAGTTGTCAACCTTAACCCTTGTGTACTCCCATTGGGCTGCTGGGCAGAGGGGCGGGTGATGTGAAAAAATGTTATTAGTCAGAGTGGAGAGGGGGAAGGGAGCAGCTCCATCTGAGTCTCTCTGCCTCTCTAGTTACAAACTGTGTGGGGGAGCACAGGTGTGTACCCACAAAGAGTGCTCTGCATGCCATCTTTGGAGCTTTAGCTCCAGGGTTCCTGGGAATTTTTCCTTTGAGGTTTCTTTCAGGAGGTTCCTAGTGTATTGTTTTTCTTTTCTAAAAGTCCTGAGCAATTGTTGCTTGTAATTTCTTGAAAAAATTTTTTGTCATGATTTCGGATAGTCTGATAATTCTCAAAATATCTTTTCTTGACCCATTTTTCAGGTCAGGCATTTTTGATATAATATTTCTTAGATTTTCTTACTTTTTTTAGTGTTTGGATTTTAATATTTCTTTTTATCTTATTGAATCATTGTTTTCTCTTTGTCCTATTCTAATCTTTAGGGCATTTAGTTTTGGGGTGAGATTTTCCACCATCTGTTATCAGATATAATTCTCCTTGCCATTCTATCTTGTCTATTTCATTTTTTTCTACATAATGCACAAAAATGTCCTTGTGAACAAGACATTTTTTTCTCTCCAGCTTTACCTGAACTTATTGTGGGGTCACAATCCTCCTTAGGGTTTATTCATAGGACAACGTTCAAACCAAGGTATTTTTTCTTTGAAGTTTTCCTTGATATGCCATTGTCAACTTCAGTATTTAGTTTGGTGTCCTGTGCTTAGGTCATATTCTGTAACTAAATGGTACGGGCATAGCCTGCCTGATCCCGAGTATAGTGGCCAAGAATAGACCCTCAAGGAACTTTAATGGTCTCTGCCTAGGGGTTCCTTCTTGCTACAGGTCTATGAGAGGGCATGCTGATTTCCCATTATTGCCTTTGGAGATACCTATGTTGGCTTTTGTTTAAGGCTTTTCAACTATCACTGAGCTCAGATAGAGCAGAATCAGGTTGGAGCTTTCTAGGATTGTAGGGATGCCATGGACTCCATAGAGGCCTAGGATAGTCTTTGACTAGACTCCTTTCCTTCCTCTAAGCTTGAGCAGCTGGTGGTGAGCAGAACAAAAACAGAACTAACCGGGGGTGCTTAGCACTCCTGCTCTAGCTTGTCTATCTCTGAGTCTCTGAAGGACTCCAGGAGATCTCTGCACTGAATGGAGGCATCTACCAGTGATTCATCTTATTTATTTTTAAACTTATATTTCCAAGCTCTCCTGGAGTGTTTGTAAGGAACCCAGTCTCCTCTCTACCTTAGCACCTTGCCATTTAGTCATAATCTCCTTCTTGAGTTTTCTTGTAGCACAGTGGATAGAGTTCCAGATAGAGCTCCATTTAACCCCAGTTACCTATCCCTTTCTGCTTTAGAATTGACTCTAAGACAGAAGGCAAAAGTTAAAAAAAAAATAAACATTACTGTCATTACCTAATGACTACCTGTCCCCAAACAATAAAATTCTTCTTTGTGTCAAAGAATTATACTTTTGTTTTGATTAGACCTCCCTATCTCCCAGGCTAAAAGTATAATTTCTTATGGGCCCAACCATAATACTGATCAACTTAGAAACTTTAACTAACTGTATTTTTCAATTCAGGTCAGTTTTCTCTACCTTAGGTAGCTCTTGGGGGTTCACAATATTGGGGCTGGGTTTTGTACAGACACTTGATTTGCTTTAACCCTAGTATACCTCAGAACTCTGGAACTCAAATGATCTACTTGCTTAGTTTCCCCAGCCAGCAGCAGGAATTGTAGTGATGGGCCATAATGCTTGGCCTAAGAAGTTAGGAAAAAGACAAATCAATACAGTATTCATGTCTGGGAATGTGTGCCTCATTTTGTACCTGTAGTATACCACTTCATTGTTAGAAGTGTTGGATTTAAAAATCAGTCTGGCAGTCTACTGAACTATTTCTGGCCAGGGCAAGCTACCCCCAGCCCCCAAGGTTTCCCAGCACAGTCTTCCTTATCTCCCCCTATCATAAACCTAAAACTGAAGCTGTCTTATCTGATGGATATTAATCTTCTTGAGGAATGTTTGTCTATGTTTGCCTGCTTTACAATATTTGCCTACTTAATGTATATTTGCCAAATGCTTCCAGACCCCTGACCCTGAAACACCCCCCTCCCCAGATGCTTCCTGACCACCTGTCCCTGACACTACCTTGATGTACCAACCCCCTTCCCCAAACATTTCTATATAAACTCTTGGCTGAGAATTCCAAGGGGTCATTCAGGCACGCCTCTCTGCCTAGCGACCCTAGCTATTATTGCTAGTAAAAAATGAGCCTCTTCTTGCATATTGCATTGTCAGTGTGATTCTTCCTTCGGCCATGAATCTGGGTTAGGTATTAAAATTTGGGTACAACAGAAGGAGAATGTCAGTCTTCTGAGATCATGATTCATCCTTGTAGCAAATAGAAATTTGAAATCTTTCAATGTTTTCCTTTAAATTATTGTGTTCATAGTATAAACAGTTATCCTGAAACACAAAGCATTTTCTCCTTCTTTTGATTCTCTATTTTTATCTACCTTTATCACATCCTATCTTGTCCTCATCCTATTGCTCCTGAGCTCAGAGAACAATCTCATTTATTGGTATCTTTCCCAAAAGACCCATCACATAGTAAATTGTGCAAAGTTTGTTTTCACCACCAGCCTCCTCCTTGACAATCTTCTCCCCACTGTTATTCATTTATTCATTCAACTATTCATCAGAATTCTCTGCTTCATCAGTTTACCTAGGGCAGGACTGATGTTTGAATTTAACTTGAACACTTATGACCTCTGGTGACTTCTGGGATTATGGGAGTGAAAGCTGGCTTCCAAAAGGCCCTCTAAATTTGACCTTTCCCTTTAGCCCAAGAGAGATAGGCGAAGGTAGTACAGTAACTTTCATGACATCTTAAACTATCTAGGCCAGTCACTCAATAAATATTTATAAAGTACCTACTATATGCCAGCCACTGTGCTAAGTTCTGCAGATACAAATTTAAATAAAATTAGACATTCCCTGCCCTCAAAGGATTTACAATCTAAAACAGGGATGGGTGTCTTAAATTCCTGTTATTAGTTCATCTTTCCAGTCACCTAAATTTTAAAAACTAGCTGTTATCCTTGACTCTCATTTACCTCATATATCTAATCAGTTGCTAAATGTCATAGTTTTTGCCTCCAGCATCTTTCTTGTAAATGTTCTTTCTCTACTCACATAGTAGCCACCACTTGGGCCCCTGCCATCTCTTGTGTGAACTATTTCAATAGCCTCCTAATTGTTCTCCCAGCTTCAGGTTTCTCCCCACTCCATTCTCCATAATGCCACCAAAATTATTTTCCTAAAGTACAGCTCTGATCAAATCCTTCTCCTCTTCCCTCAATTCTCCACTCAAACTTTGGTACTTTATCATTACCTCTAGAATCAAATATAGACTCTCCTGTTTGGTGTTAAAAGCTCTTCACAACCTGATCCCCTTCTATTTCCAGTTTTCTCTTTTCCACACTTTCTACAGTCTTGCCATACTGGCCTTCTTATTGTTCTTTATACAAGATTATCCAGCATCACCACTTCAGGAAGTTTCTCATTGTCCCTTCATCTGCTAATGTCTTCCTCTCTAAATTAACTTGTATCTACTTTGTATTCATCTTATAGGTACACACAAACACACACATACACACAGAGTGACTGTTTAATAAATGCTGGTTGGTGGATTGATTGGAGAAGTAGTGTGGTACAATGAAAAGTACACTGGATATAGAGTTAGAGAACCTGGATTCAAATCCCACTTCTGCTTCTTACCAACCACATGATCTTGGGAAAGTTACTTAACCCTTCAGTCTCAATTCAGTTGAAAAACGAGGGAACTATATAACGTACCCGGTAAGCCCTTTCAGCTTTAAATGTACATTATAGGCCTCTCTCTGGGACTTCCTCTTCTTCAAATATAACTATGATGATTAATAGCCTTGTCTTTCCTTGTCTCCACCTTCATTTTTTGGTGGGTTTAGTTCCCTTTGTCTGCCTGCCAATAGATTGGATGGGGATCTGACACTAAAGACAACCATGATCTAGGTCAGTGATGGCAAACCTATGACGTGTGTCAGCCCTGACACGTATAGCCATTTTCGATAACATGGGGCCACATGCCAAGGAAGAAACATTTGTTGTAGTGTAGTGTAGACACTCTATGCACTATAGATGATAATTCTACCTATGTTAATTTACCTATTTTGGTTTATTAAATACAGTTATGTATTACAATTATACATTTTTGTTATTTAAACTATAAATATTGCAAAATTATGGTGTTTTTTTCTCAAAGTGACACACCACCCGAGTTATGCTCTGTTTTTTGGTGAATTTTGACACACCAAGCTCAAAAGGTTGCCCATCACTGATTTAGGTAGAACTGAGTCTTTATTTGCTCTGGGACTGGTTCTATTTCAATCTGACCAACTACTGATACTGAGTAAAGTCAACAAAGCCTCATTACATTCTCTGGTTGTTGGGTTGTGACTCAGAGAGACAGCCAGTAGATGAGGAATTGAAAAGGCCTGAGTCTTATATACATATAACAGGCCTTAGTCATATATATATATATAATATATGTATATATAATATATATATAATAGGCACATAATAATAGGCACATAAGCCCTCTGTGATTTTTATCCTTGAAAGATGTTGTTCATTTAAACCTGATTTTTTGAGGCAACATGGAATAGAATAGTAGTTCTCAAAGCTTTGTCTGAGGACTCCTGGGTTTCCCAAGATCCTTTCAAGAGGGTCCATGAGAACAAAACTATTTTCATAACAACACTAAGATAATTTATTTTCTAATATGATAAATATTGATAGTTATAACATTCCCCAAACTGATTTATGAAGTAATATATTTCATAAACTTCCATAATCTTTCTTTTAAGATTTTATATATTTGCTTATAGTCCAGCATGGTGTCATCTTATCAGCCACCTCTCTCCATATGGCAAGTCAGCCAAAGACTAGGTGGACCCCCTTGTTGTGACTTTTGGGAGAACATGGATGAGTCTCACAGAATAGACAGGCATGGATGGATTTCTAGTTCATTTAAGGGAACTCTCAAATTTCCATGAGATCACAGATCCATTTGATTTTTTTGAGTATGTTAAGTTGAACAAAGTAATAACAAAATGACTATGTTCCTAGATTTAGGACAATTTAAAAAGTCGAATGTGAGACTTTCAGATAGGTCCAGGGATAGTAGACTTTCCTTCGGTGTGTTTAAGCAGGGACTGATTAATTACTTCTTAGGGATGTTGTAAAGGGAATTCTTGGTCAGGATGGTCTATGAAGTCTCTTTCAATTCATATTCTGTGACTCAGGGTTTGGTTTTAAAAAGTTTATAGGGATACAAAAGGGGAATACTAGGAGGTAGGGCATTCCAGAGATAGGGAATAAATAGTCTAAGCAAAGGTACAGTGGTTTGAGGGTAGACCACAATGTCTGGGCAAAAAGTAGTAAAATTTGATCAGACTGTAGAGTCATTTATTTCATATGGAGATGGAAATGATTCTAGAGATGATTAATTCCAATTCCTTCACTTTATAGATGAGGGAGGAAACTGAGGGGTGGTGGTGATGGTGATGGTGAGAGACAGACACAGACAGATAGACATACACATATTCACACACACACCCCATGCACACAGAATATTAAACCATAGATCGGAATTTAGGTCTTCTGATTTCAAACCCAGTGCTTGCACTGAAATTGAGTATCTAAACCAGTGATATTGAACCTTTTAAAAATGGAGTACCAGACTCTGCCCCTACCCCCAGACCAAGTGTTGTGCCCATCCCCCCCAGTGGCTGTGAGCCATTCCCCTCCTTCGCCAAGTGCCAGGTGCACCCCATGCTCCCCCAACCTTATCCCACACAGGAGAAGGAGAAAGAATTTCTACTGGGCTGCTGGGCAGAGGGGTGGGTGAAGTGAGAAATGTCCTCATCAATTGCAGAGTGGAGGAGGGGTGTGACCTAAGTGCTCCACTCCCCTCCAGCTCTGCTACTCGTGAGCCCTGTGCCCCTGTGTGCTCCCATTGGGCTGCTGGGCAGAGGGGTGGGGAATGTAAAAAAATGTCCTCAGGCATGGTAGAGAGAGGAAGGGAGCAGCTCGGCCTGAGTCCCTCTGCCTTTCTAGTAATGGGAAAGAGGGAGGGTGGCTGAGTGCCCACAGAGAGTGCTCTGTATGCCATCTTTGGTACCTGAACATAGGTTCGCCATCACTAGTGTAAACCATGCTGTCATTTTCTTTCACTAATTGATGTATATGCACACACTTATTAGCTTAGCCTAATCTCTCCCATCCCCAAACAATGAAAATTCTCCAGAGAGGAAGGGACTTGTCCAAGGTCACTGATTTAGGTTGAGGTAAGTCTGGGTAATGAAAAAAAGCCACAGACAAAGAGTTTACGACAATTTTTAAAAAACCCCTGCTTGGTGTTTATTTCGAATGACCAAGCCAGTCTACTTCTATTATAGGTTCTATTTCCAACTATTTCTCTTTATGACTTTGGATATCACTCTGCTTGGTGTCCCCATTATCAAATAGGAAGGGTGAACTAAGTAATTTCTAATGCTTCTTCTTGCCTTGGCATTCTATGTATTTATATTGTTGGAATAATAGAAAACTAGGGCAGAAATAAGAAACATTATAAAGGTAATTTTTATGATAGCAAAGAAGAGATACTATTTCTACTTCTTGCATCTGAGATAGAAGATACATTGTAGAGATATTCTCTGCCTATTTCTATAAGATAAAATGAAGTATTTAGATATATTTGTGATTGTAAAGTCCTTCAAGGCATGGATTGTTTTATCTTTGCTTAGGGAACTTATTTACTGTATGTTGTCCCTTAGTCTTACTTTCATTGTATACTGAGTGCCTCTGTGAGAGGCATTTTTGGGGTCCCACATTTGGGGTAAACTGGGTAAAAGTCACATTTGAATTATATTTTAGAGATTTTCCTGAAGAAACACCATGGGAGAGGGTAGATGCATAAACCAAAGAAGAACTTAACCCCTATAGCAGGGGTTGGCAACGTATGGCTCTCAAGCCATATCTGGCTCTTTTGAGGGCCAGATATGACTCTTTTTGCAGGAGCCATAAAGTCAATTTTTTTTTCAGGCGCTGTTACAGGAATGTGCACTGTTACTGGAGCATGCACTGTTAGCACTGTACGGCTCTCATGAAATTACATTTTAAAAAATGTGGCATTTATGGCTCTCACGGCCAAAAAGGTTGCTGATCCCTGCCCTATAGGATCAGGGATTGGATGTGGTTCATTTAAGTTCTTGGGGAACCTTGTCCCACATGTGCTTTGTTAGTAGTCTGCTTTCCCAGGAAGTGTTGTGACCAGAAACATCTGGTTTTCTTTGGCAACATTGTGGTGGTTTAACTCTGAACTGAGGGGTCTGAATACCTTTAGAGTTGTTGTGAGGGTCAAATGAGATAATAATGTGAAGCATTTTTGCAAACTGTAAGGAAATATAAAATGCCAGTTATTATTATTGTTGTCATTCTCCATACTTTCTACACACATATCTTAAGTTTTTTTTTATTTTAATAACAAATTTCTACATGAGCTTTCTGAAGTTATATAATCCAAATTGTTTCCCTCTCTTCTTCCCTCCCCTCTCCTGAAGCTGGCAAGCAGTTCAATTTGGGTTATACAACTACATATATATCTTAAGTCCTGGAACATGATTATTGATGTTCAGAGATTGCTGCTCTAAAAAAGCTCCTCACCAGGCAATGAAGGATTTGTTGACCATTTCTCAAATTGGAGCCCAAAGGCAGAACAGTATATTCTGGATAAATGTTAGTCTAGTTCTTGGAAGCTCCACAGGATAAGAAACCTAAATAGCTCCTTGGTCACAGGGAATATGAAATCAGAACCTAGTGAAATACAGGACAAAAGTATATGCTCTTGGAAGACATAATCGTGATTGGTCACATTTATGATTACTTTGTCTGTCCTCAGATTCACTAATCCTGAAGGGAGAACAGGAGCTTGCATGAAATCATCAAAGAATAAAACAGACAGAAGAAATCAAGAATTAGGCTTCTGGCTCAGAATCTTGAGAGCATCCCAGAAAAACTGTGCTCCTTCCTTGCAGATTTAGAGTTGGAAAGGAGCTTAGGTGTCACCTATGCCAAATTTCTCTCATTTTTACCCAAGTTGAAACTGAGGCCTGGTGAAGTTTAGTGATTTGTCCAAGGTCATAAAAGTAAGCAAAATAACAGAGTTCAGGTTTGAACTAGTGCCTTCCAATCCATTGCTTTTTCTCTGTTCATTCAGGGTGACTGATTTTTTTTTTTTTTTTAGATCTAAACTTATGGGCCTAGGATGTACATGCCCAAATAAACAGAGGTGTGGTATCTTGGACTGCAAGATACTTGATCCAAGAATTGGATTGGAAAAAAGGCTTTGCCATTCATTAGCTCTGAGACCTTGGGCAAGACATCTAACCTCTCTTAGATTAATCTGTAAAATGGAGAATAATAATCCTTGCCTATCTACCACACGGGATTGTGGGAAGGAAGTCCTCTGTGAAATGCAATGTGCTTTGGCAATGTGCAGAGGATCACACGCACAGGGGCAGACAGATCGAAAGCAGCCATTCAGCCAGGAGACAGGAATCGGGGGACAGATGGAGAAAGGAAAATGGGAGGGGGAAGGAAAGGAGGAGGGGGAAGGGCAGCAAAGGGTGGGGACAAGAGGAGAAGAGGGAGGCGGGAAAGGAAAAATGGAAGAGGGGGAGGAGACTGAGAGTGAGCAGGAGCCCGAAGCGAGCCCGCACCCGGGGGCGGGCCCGCGCCGCCGCCGTGGTCCGCGCCCCGCCCCGCCCCACTCCCCCGCAGCCTCTGCCTCCCCTTTGCCTCTGTGTCCGCTGCCCGCTGCTGCTCCCGCTGTGTCTGCAGGGCGAGAAGGTAGGAACCGTCACCTCCATCCCTGCCAGCTTCCCTTCTCCCGTGGTCTGCAGTCGTGAGGGCTGGGGCACGGACTCACGAGCGCAGCTTGATTCCGGGTGGAGCTTTGGCTGCGGCTGCCCGGGCTCCTGCCCCGGCGAGCTGGCCTAGAACCTGAGTGCAGGGCGGGGGCCGTGGGCACAGCCCATCCCAAACCCGGCACAGCCCAACCTGACCCCACCAGGGTAGGGCGGGTGCGGGGAACGAATTGGGCTGCGGTACCTGACCCGGACTGCACCAGACTGGAGCGCGCTGCACCGTCACCCGCTGCCCTCCTGGAAGCCACGTCCCTGGGGTGACGAAGGAGGAGGCCCGTGCGGGTGTCCCGTTTTCAGGCCCAGTCAGGCTTGCTCGCGTGCTACGCCAGATCCTGCCTGGGGTTGCTCTGGGTAGGGGCCCCGCAGTGGGGAGGGAGGCTGGCAGGCCCGGGCGCAGCGCCATGCAGCTCTGTTGGGGACGTGACCTTCCTGCCCGGAGCTGTGAGGCCGGGTGCGCGGACCGCGCTGCCCGCTGGGCCGGAGGCTGCCCCGGACCTCCGTGCTCTCATCTTGGTGCTTCCTCTCCTGCGCATCTCCTGCCTCAGGCACCCAAACCCCACCTGCACTTGGCCTCCAGCTGGGCCTTTGGTGCGAATATTCCGTTACCCAAGAGAGGACCCTGGGATGGATACGTACCTCTCTTCTCCCTCTCCCACTTTGTCAGCACACACTTGCCCACTCTTTGGTCCTTCTCCTTCCTCAAATGAAATATTTTCGTTAGGTTAATTGGTGCTAGGCTGGCCTGGCTTTCTCTAAGGTTGTCCCTGGGTAGCAGCAGCACATGACAGCGGCCCAGCTACAACAGCTGCACAGACAGCAGGCCACATGGCCTACAGTGAGACCAGGTGTGAATTTACCTCCTCGGAAGCAAAAATAGCTTAGCTCACGAATTATACAATGTTAGGGAGAGAAGGGACCCAAGAAATAAAAGATTTTAACCTCCTCTTTGGTCCCAGACAGTGAAACTGAAGCAAGAAGGAAAAAAGATTGGCCCAAGGTCACAGTCTGTTCTGAGCAGGAGAACAAGACTACAGCCTGGATCTCCTTGCTCCTAGGGCTATTTGCATATAGAAACCTTTTTTTTTTCTTCTTGTACCTAATATGGTTTTTATATATGTCAAATAGATACCTGGAATTATCGGGGAGGATTTGGTCATTCCTCTATTTTCTAGATTTATGAATTAGTTGCATGCTTAGTAGCATCTCGATGGAGTCACTCAAGTGAATAATTGGAGGAGGGAGAAATGTTCTCCGGAAAGAACTACTCAAAACCCATTTCCCTCAACTCCACCATTCCTTCCCCCCTCACCCTCATTTTAATGAAGATAATGTATATGAATAACTACGGGATAGGTGGCAGGAATAGCTCAGGCCTGCAGGGGGCAGCTGTTAGAATTGTTAAAATCCCAAAGAAGTCCTTTAAAAGACATTTTTAAAAAATTCATTTAGTGTCTCTGTGAGGAAGTTTTTAACCACTTTTGTTCAGGCTCAGTGTGTGTGTGCGTGTGTGCATGTGTGCATGCAGATCCTTTGCTTGGCATTATAGACATAAAAATGTGAAAAAAGATATAAAACAGTGGCTACTGTCAATAATGTTACAGTCAGAAAGAGAAAAGAGGTTTACACAAATAACTGATGCAAGATAGAAAAAGATAAGTGTAAAGGAGAAGGATGTGTATGTGTGTCTTATGCACTTAAAAAATTTCTCTTTATCCCAAATATACTTTTCATTGAAAATGAATTACTACTTGGTAAGTCATTTTCATATTGATGGGTGTGGTCAGAAACATAGAAAGAAAACCTTCCTTCCTTAAATTATTTTAGGCTCTGTCACTAGCTCATTTTATGACCTTGAATTACGTCCCTTTTCTGGACCTCAGCCAGGATGTTGGACTTTGACATTCAAGGTCCTTTTCTTTTTTTTTCTTTTTTTTTTTTAAACCCTTGTACTTGTCTCATAGGTGGAAGATTGGTAAGGGTGGGCAATGGGGGTCAAGTGACTTGCCCAGGGTCACACAGCTGGGAAGTGGCTGAGGCCGGGTTTGAACCTAGGACCTCCTGTCTCTAGGCCTGACTCTCACTCCACTGAGCTACCCAGCTGCCCCCTCAAGGTCCTTTTCTGCTCTGATATCTCATGATTCTATGACTACCTCCTCAGATTGTAGTGCTAGGGATCTAGTGATTCACATTCCTCTTCTCCACAGTCTTTGAAGAGGTAGCAGGATCCATGATGAACTAGTTTCTTGTAGATGAGCCTTTGGTGGTGAGTCCATCAGTTCCCAACCTACTAAAGTGGAGGAATCTTTCTTAGCTCTGGGAGGATAATCCTATAACCAACAGAAATTAAATGTGTACTCCTGAATAAGATGCCAGAAACTGAAATTCTGTTCAAGAATATGCCATACATATTCATATTTTATATATGTGTATGCATGTGAATTCTTCCCCACCCCCATCATAACATTGTCTTTTTAAACAAAGTAAAACATTAAATCCCTTTACTTTCCCAGACCTTAGCCACAATAGGAGAACTTGGGGAACTGATAATACGTGGAAGAGGCTAGTGGGTTTAGGTTTTGTATTCTACTCATTTGTACACTTGGAAATCTTTTAGCCACTCTGGTGATGGCCTAACATCTTTTAATTGAATCATTCAAAAACCAAGCATGCAGGTTTTCAAAGTTCCTTTACTTATTTTCCAATTCTCTTCTTATCCTTTACTTAATTCTCCCACACAGCATTGTATTATTGTCTCTCATATAGAGGATAAGTGATTTGCCTAGCATCTCACAGCATATTTGGAGCAGAGCCAAGTCTAGGACCCATGTCTCCTGAGTGTGGTTTCAATGCATTTTTTGCTTTATTGTGTTACTAAATTAAATCTCTTATAAGAATGCTCTCAGTGTCTAATTAGTACTAGACTTGAATTTTTAAAATCTGTAATTTTGATAGAATCTTGCAAAACTTGTGCAAAGCCTCCTTTTGCCCTTTGGTGACTGTTGGGTAAGATGCTTCGTCAATAGCATTAGACCCTTTGTGTATTCTTCCAGTAGTTCCACATCCAGGTGACAAATCAGAATGGACACTAGCTAATGAATTATTAAGTATTTTCTATTCCACCTGACCATCTCTTTCAAGGCAGTTCTGCTTGTTGACAGGAAAGTTATATTTTCATAAGATTTTCCTCCTATGGAGTCCACTGTGGGCTTATAAATGTGTAAACAAAAGAATGAATGGTGCTAACTTGAAAATCCAGGGATTTGAATGATTGACCAGCCTCACTTTGGGGGTTTCATTGAAAATTTGAGTTCACACAGTGCCTTGGCCCCACATTTTTGTCCAAAGTGCTTGGTTGTATTTTATAGGTGAAGAAATAAGGCCGAGGCTGCTTAGGACTTCATACTAACAACTGTCATTAACTCCCAAGTGTAAGTTTGGCTAAATCATTGATATCTCCAAGTTTTAGTTTCCTTCTTTTTAAATTGTTGGAGTTGGACTGGAGCCCAGGAATTCTTAACTTTTTTTTGTGTCGTGGAACCCTAGGTAGTTTGGTCAAGTCTAGGAATCCATTTTAGAGTAATGTTTTTAAGTGCATAAAATAAAATACATAGGATTACAAAGGAAGCCAATTATACTGAAATACAATTATCCAAATATATTTAAAATTTTTTTTCCCTAGATCCTAGATTAAGAATTTATAGACAAAAGTAGGAATATGCAAACTGTACTGTGTTGGTTTTTGTACACCTGTTTTTCACTTTGTAAAGTTTTAGTGCATTTAAAAATGTAAAAGCCATTCTTAGTTTGCTGCCATACAAAAAATAGGTAACTCTGCAGATACATTTGGCCCTTGTAGTCTGGAAACCCCTGGACTAGATTCTTTCTTACGCACAATGATCTATGAATTTGTGAGGAAAATTTTGTTGGTTAGGCAGTTTCACTTTAGTCCTCAAACTGTTTTTCAATTCCACTCAGCTTTCATGAAAATGTGCACTATTCACAAAAGGATTTGGGTGAGAGCATGGATGTCACAATTCTGGCAAAATACAGAGATCTAGATCAGGAATTAGGAGACCTAGGTTTGGGTCCCAGTAATGATTCAAATTGTGTGACCTTGGACAAGTAACTTTCAAGTCAATATTAAATGTCTGACATGTATGTATAAAGCCCTAAACTAGGTACCAGAGAAATGAAGTAAAGAAATGTCTGAGTCCTTACTATCAGAGACATTTTCACAATTGAATTGACTGTAAATTATTTCCTCTTCTTGTGCCTTGTTTTCCTCCTGTGGGAAAATAATCTTGCCTCACAAAGTTTTTTAAGATCAGATGTGAAGTGATTTTAAATAATGACATTATTATTACTTTTCAATTTTTTTGCATTCCAAGCATTATTTCCCATGAACAGATGAACATTATTTAAATTCAACAAATATGTTGCTTCCTGCATATCATATTCTAGGTCCTATTCACAAAGCAACTTTTAACAACTTGGAGTGGGGAGGATCAAGACAGAGCCATTGTAAGAGAGGGCACCTGAACTATATTTTGAAAGAAGTTGGGGATTCCTTGAGGGGGAATTTATAGAAGTTTGCATTCCAGACATGGTAGGAGAGGGGGAGAGTAGGGAAACACCTGTGCAAAGGTGATGAAGTCAGAGATAGAATATCATGTAGGGAACAGTTAGCTACCAGTTTGACCAGGACCAGTTTGACAGGAAAAAGTGGGTGAAAGGGAGTAATATAATTAAGACTGGAAAGTTAGGGAAGAGCTATATTGCTGAGGGCTTATGGTGTCAGGCTGAGGGTATTGTCTTTTAACTTAAGTGTGTATCTTTATAGATAAAAGATAGCATGATTAGATAGGCAAGCTACTTTTTCTTTGGATTAAGACACTGGAAGGATTTAAGATTTGTATATATATCTGGAGTGGCTGAGAGGCTTCATTATGCAGACAAGATGTAGTCCCTTTCAGCCATTAAACCTTCCAATAGCCTTGTGGACATTTGCCCAGAGGATATAACTTAGAGTCTTTCAAAAATGTGTGTTGGCTAGTTCCTGGTTCCAAAGTTGTCTTAAAATTGAAGCAACTTCTCCAAATTTCTGTTGTTCATGTGGGAGAGACGATTCCTTGGGTTCTCTGGGCACTTTCATCGAGACCCTCTTGAACCATGAGGCTAATTGTCAGGCATGTCCTGGGGAATTACTTGACAGTATAAATTTATAGCCATTAGTGTGTCTTGTCTTTTTCCCCTGGCTTTCCCAGGCTTGACCTGCTCTAATGGTTAGGTCACAGAGTTTGTGGAAAGGTGGTATTAGCTGTGCTGAATTTAGTGACAGGAGACCTAGACTGCCAGATTGGGTTTCTTCAGTGGCTTGTTTGGAAATCTGCAATGGGAAGATGCTGTTCTCTGCAGGCCTGATCCCCAACATGCATGTGAGGAAGCCTTTTATGGTGAGGCGGATCCCAGCTGCCTCTGTTGAAACATGCCTGTGGTTACCAATCAGCCTGATCAGCCTTCATTTTAAATTAAGTTCATTCAAGATGGGCACACACACACCCCAACACTGAGTTTTGAGCAGCACAGGCTGTTTGGTATTTGTAAATGCACCAGGGCATTCACTTAGCATTTACATATATGCATATATATGTGTGTGTGTGTTTTTAAAATTAAAGCTATATTTTGATCAGAGCTTTAGAGCCATCTCCCCAGTAACCTGGAAGTGCAGACTGTATGGGCTGCCAAAGGAAAACTTAGTATCCCTATTGACATTAAATTATCCATTAGCTTTCCTAATGAGGGGGATTTGGGTCTAAGTTTCTTCTGAACTGGCAGCCCAGTGTAGACAGAAATTCTCATTTAAATTTGGTTTGTGCCTTATCTCCTACCACAATGCTCCATATACAGTAAACAGTTTGATGCTTGTTGAAGTGAAATGAAACTTTTGGGTCTATTCTTAGCCTTTTAATAATGTTGTTTTGTCATTGGTAGTAACCCTAATGTGTTTTGGATTCATGCATGTTTTGTGTAAATAATGGTATTTGTCATAGGACCATAGATATAGAACTAGGAGAGAACTTAAAGGTCATTGAGTCTAACCCTTCATCTTACAGATGAAAGAAACTTTTGCCCATGACAAAAAAGATGTGGCAGAAACATTTGGTAGATAACCGGATGGATGGACCCAAAGCCCTCTTGATTCTAAATGCATTCTTCTTTCTATAGTGGCATGTACCTTACAACACCCTCCAGGTCCAGCAGTCTTATCTACTGAACCACTTTTCTGTGTGCAGAACTGAATTAATTTACTTTTTTTGTAAACTGAATCTATTACACCTCATGATTTAAAGGAACCCTGTATTGATACCATTTGTAAAGCAAATGATAATTTTGTAAAGAGCGCAAGTATAATTGCCACTTTTCAGATGAGGCCCCTGAGAATCATGGCCATACATGATCATGTATGGTCATATTCATTCATTCATAGTGAGAGAGTGAACTTTGACTTGAACTCAGATCCTCTAACTCTGAATATAGTATTCTTTTCCAGGAAACCTCAGCTGCCTCTATATTTGTGTAGGCAAGGTTCTGGCCTTAGTGAGGCCCCTTTAGATTATGGAAGACTATACTTCAAGAAAACGTAAGATAATGAAATCCAAAATTGAAAGTGGCCTTTTGGAGACCATCTCAGGCCTTCATTTCCTCCTGTGTAAAGTTGAAGGAGTTCTACTAGATGACCTTTGATGGTCTACTAGCTAAAGAGCCTTTGTTCTCTGGAGTGTACCTTCTTAGACAAGTAAGAGACAGAGAGCATAGTCACCTACAAGATGACTGTCATAATCCCCAACTTTTGGAGTACTTGTGATGGAAGGAAGAGATACATTTATGAACTTGCAGGCATTTTGAAATATTGAAGCAAAAAAAAAAAAAGCCTTAGCATTCTCATCTCTGAAAACATTCCTTGATCTTTTACTTAGGAGAGAGATAAAATAGTCACTTTGAGTTTCTAATGATGATAAAGATGACAGAATTTATATAGCACTTTAAAGTTTTGTTTTTTCCCCTTAAAATCCTTACCTTCCGTCTTGGAGTCAATACTGTGTATTATTGGCTCCAAGGCAGAAGAGTGGGAAGGGTAGGCAATGGGGGTCAAGTGACTTTCCCAGGGTCACACAGCTGGGAAGTGTCTGAGGCCAGATTTGAACCTAGGACCTCCTGTCTCTAGGCCTGGTTCTCAATCCACTGAGCTACCCAGCTGTCCCCCACTTCAAGGTTTGCAAAACACTTAATTTAAACTATCTCATTTGACCCTGTGATCAACCCTATGAGGTAAGTATTATCACTATCTTCTTCATTTTAAGATTTAAGATGAGCAAACTCTGATTCAGAAAATGAATTGGAAAAGGAAATGGCAAATCATTCCAGTATCTTTACCAGAAAACCCCCAGATGAGATCATAAAGAATTGTACATACCTGAAAAAATGACTGAAAGCAAATATTAGGTCCCTACTAATATGTCTAACTATGTAGGGGGGGAACATGTCTATTCTATAAAGCAGGGGTTGGCAACGTATGGCTCTTGAGCCATATCTGGCTCTTTTGAGGGCCAGATATAGCTCTTTCTGCAGGAACCATAAAGTCAATTTTTTTTTCAGGCCCTGTTACAGAAGCGCGCACTGTAAGCACTGTACGGCTCTCACGAAATTACATTTTAAAAAATGTGACGTTTATGGCTCTCACGGCCAAAAAGATTGCCAACCCCTGCTATAAAGTGTACCCTACCCTTGTGTTCTCTCTTATTAATATCTCCCTCAAAGTTGCAGGAAGCTCTTTATGAGGGGAATAGTGTTCTGGGGGTGGGAGAGACTATGAGATTCAGTGAATCTGATGCTTTCAGAAAAGAATTTTTGCATTTAAATACTATTTTAAATTTTATCTTATTTTATTTAGATCTCAATGGTAGGAAGCAGGAAGGCCTTAAACAAACGTTTTTGAATAGATTCTCTGAGTCAAGGAACTTGATTGATATGCTGTGAAGGACTCAGGGGAGGTTATTGGTATAATATAGGAGATTGTGAACTTTCCATTTGTGGGAAGATGTACTGTATTACAGTAAGATTTATAGAGATGCTTTAATTTGGGGGTTATGTAAGTTTAGACAGAGTAAGCCAGGTGCTGTAGAGTCTCCCTTCTTTAAGCTTGTGTTCTAGATGGGAATGCAGTGATGCCATTTTTTATTACCACTTTTGAGCCAGCAGATGGCGATTACATGACTGATTTCTGGTTGCTGGCTACGTGCTGCTATGCAGGGAATGCCTTGAAACAGAAAAAAATTGTTGGCCTTATCCTCTGACTGATGCTATTCTTATCCTTCCCTTTGCACCTATAGAATGCCAGTGTCTTCCTGCATCAAGTTCAGTCAATAGAAGAAGGCAGAGAGATCTGGACTTCCCATTTGGATCTTTGCCTGATTTCTTTTAAACCAAGGCTGATTTTTAAAAAAAAATCTGTACTTGAGCATGCATTCCATCAAGCTAACCTCTGAAGGTTGTTTTGTTTTGAATTCTGAAGGAACACCATGTTCATAGGCTCCCCTTTACTGTAGGTCTTCTTGTGCTACTGTAGAAATTGCTCAAAGAGAGCAAATTAGTAGTTCAGTGAAAAGAGCCTGGCAGTAGGAATCAAGAAGGCTTGGGTGTGATCATAGACAACTAACTTGGCACTCTCTGAGGCTCAGTTTATTTCTTTGTAAAATGAGATGGTTGCACTAGAAGATCGCCAACATCCCTGCCAACTCTAACATTCCAGGATTCTGCTGTTCTAATACAAGATAGTTTACACAGGAAGGCAGCACAGTGTAGTAGAAAGAATTTGGAGTTAGAGAATGAATCCTAGCTCTGCTATTTGTTACTTGCTCAAACTTGGGGCTTTCTACCTGTGGGCCTCAGTTTCCCAGTTTCCTCACCTGTAAAGAAGCTGGAGTAGATGATCCCTAAGGTAGATCCCTTTCTTGTCCATACCTTGTTATACTATAACTAGATTATTCAGTTGGACAAGCATTTATTAACACTCTTACTCTGTGCAAAGCCCTTTGTTTAGCACTAAGGATATAAGAATGAAAGATGGGCACTGCCTTTAAAGAGTTTATAAATCTTATTGGGCAGTATGATCCCTAAGTAAGTATAAGATAGACAGTTCACATAGAGTGAGGCCTGGAGACAGGGGGTCCTGAATTCAGATGTGGCCTCAGATACTGTAACCCTGGGCAAGTCCCTTAGCTCCAGTTGTTTAGCCCTGACTGCTTTTCTGCCTTGGAACCAATACTTAGTATTGATTCTAAGATAGAAGGTAAGTGTTTTTTTTTTTTTTTTTTTTTTTTTTTTTTTTAAGGAGAGAATGATCCAACTTTCTTGCTCAAAAATCTTCAAGGGGGGTAGCTCAGTGGAGTGAGAGTCAGGCCTGGAGACGGGAGGTCTAGGTTCAAACCTGGCCTCAGCCACTTCCCAGCTGTGTGACCCTGGGCAAGTCACTTGACCCCCCATTGCCCACCCTTACCAATCTTCCATCTATGAGACAATACACTGAAGTACAAGGGTTTAAAAAAAAAAATCTTCAAGGACTCTTTGTTATCTCTAAGGTAAAATAAAATGTCCTCAGCCTGACATTTGAAGGACTTCACAATCTGGCTCCCAAAAGGCTTTCCCATTTTCTTTCCTATTATTTCTCTCTCCCAACTCTTATTGTAGTCATATTTTCCTCCAAAATGTTTTCTTACATGAGAGTTCATCTCCTGCCTCCATGCCTTGGTACATGTAGTCCCCACAAATCTAGAATATGCTTCTTTCTCATTTTGACCTTTAGATTCTTTTGTAGCATGAAGGACCATATCCTCCCACTTGTTACTGCTCTTCTTGAAATTATTATATATAGTCATCCCTTGCTGTATCACGGTTCACTTATCACGGCTTTACTTTGTTGCAGGTTTTTAAAAAAAATCTAATTCTGTATTGTGCAGTTTTTGCCATATTATGGGATTTTGCGGATGAATACCATACTGTACATAAAGGAAATGCAGTATATACACCACTACCACTTGTGCAAGTTTGCCAGTGTGAGATTGTACACAGCACACTATTGGCTGATGGAATGAAAGGCGACCAAAAACAGTGTCCTGGGTGCTGATTGACTCAGTCTTTATAAGGGTGTGGAAGGGTTTATAAAGCCTTAAAATATATATATGTATGTATATATATATATATATATATACATATATATAAATAATAAAATGAATATAACATCACTACTTTGCCGTGGTCTCTGGAATATAATTCCTGTGATAGGTGAGAGATCACTATACACACTTTATGTTTGTTTATTTGTATCTTTCCAAGTAAAATGTAAGATTCTTGAAGGCTGAATCTGTTTCATTTTAATTTTGTATAGTCCAAGTGTGTGATTAGAATTTTGTACCCCAGGACTCCATTTCCCAGAATCCCACTTTTGACCTCATGTTAAGTCTTTTTGTTTTGGAGATAAAGTTTCAGTAACCTTGCCCTTGGGGGCTTTTTTCCTATTAATGCGGTCCTGAAAACTTCACTTTACTTAGGCTTTTAGTCTTGTTCTTTTTATTTCCTCTACTTCAAGTGATTATTAATAAATCTCATAAAATATAATACTTGGAGTTATTGGATATTAATTTTAATCTTACACAAGCCTGGTATAATACTATATTCAAACTAGGTAGCTAATAAATATCAAGTAGAAGAGAGAAATATAAAGTATTTATATTTCTGGTTCAGGGGTGACCTCTCAATCAACACATATTTATTAAATGTTTACAGTATTTCGGACTCTATATTAAGTTCTAGAGATACAAAGACAAAAATACCTTGTGACCCTAGCCCTCAAGAAGGTTATTTTCCCAAGTGGGAAACAGCATGTACATCTATAGTTATATGCTAGGTGATGTTAGCAGATAGAATGATGGGTCTGGAGTCAGGAAGTCCTGAGTTCAAATGTGATCTCAGATACCAGCTTTGTGACCCTGAGAAAATCAATTAATTCTGTTTGCCTCAGTTCCTCAATTGTAAAATGAGCTAGAGAAGGAAATGGCAAACCCTCCATTATCTTTGCTAAGGAAATCCCAAATAGGGTTATGAAAAGTTGGGACATGACCGAAATGACTTAACAAAATATATGCAAGATGACCCTGGAGGGGAAAATACCAGCAATTGGAAGCATTAGAAAAAGATCACATAAAATAAATGATAATTTGATATATTATTAAAAATAAATTTGATCATTGAAATGGGGTGGGGTGGGGGGAGATCTTATGCAGAAGGTGGTGGCTCAAACCGATATTAAAAGGAAATCATCTTATCACTCTTCCACCTAGGAATCAATACACAGAAATTAAAGGTTTAAAAAAAAAAAAAAGGAAATCATTCCATGTCTTCTTTATTAATGCATACAAATAGGACACAGAACAAGAAGAGGAAGGAGTTGGTGGTCTACACTGTTTAGGTGAATAATCTGAAATAAAACTGGAAATTTACGTGGGATTACAGTTTTGCATTGTCCTCCAAATGCTAGCTGTGGGAGTAAGAAAGAAAGAAAAATCAACAGAATATTCATAGGCAAAACAGGAAACAAAATTCACTTTTTTTCTGATGACATGATTTACTTAGAAAATCATAAAAAATTAACTGAAACTACTTCAGCAAAGTTGTTGAAACAATATAGAAAAGATACAAAATAAATCATCAGTATTTCTATACATTTTATACATTACTAACAAAAAATAGAAAGAGAACTTCCATTTAAAATAAAAACATCACAATATATTTGGGAGTGTAGCTACACTTATTTTTTAGAGCTTTTGAGGAAGAAAGACTAAAGAATCTCAAGGATAATAATGAGAAAGAAGAAAGCCCCAGTCTTGGATCTCAAATTATACTACAAAATAGAACACCTTAAATACATAACATGTAACGTGCCAGAGGCAAACAAACACAACAGCATATTTTGATGCCCCAAAGACCCCAATTAATGGGGGCGGGGGGAAGCCTCAATATTTGACAAAATCTGCTGGGAAACCTGCATAGCAGTCTGGCAGAGTTAGGTATAGAGTATATGTTAAGATAAACTCCCAAGTTGATATGTAACTTAGACATAAAAGGTGACATCATAAGTAATTTAAAGAAGGAAGACATTACCTTTTAGATCTATAGATGTGGAAAGAGCTCAAGACCAAACAAGCAATGGAGATCATACAAGATTAAAAATAAACAGTTTTAGTTATATAAAATTAAAAAGTTTTTTTGCACAAACATCTAAGGTAATTAAACGTAGAAAGGAAAAAAAAGTAACATTTTATAGCAAGTTTTTCATATAACGGTCCTATTTCCAAGATAGAAGAGATTGATTCAAATTTATGAGACTCCACTATTCTCCAAAAGAAAATAGGTAGTTTTCAAAGGAAGAAATACAAACTATTGACAACCATATGAAAAAGTATTCTAATTCATGATTAATTTGAAATAACAAATTAAGGCTGCCAAATTTCCATCTCAGACCCATCAGATTAGAAAAAATTAACAAAAAAGGATAATAGAAAATTTTGGAGGGATAGGGGAAAACAGGCACACTAATCCACTGTTGGTAAAGCTGTGAATTGATGCAGCTAATCAGGAAATCAGTTTGGAACTATGCCTTTAAAATTCTTTAGCTTTCTTCCAGCTATCCCACTTCTGGGCACAGCTCAAAGAAATCAATGAAAATGTACAAATGTGCAAAAAAAAATTATATGTTGTACAAAAATATTTGTAGCTGCTCTTTGTTTAGTAGCCAAAATCTGTAATCTAAGGGAGCGGGAGTCCCCTTCAATTGGGAAATGGCTAAACAAATTATGGCATATTAAGATATTGGGATATTAATGTTTCACAAGAAATTATAAATGAACAGGTTTAGAGGAAAGAAGACTTTTGTAGACTGATGCATTAAGAAGTAGGCAAAACTAGAACAGTTTATATACATTATGGGGAAAAATAATTTTGAAAGATTTTAGAACTCTTATCATTACAATGATAAACCATGAGTCTAAAGGACTAAAGATGAAACATGCCTCTTAACCTCCTACCAGAGAAGTGATGGGCTTAAATTGCAGAAGAAAAGTATTTTTTAAAATGGCCAATGTAGGAATTTGGTTTGCTGATATATATACATATATATGTGAGTATATATATTTCCCCCCCTTATTATAGATATAAATATATATATAAATATACATATTCCCCTCCTTATTTAATTGGAGGGGGTAGTGGGAGAGAGAAATAATAAATACTTGCAAGAATAAATACATTTAAAAAATCTGTGTGGAATCCAGTTTATGATTGGCCTTACTGTCAGGCTAAGGGGTCAGTAGAAGTTTTTGAGTAAGGGAATATCATGGCAAGACATTGATAACAGAGAAATGATAATTGTGAAAGGCAGAGAGAGAAAGGCACCAAAACAGACAATGAATGATAAAAACACAAGTCTGGAGCCATTTAGTGATAGGATATAGAGTCTCCCACCCCACAACATTCTACTAATTTGGTATACCCCAGAGTTGCAACATAGGACCAAAAAGAGGTTTTTAACATTGATTCTAAGTCAGGCAGATTTTTGTGGATATTTGGTAGATTTGATTTTAAAATGCAGAGTAATAATACACATTTTAGAAAGATTTCCATTCTAGAGGATTAAAATAAAATCATTTTGGTGTTTGAAATTTTTGTTATGTTTGTATGTCTGTAAACCTTTACTAAGTGCTTACTGTGTGTTAGCCACTGGCAAAATGCTGGTGATATAAATAGTAAAAGAAAGATAATTCTTACCCTTAAGGAGCTTACATTTTAATTGGAAAAGACAACAAGAGAAGTTAAAAAGGAGGGAAGCAGAAAAGAGTACCCAGTTGGGGAGCATGATGAACTGCAGCCAAGTGGGAAATAAAGCTCTTCATTCTTGAGGTTTCTGGTTTTTATTTTTTTTTTAATTGTATTTTTTATAGCTAGGGAAACCAGGGCTGAGGGAAAATCCTTAAGCTTACTTGGTAGCTGAGCTGGGGTCTGGCATGGCTAGGGTTTTTGCATTGTCTATTTCTCTTTTTTGTTGTTTCTGGAAAGTTGCATGTTTATTTTAAGCATCAGCTCAAAAGCCTTGGGGTTTTTTTTTTGTTTGTTTGTTTTTTAGAAGTGGGGATAATATACCCTCAACTTCAGAGGAAAGGTGTTTTTTGGAGGGCATTTGGTGGGGAGAGACTGTGCAGTTCAGAGAATTGCAAGAAGACAGAATTTCACTTAGACTTCTAGTAGTGAAGCCTTTACACATCTGTCTGGACAAGTCACTTAAACAATCTCTTCAATTGCAAAGTGGGTATAAATAGCATTTGCATTACCTTCCTCATCTCCTTTCCTGGCTACCCTAGCTTTTTTTTGAGTCCCATCTGAAATCTCACCTGCAGCAAGAACTTATCCTGGTCTTTCTTAATGCTAGTGCCTTCCCATTGTTAATGATATCTAGTTTATGCTGTCTGTCTCTCCTTTGTATATATTTGTTCACATATCCCTCTAGTTAAACTGGGAGTTCCTTACTTATCTTTTGCCTCTTATTGTACTCTAGCACTTAACATAGTACTTGACACAGTAGTCACTTAATAAATGCTTGACTTGAGAAGATCATGAGGAAAGCCTTGTTTAAACAATAAAGTACTTTCTAAAGTAGAGTTTTCTTTGAAGAGGTCCATTGCCCTAAGCAACTTTCTTATCGAGCAGGTGTTTGGGTCTGTTGCTGGACATAAAGAGAAATTGGAAAAGAAATAGACTGGCCAGTGCTAGGAAGATGAGAGCATTTAAGGGGAAGCACAACATATTGCTTAATTGGAGATATACAAGGGAGTTTCTAGTTGGAGGCAAGGGCAACAAAGGAAGCATGTTAGTGTGGTTCTTCCCCCACCATACAATATCATACTAGGATCAGAGCTGGTACCACAAAAGTGAGACTTCCTGGAGGGAGGGAATATACATTTATTTAGTACCTACTATGTGCCAGGCACTGTGCTAAGCACTTTTATAAATATTATCTAATTTGAGATTCACAACAACACTGCAAGATAGATATAATTATTAACCTCATTTTTGAGTAAACTAAGACAGAGAAGCTGACTTGCCCAGGGTCACACAACTAGTAAATATCTGAGGACAGATTTGAATGAGGACTTCCTGATTCCAGGTTCAGTGCCTTGGAAGGGTAGGAAAAAGTTACAACCAGGAATATCTCCAAGATACTTCAAGAAATATGTTTTTCAGGCCATAGCAAGAGGAAGATATCCATGATAGTTTTGTGAAGGGCCTTGGTGCCTTTTGATTACTCTCAGATCACTTGCTCCCAGTTCTTTCATCACTCATCCCTGGATTACTCCCACCGTCCACTTCCTCTGGTTAGCACTGCTAAATAGAGCTCTTGGAAATCACTGAGCTGTGTTGACTTTGGTACAATCTAAATTCATATTATCCGTCTTGGGAGGCTGGGGAGAGGCTTGCTTCAGCAAAAAAAAAAAATTATTCTTTATTAATTGATTTTTTTCACTCTCCACAAAAGCTTTTCTAAGTCTTATCTTCTCTCTTTAAACCTCATATGAGGTAGTTAGACTCAATGGCTTCCCAAAGACCCTTCCTACTCTAAATTTATGATCTTCTCATTATGTGAAGCATGGAGAGACAATCTGCTGCTGTAGTTAGCTAGTGGCAGGAAAAGATATATGTATGAAATATTTAGTAGAGTCCTACATTGCATTAATTTTAGTTATATTTCCTATTAATAAAATAGATTTCTTATAACTAGGAAAAATTCACATTCTGATAATTGTTTTTGTTCCTGCAGAAAATGGCTGTGCCACCTACTTATGCTGACCTTGGAAAATCTGCCAGGGATGTGTTCACTAAGGGCTATGGTGAGTTCTCTTTGGAAACTGTGTTGGGTATCTAAGACCTGAGTTGTTTTCTATGCAAATTTTTACTTACCATAGCTTATAAGATACATGCCAATTGCTCAGAGAGTTGAGAATTATTTTCTTAATCTACATTTTTTCTGAGTGAAAATATAAAAGTTTCTAGAGTTGCTCCAAATAAGTGACTCCTTTTGCTTTATGTTTTTATTGATATAGGTACTTTTTGAATTAGTACAAATTCAGCCCTTCCATATCTTCCTGAGCAGTTCTTGTACATGTCTTTCTATAATTCCTCACTAGGGGTTCTACTAATGCCCTGGCAGCTTTCTTCTGTTTTTAGAAGTTCATCCATAAGAGGACAGCACTTGGATTGTACATTGAATATTACTCATTCTTGCTACATGGCTGATGCTCTCTTTTTTCTGATTCTCTATGTTCCCATGTATCTGGTACCACTTTGTTCTGAAAATGATGTCTAAATACTATTAATATTGGGTACATTAGTAATGATTATTATCAGCTGATAAAAGAAAAATTGTATTAGATGCACTTTAAGAGATTCAATGGTTTCATCTAGTGTGAGAAACATTCCTTCTAAGTATTTAAGTGGGAAGTTCCTGGTATGATCATCGTCTCTTCATTTATGCAGCTCTGCCCAACCTGTGGCCAAGCTTTCAAAGCTGGCAGCCAGAACTCAGTTGGAGAAAAAAAGCAAGGTCTGTCTTTGCCTTGAAAACAGTTATATGAATGGTGCCAGAGGAAGATTTTTTTTTCTCCTTCTAAATTTAGCTTGTCATTAGACCTATGAGCACTGGGCCCAATGACTACTGCACAGAAGTGCCAGCTTCCGCCTGGGCAACCCAGAAAAGCAGGGGTTGGGTTAGGGGCCTCCCTAGGCTAGTATTCTCTCCTGATAGCCCATTAGCAGCAGGAGCATAAATAATTATCATACAGTAGATGCTTAGTGCATGCAATGTTGAAAAACTCAGGGTTTATGAACCTTGTTTTAAAAGGAACACTTATAAGGTCTCTAAAAGAATGCCTTTCTAGGTAATTCTTCCGTATTAATATTCTTCTTTTTTCTTTAGGATTTGGCTTAATAAAACTGGATCTGAAAACAAAGTCTGAGAATGGACTGGTAAGTCTTTTCAATACCTGTAAATGTATCCTGAAGATCTTTCCTAACATAGTCCCCTTATTGTCAAAAGTGGCACCTTGGAAATGGTCTGTAATTCTAGATGGTAATTTCAGTTGTTGTCTGTTTCATCTCCCAAAGATTTACTGTATCAGCTGCAAAGTTGCTGTTTTGAGATTGTGCTCATCTCTTCATTTTGAACAGTTTTTAATAGGGGTGAGAGTTGGCAATATAGAATTAAGGAGAGGGTAGTCAGGACTTCTGAATTAGGACTATGGTTTATTTATTCTTTATAACTGAAAGATACCAGATAGTGTGAAGTTCTGTCCTCTCTATGAATACTGAAGAGGGAGAGCTGTAACAGCAGAAGAAAATTTTGAGAGGGGGCAATATTATACATTTTCAAATTATAGCAGATTTTCCATTATTTAGATAGAATATCTGTACAGAACTTTTGGGTAGGCTTCACTCTGGGATCTGGTCCTTATGTCCTTTTTTTCTCTGAAAACTGTACAAAACAAAACAGAAATTCCCTAATAATCATAAAAACATGGATTCTTCATTCTGGTCTTAGAAGTAACCTCAAGAACCCATTTAGTCTATTCCTTATTATACAGATGAGGAAACTGAGGCTCATAGGGGTTAAGTGACTTGCCCAAGGACATAAATGTAGTATGTACTAGTTTTGAACCCAGGTCCTCTGATGTTAGCTGTAGTATTCTTTATCTTCCAAGTTACTGCGTCTGCTTCCCTTGAGGCTTTAGCCATGTGATTGTCTAATCACCCAGGGAAAGGTTGGCTAACATTTCTCTTCTAGTTTTCTTTCCATATCTTCGAGATTCCTTTACCAAAACTGACCCAGAGGCATGGGTCTTTCCAGTAGGGGTTTAGATAGTGTGATTTTTATTTCTGGAATTCTTATTCCTTTTAAAGCTAAAAGAACTAATATTTTAGATATCCTTAACTAGTTGGCATGGAATGATAGGGGGAAGAGAGGACAAGTACTAAAAGAATCAATTGTCACCTACTTTATTTTCTTTCTAACATTCATTTAAAAAAAATTTAAGTGTTCCAAATTCTCTTCCTCCCTCCAGACCTTCCCCTATCCATTAAGAAGGCAAGCAAATGTGAAGTTATGCAAAACATATTTCCACATTAGCCATATTGCCCAAAAAAAGGCAAGGAAAAAAGTCTCATTTACTTTTTGAATTATTTACAGAAAAATTTATCCTAGGCTGACTTTCAGCCTCTACACCATTCTTCTTTTCTCCCCATTGATTGATATTTGCCCAGGGAACATGAAAACATGGATGCTATCGGTCTAAAAAACAAATGAACTGTGCAAAAAAAAAAATCATACCATCTATTCCAAAGCCAACTGAAGATAATTTTTGACATAACTTTTGCTTTAGTTCCTGTGTATCATATGTTCCTTGTAATTGTAGGGAGCTTCAATAGGGAACTATACTAATTAACATGTTTCACATGTCAATTATTGTTTAACTCAAAAGGTTATAGCTTCTCAATTCTGACTTTTCTTATTCTTTTCTTTTTTAAAATTACAAAGCTGAATTTCTTTGCATATTTTAACATGGGGCCTGGTGAACTGTTTGAGGGCAGAGGTACAATATTTTTGCCTTTTTTTAGTATCAGTGTTTAGCACCCTGCCTGGCACATAGTAAGGATTTAATAAATATTTGTTGGTTGATTGATTGATAGTTATAGTCACCTTTGTCAGGCATATGACTTTTACTTAATTTTGAAAACCAGGGACTTATTTACCAAGATACCTCTTTCGCGTCTTTCAAGTAATCTTCTATGATTTTGACATATAGCCAACAACCAACTCTTTTTTGTCAGTTGTGTGACTATGAAGGTCTATTCCACTCTAATATATAGTTTTCAAAAGCCCATATATTCCCTTCTCATTGCTTCCTAAGAGATGTAAGGGATACCCAGTGTACAGCCCACTCACTTCATTGGCATTTTTTGCAAGGTTAGGAGACCAGGAGGCAGGTTGCTGTTGTGATGGGCAGACTTCCTGTGTAGGATTTATGACAGGATGTGGAAAAGAATCCTGTGGTTGAGAGAGCTTGGATGGGTTGACTGTATCACTAATGAGATAACAGCTTCTTCTGCGTTCTAACAAGAGACAAATATTTCTAAATTTCTAAAACCGAATGTCTGGTACTTAAAATTATTATTTCTTAATAGAAATCATTAACTTTTGGCATGAAGGAGGCAATATGGTAAAGTGGAAAGAGAACTGGATTAGGAGTCAGAAAGGCCCAGATTTGTATCCTGCCTTCTGTGAGTTACTAACTCTGTGGCCTTAGGAAGCTCCTTAATTTCTCTGGGCATTAATTTCCTCATCTGTGAAATGATGGGATTTGGCTAACTGGCCTCGTTGATCCCTTTCAGATCTAAATCTAATTCTCTGAAATTCACAGAGCTGAAGTTGTTGTTCAGTTGTTTCAGTCATATCTGGCTCTCCATGACCTCATTTAGGGTTTTCTTGGCAGAGATACTGGAGTGATTTGCCATTTCCTTCTCTAGCTCATTTTCACAGAGGCAAGCAAATGATTTGCATAGGGTTTCATAGCTAATCATTGTCTGAAACTTAATTTGAACTCAGGTCTTCCTGCCTCTAGGCCTGCTACTCTATCCAATGTACTACCTAACTACCTCAGAGTTTAAGTAGAACTTTTCAAGGTGAGACCTTCCTGCCAAAGCTAATTTAAGGCAGTTTACTGTAAATGAGGACCCGAGGCAGTTTAGACTCAGGTTCTGTTTACATTAGTATGAAGTACTTCTTTTTTTTTGTTTGTTTCATCTCTTTCAAGTTTATAGAAATTGATCATAAAAGACAGTTAGGAAATAAGACAAGACAGCTGTATTCCTTGCACTACCCCAAGAATGTTCTCTGTACCTTTCAATAAGGATTTTAGCTTACCTGAGACCTATATTACAGGAGATCCAATGGTAGACAGCAAATTCATGACTTTTCCACTTGCAAGCAGCAGAGTGGGGCAAGGGGTTTAAGGGAGTATTTGGGGTGCTCTTATGTGTTCTATACTTCTGTAATTAACCTCTAGAGGGCAATATTGCACAATTGGAGCCAGGCTCTTCTGAAAATGAAGCACAGTAACATGAGAGTATGAAGTATTTCTAAAGCACAGTGCCTGGCATATACTAGGCACTTAATAAATGTTTGTTCCCACATCCCCCATAAAAAAATTGGAAGTTACAAAACAGATAAATTGCAGCGAGGTGATTCTTTGCCTTGCAAAGTAATTCATTGTGTAATTTCTTAGAGTTGGAGTTCCCCTGGTGATGTTAAGTTTGTAGATTCATTCTATGAAAACATCATTTGAACACAGCTAATGACAGTTTTACAAGCTAATAACAATAGCTGTTTACATTTTGGTTTACAAAGCACTTTAGTCACAACAGTCAAGTACCAGTATCACCCCCATTTTTAGATGAAAAGACTAAGATTTAGAGAAATTAAATAACATGGTCAGTGCTAGAGAGTTCCAAGACTGGACCCCATTCTTTTGACTCAGAATCTAGTATTCTTTCTATTATAACATGAAATCTTTCAGATTTGCATATTGCAAAACAGCAGGTATTGAAAATTTTGGGTAACAAATAGTCTTTCCTCCCCATTTTAAGTGTGTAAGTATCCTATTTTGTACCCACTAACTTTCTTTCTTGTTTTCTTTTTTTTTTAAAGGAATTTACAAGTTCAGGTTCAGCAAATACTGAGACCAGCAAAGTTTCAGGCAGTTTGGAAACAAAATATAAATGGTCTGAATATGGCTTGACATTCATAGAAAAATGGAACACAGATAATACATTGGGTACCGAAATTACTGTTGAGGATCAGGTAACCATGTTTCTGAAGAGGCATCTTTTTATCATTTTGTATATCATAGCTTTCCTTGCAACTATAAATGCAACTTTTAAATTTCTTTTCTGTTCAGCTTGCACGTGGACTGAAGCTGACCTTTGATTCGTCTTTCTCACCTAACACTGGGTAAGAATCGTTAGTTGAGTTGGGTAACAAGGTTGCTTTGTGATAATGTGTGATGTAGAGCAGACAGTAGGGGAGCAGGTGGGTTCAGGAATCTGTGTTCTGAATGGCCTTCATTGTATGGATCTGTTTTGTGGTCAGATTTTCTGTAGTGCAATATATGACTTACTGTAAAGTGTATGTCCTGATGTTACAGCGCCATGTACATATGTACATAAAAATAATTTCAAAAGAAAATACTTTTTTGACCTGGATAAAATCTGTGAAAGATACTTATTTTGTCACTAAATAATGTCTGGCCTCTGTAAACTAAATCTACTGTGTAATATGAACTTGACATCCAAAAGTCTGAGTATTAAGTGAAGATACATGTAAGCTTTGTTAATTCCAAAGACTTAAGCAGTTCAACAGTTACTTTGGAAGATAAACCAACTAACTGAATGTGGAAGAAAACATTGTGGCATAGTAGAAACAGTAATGGATTTGAATCTTTCAACTACCAATTTACTAGCTGTGGGCAAGTAATTGATCAAATAATCTCTCTGAGTCTCAATTTCTTCATCTGTAAATTGAGGACAATACTTGCACTACCATGGGTAAATCATGTGCCTCCTTTTTCTCAGCTAAAGAAACTGGCCATATTTAGACTAGATAGAGAAAAATTGGAAAGGGAGTTGGAGCAAATATAAGCTGCCACCATGTGGTTGAAAGACTTTCATGCAGAAAAGGGATTGGATATGTTTTGCTTGGTCCTAGAAGGCAGAACTAGGAAGATTCATGGATGTTGCAGAGAGACACATTTTGGCTTTTTAAGAAAATGACTCAACTAGCAGAACTATCTATGTGAAATGAGTTGAATGGGAAGTAGTAGTTTCCCTTCCAAGTGAGGGATAATTAAAAAAATTATTGATGGGCTATTTTAAAATTAATTTTTATTTTTTCCAAAATTCAACTTCTCAACTTCTTACCCACTGCCCAGTTGAGGAAGAAAGAAAAATATAGCCCCTATTAGTAACATGGATAGTCAAACAAAATAAATTTCCATATCACTCATATCTAAAAAAATTAGTTTAATATCTTTTTCTCTATTTATAATCTTTAACATTTCTCTCGAGGAGAGGCAGGTAGCATATTTCATTATTATTCTTCTGGAATTATTATTGGTCTTTACACTAATAAGTTTTTAAGACTTTCACAGATGTCAGTCTTTATAGTATTGTTGTTATTATATACTCTTTTTCCTAGTTCTCACTTCACTCTGCATCAGTTCATACAAGTTTTTCCAGGTTTCACTGAGACCATCCTCTCAACCATTTCTTATGACATAATAGTATTACATCATATTCATAAACCATAATTTGTTCATCCTGATTGATGAGCACCCCCCAGTTTCCAATTCTTTGCCATCACAAAAAATAATCATAAATATTTTGCACATCTTTAAATAGAGTTTATTTTGCTTAGGAATGAATAACCCCTTTTCAGAGAGTTTATTGCTTGGACAATGGTTTATATGTCTTGTGCCAAAATGTTAATTCCTTTTCCAGTTCTTCCATAGCTCTTATTTCTCTTCCTGTTCCCACTCCCCCTTCCCCCCTCTGCCCCCCCCCAGGCTTGCATTTATCACTTAATATTTTTTAACTTAAAAAAAAAACAACCCTCTTTTCTAAGAATTCTAGTTGAATAGTTGAATTTAATGGTATGGCCAGGCCTTGTGCACTTTTGGAGAGAATGTCTAAGTCTTGGTGATGTTTTCTTGGGGTTGTGTTATTCCAGGATCTCAGAGACAGCTCAGACTAGAGACTTGTAAGCTTTCAGTATTTCCAAAGTGTTCTGATCCTAGGCCACATCTGATCACTGCCCCCCAGTCAGAATTGTGCAAATTCCTGGCCTGATTTTAAGTGTGAGAGATAGAACAGTAAGCTTCCAACTTTTGGATTCTGCTTTGGGATTCAACCACTCTCAGCCAAATGGAAAGTTCTGCTGGTGCAGAGCAGCAGAACTGTAAGCTTTTCTTTGTTCAGGATTGCTCGGTATACTTAAGACTACTGGCCCATAAGCTAAAACTGAAACTTCCCTCTGTACCCAGGATCTGACCCACACAGCTGCTGCTGTTTTATTAGGTTGTAACCTTGCCCTACACAATTTAGGACCTGTAACTGTTCTTCATCCTGGATTGTCACTTATCATCCTAAGTCCTCTCTTCATTTCTCCCTAGATCTATTACTCAGAACTAAGTAGTGAATTACAGAACTGCTAGTTCCTGCACCCTGCATAAGGGTGGGCCCTTCTTTGCTAGATTTAGAACTGCTTGCCCTTGCTTCTCCCTGAACTGGAATGGTTATCCCATTCCTGGCCAGACCCTATCCCCAATGGCTCAAACCTCATTTTCTGACTCCCTACATCTTCCTGGGCTGGAAATGAGACTTGCTCTGATTTTGAAGGGGATTTTCCAGTCAATTGATGATCTGGTGAATTTTCTGGCTCTCTTTGTAGGAGGGTTTTTCCCCCCTGACTTTTTGTGAGAGAGGAAACTGACTGTACTTCTACCTGCCATCTTAGCCTGCCTCTGGCATCCAGTGCTATTTCTTTTGCTACTGCAGTCATTACTGGTTTTTCGGTTTTTCAGATTTTAGCTTCCTTTTAGTGAGTTTTTCATTTATGTTAATTTTAATAATTGCATATCTTGTTTTCCTGATTCAGCCCACTTAAATCTGCATCATTTCATACAAATATTTCCCTGCTTCATTGTGTTTTTGTTAATTCTTACTGCAAAATTACATCCTATTCCAGTTATATATGGTAATTTGTTCAGACACATGATTTATTATTGCTGACTTCCTTCTTGGATTTTGCATCCTGTGAAAAACTGAACCTCTCCTGCTCTCTTTCAATTGCTACTCTTTTAAAATGTCACTATTGGAATAGGAATTCATGGTTTAACAAAAATGGCTACAAAAATTAGAAAACAGTATAGCAAAAACTAGGTATAGACCAATATCTCACAACCTATATCAAGATAAGGTCAAAATGGGCATATGATTTAGATATTAAGAGTAATATATAACTAAATGATGGGAACATAGAATAGTTTACCTTGTAGACATTTGGAGAAGGGAAGAACTTAAGAACAAACAAGAAATAATGAGCGTTACAAAATGTAAAATGAATAATTTTGATTGTATTAAATTAAAAAATTTTGTGCATACAAAATTAATGTAACAAATATTAGAAAGGAAACCACAAACCGGGGAAAAATTTATAACAAATTTCTCTAATAAAAGTCTAATTTCTCAAATTTATAGAGAACTAAGTTAAATTTATAAGAATATAAACCATTCCTCAGGTGACAAATGGTTAAAGCAATTTTCAGATGAAGAAATTGAAGCTATCAATAATATATGAAAAAATATTCTAAATTACTCTTGATTAGAAAAATACAAACTAAAACAACTCTGAGGTTCCACCTTATACCTATCAATATGACAGTAAAAGAAAGGGATAAATGTTGGAGGGATGTGGCAAAATTGGGACACTGATGCACTTTTGGATTTGTGAACTGATTGAACCATTCTGGAGGACAATTTGGAACTATTCTCATAGAACCATAAAATTGAGCATACCCTTTGATCCTGTAATATCACTTTGTTATTACTATGTTATACTATATATGGTATGTGGATATCTGAAAGAGATCATATAAAAGGGGAAAGGACCTACTTGTACAAAAATATTTATAGCAGTATTTTTTGTAGTGGCAAAGAATTGGAAATTGAGGAGTCCATCAATTGTGGAATGGCTGAACAAATTGTGGTACATGTTGGTGATGAATACTGTTATGCTATAAAAAATGATAAGCAAGATGATTTCAGGAAAAGATCTGTGGGAACTGATACACAGTGAAATAAGCAGAATTGGGAGAACATTGTACATAGTAATAGCAATATTGTATCATGATTATCTGTGAAAACTTGGTTACTCTCAGCAATGCAATTATCTGGTACAGTTATGAAGGATTTATGACTGGGAACACTTTTCACCTTCAGAGAAAGAATGGATGGATATGGATCAAAGTGTATTATTTTTTACATCAGTGTATTTATGGTTTTGTTTTGGGGTTATGTTTTAGTACAGGTGTGCTCTTACAACAATGACCAATATGGAAGTGTGTTTTGCATAATAATAAAAACAGAAGAAAGAAAAAAATGCCACTGGCAACTTTCCATTGTGATACCTGCCCAGTCCCCCTCCCCAGCTTCAGACTTTCTGATTATTATAGCTTACCAGAAAGAGATAAAAACTGAAACTTCATTCAAAATGACTATATAAAGTATATAATATTTGGGAACCCGCAGACAAAGAAATTATGTAAATGCAACCATAAAACACTTCAGAAAAATAAAGACTGACTTACATAATTACGTATGTATTAACTTACATAATAGTTAATAATTGCTCATCATTGGGCAATGCTAATGTAATAAAAATGACAATATTACCTAAAATAATTTATTTGTTGCCATACCCATGAAACTGCTGAAGAATTATGTTATGGAGCTAGAAAAAGAATACAATAAATGTTAATAAAAAATAATAAAACTCATCTAAAGGGATGGGTAGAGGGTATAGTGCCAGGCCTGAAGTTTGGAAGACTCATCTTTTCAAGTTCAACTCTGACCTCAGACAATTATTATTACTATCTCTATGACCGTGGGCAAGCCACTTGACCCTCTTTGCTTCTTCCTCATCTGTAAAATGAGCTGGAGAAGGAAATGTCGAACTACTCCAATGCTTTCCTTGCCAAACTTCAAATAGGGTCACAAAGTGTAGGACATGATTGAAGTGACTGAACAACAAACCAACAAAAGAACAGAATGTCAATAATCTCAGTGGAAATAATGAAAAGCAGGAAAGAAAAGACCCTGATAGTACCGTATCTCCAGCTATTCTACAAAGTGGTAATCTTCCAAACTATTTTATATTGATTAAAAAGTAGAAAAATTGGTCAGATTGATTAGATATTCAAGATCCAAAGCAAATGAACATAGTAGCATAGTGTTTTATGAACCCAATGACTTTTTTTGTTTAGCAAAGAAACTAAGAGTGTTCCCATCAATTAGAGAATAACTGGCTGAACAAAGAATGTAGGAGGCAGGTATAAACAGGAAAAAAGAAGATTATTTATTCTTGTATCAAGATGTGCTCCACTGGAATTCTCACAATATTAAAACTGCATTTAAGAATATTTGGTTGAGTCACTGTGGTGAACTTACCGGGGGGGCCTGACAAGAGTTTTGCAGAAAGGAAATGAATGAATAAGTTGTGATCTGGGTTTTTTTTTTAAGCCCCCTATCTTCCATCTTAGAATCAATATTGTATATTGGTTCTAAGACAGAAGAGTGGTAAGGGCTAAGCAGTGGGGTTTATGTGATTTGCCCAGGGTCACACAGCTAAGAAATATCTTGAAGTCAAATTTGAACCCAGGACCTATCTCTAGTCTTGGCTCTCTATCCACTGAGCCACCTGGCTGGCTGTGACTTTTAACTTTTTTTTTAGACCCTTACCTTCCATCTTAGAATCAGTATCATGTATTGGTTCTAAGGCAGAAGAGTGGTAATGGCTAGGTAAAGGCTTTTAAGTGACTTATCCAGGGTCACACAGCTAGGAAATATCTAATTTGAACCCAGGACCCTCCATCTTTAAGGCCTAGCTCTCAATCCACTGAGCCACCTAGCTGCCATATTGATGTTTTCATGTGGCTCAGTTGCATTTGTTTTAAAATAATAGTAATACTATTTTTTACTAAACCCCACATTAGGTGAAGCAGAATAAATACAGGTGCTAAGTGCCTGAGTTACTATTTAGCAATAGAGCATAAACTGGGTATGAAGAGTGTTAAAAATCCCTACAGGGTATAGGGAATTGCGGTAAGTGTTAAATTGTTGTTGGAGACAGTGTTACTATTGTGCCATTCCATCAGTGCTTTTGTCCAACTTGGTTTCATTCTGATTATAGATGCTTTGTTTTTATACGAGGATAGGTTCATTTTCCCAATTCCTGAGAATGATCCTCAGTGTGATTGAGCCATGAGCAGATTTCAGCAACCCTAAAAGTTATTGAAAATTGATTTTTTTGCTCATATATTTTACTTCATGTCATCTTAGGGACTGTCTTGGGATATCTTCCTTATTAATAAAAGCTAGCATTTTTATTGTACTTAGAACCACTTTTCATATGTCATCTCATTTGAACCATACAAACCTAGTCACAGGAGGCTGTTACTTACAAGGCAACATTAATTCCATTTTAGATTTGAAAGGAAGCTAAGGTTCTGACAGAGTAAGGGACTTTGTGCTTACTGAGCTGGCAAATAAAAATAATATTAAATAGCATTTTAAGGTTTACAGTTGTTGTTGTTCAGTCTTTGATTCTTTATGACCCTGTAGGCTATAGCATGCCATGAAGTTTTTTGTCAGAGAGAGACTGGAGTGGTTTATCATTTCCTTCTGCAGTGGATTAAAGCAAACAGATCAGGTGATTTACCCAAGGTCATACAGCTAGTGTCTGAGGTCAGATTTAAATTTGGGTCTTCTTGATTTCAGGCCCAATGCTGTTTCCACTGAACCACCTAGTTGCCTCTTAAGGCTTACAGAGTGCTTTGCAAGTATGCTTCCAATTACTGAGTGGTAGGTGTTATCAATAAATATGAGAATAGTGGAGATTGGATTGGAAACTAGATTTTGCTGACTAAGTCTTATATTCTCTATTGTTCCTTTTTTCTCTAATGCTAAAGCCTAGATTGACTGCATTTATAAGTATGCCTGTTGTGATATAGTTAGTATATTTACTGAAATCCATGTGTTGAGTGTAACTGCTATTTTTTACACATATATGCAAACCCCCCCCCCCCATCACCGATTGTGAAAAATTGATAACCTGTCTTCTTTTTCTTTAGGAAAAAAAATGCTAAGATTAAGTCAGGATACAAGAGGGAACATATCAATCTTGGCTGTGATATGGATTTTGATATTTCTGGGCCGTCAATACGAGGAGCTGTGGTACTTGGCTATGAGGGCTGGTTGGCAGGCTACCAGATGAATTTTGAAACTTCTAAATCACGGGTTACCCAGAGCAACTTTGCTGTTGGCTACAAGACCGATGAATTCCAGCTGCACACCAATGTGTGAGTCAGAAAACACAAGAAGCTTTGGTCCTTTCCTTTCCCCTTCTCTTTCCCATCCCTGGTACTTAGCAATGAAGGAAGCCAATTGTTGGAAATAATGAAGACCGAAGGACTCTTTTAACAATTATTGTTTCTTGGCAGATATTGTCTGTCTTATTTTCATCTCAGGATTAGTCTATATTATTTCTTATGGAGATAAAATTCCTGGGGGATACTTTCTTTATGAGCTAAGAACAATAAATTTATTACTTTGTAAATATAGAATGACAGATTGGTTACCAAAGCATCAGAAAGATTTTCAACTGGAAAGAGGTAAGTCATAGTTAGAAATTGTCCTTGAGAATATAACTGGGGCTGGAGAGAATGGAGTGGCAAGAAACCTGTAGTTATAGAAGATCAATGAACTAACTTAAGTTAGTCAGTCATGTGAGGATGCATAGTGAGGTGAATACAAAAGGTTTTTTTTTTCCTCCCTGGCCAGTAGAAGTCTCTAGGAGTTGGGCTCTATTAGTTGGGGCCCATTTGTTTATGTGTTTCTGAATCTTCATAGATTCCTTCCTTCATATTCAATACCCAAAATTTTTTGAAGATTTTTTCCAATTCCTTTCTTTTTTTAAATGCTTACCTTTTGCCTCAGAATCAGTACTGTATTGGTTCCAAGGCAGAAGAATGGTAAGGGGTAGGCAGTGGGGGTCAAATGACTTGCCCAGGGTCACATAGCTGGGAAGTGTCTGAGGCCAGATTTGAACCTAGGACCTCCCGTCTCTAGGCTCAATCCACTGAGCTACCCAGCTGCCCCTCCCAATTACTTTTGAGGGTTTTTGAAACTAAATATAAAAATTTGTCGACAGAACTTGAGAGATGTTTCACCCCTCTAGTGGTATATAATGAGACTCATTCACTTATGCCCTAGAACAGTGATGAGCAAACTATTCCCCCGAAGGCCAGATCCAGGCCATAGTTTGCCCATCACTGCCTTAAGCAATTCCCTAATCACTACACCTGGATGTGGGGGCTCGGTGATTAGGGAATTGCTTAAGGCAGTGATGGGCAAACTATGGCCTAGATCTGGCCCGCGGGGAATAGTTTGCCTATCACTCACTGCCCTAGGACATCTCATTTCCCATTAGACTTCTGAAAGGTGCATCCATTGGTCATCTCTCCTGCTACTCTTTTCTCCTATCTTATTTTCCTTAAGCAGCTCTGGGTTGATCCTTTCATTAATTTTCAGATAACAAACACCTAGGAAGATGTAAATGTTTGGAAGCTGGAAGTTAGCTCCTAATTCAGTGAACACAGAGTCATGGGAATGAGTATAGGAACTCAGATTTTATGAGTCTTGTGTAAGATTAAAGTGCCTTACACACTATGGACATAAAATCAAACGATGGTCTCTCAGTGCACCTCTGGGTAAATAGTAGCTACAGGAGAGGCAGTATTCAACAGGAAGTACATAACTGTTTAAGAATATGTTTGGAAATTTTTTTTAAGGAGGGTTCTGTGGAATGAGAAATGTTACAGCCAATAAAATTACTTCTTTGGGATAACTATTTACCTGAAAGAACTTTCAAATCTCCGGATTTTTTTTTATTGAAACTTACTTTTTATAGTACTTATTTGGCTTATCTGAAGTTTTTGAATTAGGGATTCATCTTATTTCTTGAAAGATGTGGGGACATTAGAGGCACTCTAAATTACTTTGAAACATGACTTCTAATTTGTCCCTATGATAAAATATCATAGTTTTATAAAATTTCATAGAATATTTTAGAATTCTGAATGTCATTTCATTCAGTCATATCAGTAATCAGGCATTAGTGATTGATGGCTTTTAGTTTTTTAGATTGCAGCCAGGATTTTGTGATGAAGATATAGATTCCCCTCACCCAATTACACATAAAAAGTTTCCAACATTTAAAAAAATATTTTAGTCTCCAATTCTCCCCCTTAGCAAGATGGTAAGCAGTCTGAAACAGATTTTACATGTACAATCATGTAAAACGTTTTCCCACATAAATCCTTTTGTAGAAGGAAATGACTAAAAAAAAATTAAGAAAGTGAAAAAGTTTTGCTTTGGTTTGTATTCAGATTCCATTAGTTCTTTCTCTGGAAGCAGATGACATTTTTTATCAAGAATCTAAAGGAATAACTTTTTAAGTAATAGTGGTAATTGATATTTGCATAGCATTTTAAAAAGTTTTATTTTAATCTTATCTTTCATCTTATGCTCAGGGTCACACAGCTCTGAAGTGTGAGGCCAGATTTCAACCCAGGTCCTTCCAACTCTAGGTCTAGCATTCTATCCACTGAGCCACCTAGCTGCCCCTTCTTCAGATATTATTAACACCCTACTATAGCTGATGAAACTGAATTTCATGTGGGTTGTGACTTGCTCAGGGTCATATAGCTAGTATACTATGTTTTGGAGGTGGGATGTGAACTGATTACAAGAATGGTGCTTTATCCACTAAACTCATTGAGCAGCAGTCAACCCAAACTTGTGACCAGATCCAGTATCTTTTGGAAACAGTCAGAATGATGAACTGCAACAGTGGAATGTCTCTTTCCAGTTAAATTTTATGGAAGTATTTAAGGGCCAGTTTAGAGAAATGTTCAGATTTTGGGAGAGAGAGGAAGCAAGTCATTCTTATATAAGTTTGGTTTTTCTTTCTTAGAACTAAGCCAATCAAAAGCAGTGATTGAATATTATCTGGACCTCAGTTTCCACTTTTGCAATATGAGGCAAGTCCAACCAGACTAGATGAATTTTGAGGCCTCTTCCCATTCTGACCTTTGATGGCCCAAGAATGATACCTCTCTACCTTCTAGAATGAACTGCTCCCATAATAAAAAGTACACCAATGGAGCTGTTAGAATTCAAAGATGCTTGTAAGGTGACTGGCATGGCTTTTGACAATAATGATAAAAAAGATAAAGAGAAGACCCACGCTGAGAAACTCATGAGGGTTTAGAAGAGAGGATGTTAAAGCTTTTTCTTTATCTCTGAAGGGGTTTTTTCCTTTTATTTCTTGGGTATCTTAAAAAATGAGATGAAATATCCACTTCGATCTTTGAAGCAGGGAGCTCTCTGTTTTCCCCTCCAATCCCTCCAACCTTCATCAAAAACAAAATCAATTGAGTAATAATTGATAACCCAAGTCCCTCAATTAGGCTATAAGATGTACAGCAAAATGGACAGTCTTAAGCCTGGATAATCCATCAGGCAGGTAACTGACTCCTGATAATGCCCTACTGGCAGCAATGGAAAGAATGATTTGGAGTCAGGGGGCTTATTTTATTACCTTTGTAACTTTATACAACTCACATAACCTCCTAGTTTCCTTTTCTTTAAAATGTGGAGGTTGGACTAGATGACCTGTATGTATGATCCCTTCCAGTTCCAAGTCTGTGGTTCTGTGATGTATGTCTAATTCTGGGCACTTTGGAGTAGGGAGGACAAATTCCCTTGTGGAGGCTACAATTTTATGAGAAAGGCAAGACTAATAAGAATCATATAGGCCAAAAAGTGGCTAAACATTAGGTTTGGGAAATTTGAACTTTTATGAAATTTTGGAAATTTGTAGAAGCATGTTCAGAAATAAGATTAGGGAAGGAGAGTGAAGCAGGTCTTTTAGGCTTTTTTAAAAATTAAAGTGACATGAATAAAAGAAAGACATAAATGTGGATATGAGACTGATATGTGTGGAGATAATGAGGAAATGTGCCTAGAAGTGTATTGGGAGCAGTAGGAGATAATGGGTTGGACCAGGCTATGGAGGGCTTTTAAAAATCAGTCATCTGTTTCATTTGGCTTTTACAGAGTGGAAAAAAATATTAGGAAGCAAAACAATTTCTGAAACACAGAACTCCTGAAAACTGTGAGAGTTTATTTAAATAGAAAATCCAGATTAGATTTTCACAATCTTAAGTTCTTAATGTACCTAAGTACAGCTTAGAGAAAGAATTAGTTTCTTCCATCATTGCTACTACTGCAGAGATAGCCCTGGATTAAGATAAATATTTAATAAATAAATTAAAAAAAAAACACTTCAGAGTACATTGCAGCTGTCCATTCTGGAGGTCATGACATGTAGCTAATATTAAAAACTGCTCAGGAGTCTCAGCTAAAGCTGAGAGCAATACCCCAGAATGTCAACTATGGCTAAGGCAGGATTTTTGTGTCTCTTTTGTCCCTCTATTTACACTATGCACTCTTATACTTTTTGCTCTTTTAGGTGTTAACTTTGGTTAATATGGCTATTTGGCTTCATTATAGAAACCTAGTTTGTTCTTTAGAAACCCTCATGTGTCTGAAATAATATTCCCTTCACCTCTGAAGCCCCCGACTAACGTTTCTGTCCAGTTTTTGGCAGGTTTCCTGTCGTTAGATACTTTGTAGTAAAGTTTGAAAAGAGTGGCATTCAAGATTCTTATGAGCAGCTAATTAAGCCCATTAAAAATCCTGTTATCAGCTATTTAAATCTAACACAGTTCCATATGAATTTATAATGTGCCTGCTATATTTCACAGATTTGTTTTCTAGTAGCAATTTGCCACTTGTTTTCTGCTTGGTTACAGGAATGATGGCACAGAGTTTGGGGGCTCTATTTATCAAAAGGTGAACAAGAAGTTGGAAACTGCTGTTAATTTAGCCTGGACAGCTGGAAATAGCAACACTCGCTTTGGAATAGCAGCCAAATATCAGATTGACCCTGAGGCTTCTTTCTCTGTGAGTACATGTGTCTTCACAAGCTTAAAAGGAAATGTGGAATTATTTGCTGTTTTTAAATTCAGCTGTTGTGGGCTCTAGCAACATAGGGCTTTGGTTTCAGACTTGTCCTTTATGCTAAGATTTTATACATATGCTTTTATTTTTATTTTTTAAATAAGTTATATTAATGACTTTTGGTTTTAGTTCACAGTCATTCTCTGATTTACCTCCTTCTTCATTTCCTATGAGCCTTCTCTAGTTACAAAAGAAAAAAAATTAAGCAAAATCAACCAGCATTCATTAAGTATTTAAAAAGTCCTCCTCTCTGATGGATAGCCTTACAGGCAGCCCACTTATCACCATTAGTGAAATGTCTCATGTTGCCACACGTGCTGTGTTAACAGTTCCTGTCCTTTGCAATTCTTGTCTCTGGAGTAAGCAGAGATGACCTCGGTTATGTGCCCCTTTAGTGTGGCAGGTGGTGAGGAGGAATGAGAAAGAAAGCAAATATCATATTCCTTTTCTACCTTCTTTCAGCCTCCCACTTATACCTGCCAATCAATTCTGGTCTATTTTAGATTTCACCGAATGACTGGTTTGTGTCTGGGTTTGGAATGAATGAATAGTCATTATCATCTGCCTGGGCCATCTGAAGTCATATCTACTTAGAAATTTTGGACAAGGAATTGTACCTTTTAAAACGGCCTAATGTTGAAATAGAAACATAGTTAATCCTTCATGGGATGACTGTCAAAAGTTATATTTCTAGGAACAACCAGGAAACACATTTCCATGGAAATGAGGTTTTCAAGGCTTGTTACATATATTGATCTAAATATAACATTTGGACACTTATTTTACATTTACCCTCTTAAGAAATAATTTCAAGCTCCCATGAATTCCATATTGTATATATTCCATAAACATGGGAATTGCAAAGAAGAAACTGATTGTATGCTGAAACCCAGAGTTAATAGATAATTAAAGCTTTCCAGTTCACTTTATAACACTTAACCCTTTTCTTTCCCTCTAAATAGGCTAAAGTGAACAACTCTAGCCTGATAGGCTTAGGTTACACCCAGACTCTAAAACCAGGTAAGAGTTACTTGTGGATAAAAATCCACTTTTTTGTCTCAACAGTAAGATTATATTATGATATTTTGTCTTGTATATTGTTAACTGTGGGATTTTTCTGTAACATTTTGTATTAGGGTATGGTTTGAAAGAGCCTTAGCCAGGATATCAGGAAAATTAGACTCTACTCTTGACTTATGGCAAGACTTAAAGCCAAATTGTTTCCTAGTTTCAGTTCTCAGTTTCACCATTTATAAAATGAGAAGGTTAAATTGTCATTTGAGAGTCAGGTAGTGCAATCGAAAAAATGTTAAATTTGGAAGCAGATCTCTGATATCTGTATGACCCTGTACAAGTCACTTCATCCCAAAGGGCTTTAGTTTTCCTTATCTGTAAAATCTGTAAAAAGTTTGCATTATGTGTTCTCTATGATCCCTTCTAGCTTTCTAGTTCATGGTCTCTAGCCTTTCAATTTTGATTCCTTTTCCATTTAATTTTTATAGTCAGTCTAAAAGTAATTCCTGTTATAGGCCAGAAATGGAAAAGACATCCTTACTTTGTTCCTTTGACCCACGTACAAGTCTGAGTCTTCTGACTATCCTTGGAGTGACCTGCTGAGCCATTTGGATTTAAGTAATATTTAAAGTTCTTCTGAGACATGACTGATGTCTGCCTCTTGTACTAAATTCATAGAATAGGCTCAGAGGTGGAAAGGACCTTAGAGGGGCAGGTAAATGGCTCAATGGATAGAGATCCAGACCTGGAGATAGGAAGTCAGTGTGACCTTGGACAAATCACTTAACCCCAATTGCATAGCCCTTACTATTTTTCTGTCTTGGAACTGATACTTAATATCAATTTGAAGAAAGAAAGTAAAGGTTAGAAAAAAGAAAAAAAAAAGAAAGAAAGGAACTTAGAGATCATTTAGTCCAACCCTTTTATATTTGAAGATGTAGAAGTTCAGGCTAAGCAATGGTGAGGGCTCAAGGTCACATAACAAGTAAATGGCAATACCTAGACTAAAGCCAATATCTTTTGACTCTAAACTTAATGCTCTTGTCTCTAAACATCTAGATGTGGTAAATTCTAAGACTTGGTAATGGGTTCTAGAATATCAGATAGGCTAGGGAAAAAATAAAGCAGGGAAAAAAATCATGAAGTTGTTCATCATATTTTTACAAGATACTTCTTAGGAAATGCTCATTATGTAAGATCTGTTTTAGGAGCATAAATCATGGCAGGGAAGGGGATTAATGGACTGGGTGCGCTTGGGTCATCTAGACAACACAGAGACTTCAGTGGGAATTCCAGAATAGTAAACTGAGAGGAAAAGGAAAAAATAGTTTGAAGGTTTAAGTAGCAAATGCCATAGAAATCTTAAAGTATCAAGAAAATATGAGTTAACTGTGATATAAACTTAAAGTAGGATGTGGACAAGAATTATCCAAGACCTGCAGGTTTGAAATAGGTGTGATCATGGTTGGGGGACATCCACAATGAGATCAATGAGATCACTCTTCCATGTGAATATTATTATAATTATTTAAATAATTTTTATTTAAAAATATTTTTCCATATTTCCATGCTTCATTTTCTTTTCCTCCCCCCTTCCCAGAGCTGACAAGCAATTCCACGATGTTGTACAAATGTATTATTATAATTCTTTTTAGACAGAATAGTGTAGCACAGAGGTATCAAAATCACAGCTAGTGGTCTGCTCTGGCCAGCAAAATTCCACAGTGCAGTCCAAACCAGATTAAAATGTAATTGCGAAACGTTTGACAAAATAAATAAAAATAATATTAATTTGTGGTTTTCTAAGTCAATATACAGCCAACAGTTTCTATTTGTCACACTGGTTTAGTGGATGGAGAGCTAGGTTTGAAATCACAGGAAGATCTGGATGCAAATCTTGTCTTTGATACACATTGACTATGTGATCATAGGCAAGTTATTTAATCTCTTAATGTTGCAGGCAATTACCTTAAGACTTTAAGTCAATAGAGGGTACTAGGAGTTCCCCACATCAGAGGGTTCTCAAAATTTTTGTTATTGAGATCTTTTTATACCCTTAAAATATTTAGAAACCTAAAGAACTTTTGTTTATGTGGGTTTTATCTGCTGATATAGATACATAATACCATATTAGAAATAAAAAGATATATATGTGTGTATATATATATTACATATATATATATATATTTTTTTTTAACCCTTACCTTCTGTCTTAGAATCAGAGTATTGATTCTAAGGCAGAAGAGCAGTAAGGGCTAAGTAATAGGGTTTAAGTGACTTGCCCAGGGTCACATATCTAGGACATGTCTTAGGTCAGATTTGAATCTAGGACCTCCCATCTGTAGGCCTGGCTCTCAATCCAATGAGCTACCTAGCTGCCCCCTGGGATATATTTTTAAAATATTTAATTCATTTAAAACAATAAGCCCATTCTGTATTAATGTAAATAACAGTTTTAATGCAAACCCAACTATATTTTCAAAAACAAGATCAATTAGAAGAATAACATTTCTTTACATATTTTTCCAAACTAATGACTAGTTTAATTGAAGATAAATAGATTCTCATAAATGCTTCTGCATTTGGTCTGTTGTGGTAGGTCTTGATGAGGAAAATCTTTCCTCTCACAGATGTATAATTGGAAAAGTGAAGAATACTCCAGTGGGCAAATAACATGTTAGACCTCCTGAAAAGAGTCTTGAGGAACCCTAGGAGTCCATGGATCACACTTTGAGAACTGTTACCCTGTACTAATGAAATTGCATGTTTAGTCCCTATCTCATAGGTGTTTTCAATAAATTCTGGGGTTTTTTTCTTCCCAAGTTCATTACATAATAGTCTACCATGTGGCCAGTGAAAATATTTGTATTACTTTGTAGGGGAAGTGCTTATCTTCCTAAAAGATAAAGATACTGTCCCTACCCTCAAGGAATCTACAATTCTAATGGGAGGTTCTGAATTTTTCTGGTTTGTGTAAAGTTTTTAAACTTTTATTGATGCAATCTTCTTATCTGTTTGCATTATAGGTATCAAACTGACATTATCAGCTTTGCTGGATGGCAAGAATGTCAATGCTGGTGGCCACAAGCTTGGTCTAGGACTGGAATTTCAAGCATAAAAAAGTTGTACAATCACTTAATTTTAAACTATTTTGCAGGATAGCTACCTTCAGAAATTAGTGTACCTTTCCATGTTGTATGTCTGGGACGCAAGTATTGCTATGTATCAATCATGTTAGACCTCCAGGTTAAAGATGACGCAGCTTTAAAGTGTTATCCTTTCAGAGATACAGAAGAAACCTGACTAAGAAAAAAGGTCCTTTCAGCTTCAGGCTTTTGAGGGGATATGTGATGATTCCCACAACAGCTTTCAGAATTCTCTTAAGGATTAAAAGGGTGCATTGAACCACCCTTTTTATAGTGGAAGGCAATGATATGTAGGCACTTAGTGAATGTGGACTGAATAAATGAATGAAATTTTGACTTCCTGAGAATTCATGGTCCATTGCAGTCAACTTGGTTACATTTCTATCCTTAAGTGGGTAGAAAGAGGCTCATTCCTTGATGGAGTGAAAACTTGTTTGAAAAGGAGACTCTTTTTTAAAGTCAAATCCTTATGAGTTGTTCCAGCCTTGATTAGTTATTTCTTCTGCCAAAAGTTGTCTGCAGAGTCCTTTAGGTATACCATTTTGTTGTGGAGCCAGTTTGATGTGATTAAGCAAATAATGTAGTACCTAATTCCCAGTCTCATTGTGGTTCCATTCACTTTGGTTGAGTAATATACAAAGAGGAGGCTAGGACACAGAATCATAAGCAGGGAAGAGTCTGTGTAACTGTGCTCACATAGTGACATCACTTGGAATAAAAATTGGACTTCTGTTGTATTCTCACACTAATTTTTTTTTAAGCAAATTAATGGATATATTTTAGAGTCTTCCATATTGTGTGGAATTAGATGCCTTCCCCTCCAAATGCTGTACTTACCACCACTTAAAAATACAACTTGAATAAAATATTGAAACCTCTGCCTTTTTCTCCTTGTATTTTTATTAATATATTTAACAGCTTATAGCACGGGCTTAGGAATATGTTGAATATTCTTGATCCTTTTCCACAAATATACCTTATTTAGACAAAGATTTTTAAAAAAGAACATGAGCATGTATTTTTTGGAATGGGCTTCAGACTGAAAGAGTACTGTCCTTTGTTCTAATACACATCTTGCAGCAAGTATCAGAAAAAGGATAGGTGTCAGTATTTGTTGTGGTTTGTTTTTGGATATGGTTACAAAGCTGTTTTTTTTCCCCTTTCTTTAAACCATATCTGCATTTAAGGGATTTTGAAATGAGGGTTTGTCAAGTTTCATCATGCCTTTATTGTTGCTAGGATCAAATGGGAGAGTAAAAATGAAAAAAGTCATTGAAAAGAATATAATTGATTGGTTCGTTAAAACTATTCTGTTTTAGCTTTGTATCCCCAGGGGCTTACCTAAACATAATAGATATTTAATAAAGATTTTTGAGTTGAATTGAGTGTACTCTTGGATATAACTTGGTACAGTTGAAAGATAGATGGCTTTGGAACCAACAGACTTGAGTTAAAATATTGGCTCTTCCATAAAATATATAACCTTGGGCAAGTTATTTCATTTTTCAGGGTGTGTTTTCTTATCTGTAAAATGAATTAATTTCATGTAAATTACCTCTAGGACCCTATCCTGCACTATATGTCTGGGCCTAAGTGAACTAATTCAAACAAGTGCCTTCTGTGTCCAAGCCACTGTGTTTAATGCAAGAGATCTGATGACAAAATAGTCCTTGCCTTCATAGTGCTTATATTCTATTATAAGGATACAGAATAGAAATTGATAAGTATGTGTGTAATTTGAGGAAGGAGACCATTTCTGTATTCATTTCCCTGTGGCTCTAGGACTGAGAAACCTATAACAAGGAAATTTGGATTCTCCTAGGATTTTTTTACAAATCCTGATGTATAAGTCATCATGTATATTGAGTCTATAGTGACAATTCCCCACCCCAATCCAGTTCCTAGGGAGTATGATGAAGCCTGAGTTTGATTTCTTATCTCTAAGCATTTTTTTCTCAGGGAAAGTAAAATAACTTTGTCCCAACTCCAGAATATCAGGGATCTGATGACAAAATAGTTCCTGCCTATCGATTAAGTAAGCTGAGTGTCCAATGGATAAGAATATGGATATATTACAGTGCTTAATTAGGGAACTTGAGAACCTTTCATGTCTGGTGTGTAGGCATCATTCTATTCTGGAGAATATTCTAGGCCAGTGGTCAGCTGCCTATTTTTGGTATGGCCTATAGAATAAGAATATTTTTTTTGCTTTTTAAATAGTTTTATCATATTAAAAATGCAAAAAAAAAAACATTCTTTGTTCCCTGTTATACATTACCCAAGATTGAATCTGGGCTATTCAGCTAGATTTGAGCTCTTGTTGAATTTGTGGCTGACCATAGGATGAGCTAGTAAATTACTCTTAAATGCTTAGTAGCATCTACACATCTTCAAACCTTCTCAGACTGGTCTGGTGTTGTGGCAAGGTGGATGTTCTAGTGGTTTTCTGTTGAATGAGATACAACATTATAGTGGGAAAGAGCTAAATTTGGAGATGGAAGACATGAATTCATATCAGTTATGCCATTTAATGATCATGTGATTATATCAATTATCTTCACTTTTTTTACTGTAGAATTGGGATAATACTTATAATTCACATCTCAGTGTCATTGTGAGGATCAAATGTTTTGTGAACTTGATATTGCTATATAAATACAAGCTACTCAAATTATAAAAGCTTCCACAATCTGGTCTCACCTTACCTAGCCAATTTTTTCCTATTACCCACCAGTTCTTGCTTACTGTCAATGGTTCTTTCTGTAGATTCTCTCCCCTCCATGTGACCTTGCCCCTTTGAGGCTTTACCTGGAACAGAGGACCCCTGGTTCTGGGTTGCAGTGCTGCCAAAGCTGTTTCTGCTTGGCTGGGGTGGGAGGAGGTGATGGTAGAAGTCTTTCTGAGAATTGATTGAAATGTGAACTTACTAAAAAAGAACTTTCATAAATTCAGTGTTCCTGTCCAACTGGCCTAGTAGCAGGACCCTGCACACAACATTTCCTCTTCCTTAGTGCTTTGCACAAGTGGAATCTCATGCTTAGAATGCACTTTCTCCACCTCACCTTATAGAGTCACTACCTTTCTTCTAAATATAACCGGTTCTTTGAAAGTGAAGTGACTTGTCAAAGGTAACAGCTAGGAAGTGGCAGTCAGGATTTCGATCTGGGCACTCAACTTCAGTTCCCACACTTTCCACTGTACCACATTGCTTCCTTATATTGAATAATATAGCTAACTCAAGGAAGAATGAACTCAACATAGTGGTTAGTTGGTGTTATTGTTATTTATAGGATTTAGAGGTGGAAGGGACCTTAGAAATCATGTAACCACTTGATTCAACATTTTAGGAAACTGAGGCTCAGAAGGAGTTGGCTCTTAGGTAAGGTAGAGTTCTGATAGCTGTTCTTACTAAGGCTAACCTTTTTCCTTGTACTGGATCCCATCTCCTCCTATGTCCATTCTTACAGACCTTCCTTTCTGATATTCAGTCTCTTTCTACTTGTTCCTTGCTTCCTACAAACGTTCTCCAGTCTCTGACCTTAGCAAAAAAACAAACAAAACACCCTTTTATTTGACCTTACTATTTCTCAAAGTTATCTCTCTCTCTATTCTCCCTTTTGTAGTTGAACTCAGAGAAAGCTGTCTACCCTCACTGCTTCTACTACAGTGCCCCCTCCCCTCCCCTTTTCAGTACTATGCAATCTGGCACTGTTCTCTGAGGTTTTTGAGCAATTAAAAGATTGCTAAATCTTGGCCTTTTCTCAACTTTCCGCCCTTTTCACCTTTCTTGCAGAATTTGATAGTTGATTGTCCCCCTTCTGAATATTTCTCCTGTGTAGATTTTCATAGAGAGAGAAGAAAGTATTCTAGAGGAAGGAATAGTCAACCTTTCCCATCACCTTTAGAGAACTGGGTGACTATTCCCTTCGAAGATCATCATCCAAAACTGTGTATTGGCCCCAAGGCAGTAGAGAGGTTAGGGCTAGGCAATGGGGGTTAAGTGACTTGCCCAGGGTCACACAGCTAGGAAGTGTCTGAGGCCAAATTTGAACCTAGGACCTCCTGTCTCTAGGCCTGGCTCTCAATCCACTGAGCCACCTGGCTGCCCCCTGATGCCTTCTTAATCTATATTTTCAGGTCCAATCTCTGCTATGCCAGACTTAAATAATGTAAGATTAAACTTAATATCCAATAACTCCAAGTATTATTTTTTATAAGATTTACATTAGTAATCACTTGAAGTAAAGGAATAAAGTATCCTGAGTAAAGAGCAAACTGCAAAAGCAGGAGAAGAGAGTGAGAGGACGGAGTTACACAAAACTTTATCTACACATGGTAAGGATGTAACATGAGGAAGAAACGAAAGGGATTCTGGGAAATGTAGTTCTAGGCTATAAAATTCTAATTACACAATAACCAACTGCTATTTGAACATGATTTATTATAGTGAGTCATAGGCAGAGGCATCTTAAATTCAGTCTGTCTCAGAATTCATTTTCTCTCCACTTTCCCTGTCTCCCCAAATTCATCCCATGTTCTGACTCCTTTTCCAGTTAGACACTACCATCCTTGTCACCCAGGATTGCAAACTTGAAATTATCCATAATTTTTTCTCATCCTCAACTCCATTCCTTTTTTGCCACCACCTTCATTCAGACCCTCAGTACTTCTCATCTGGTCTATTGCAGTAGGCTGCTAAATTGGTCTTCTGCCTCAAGTGACACAATCACTTCCTTGGTTCTTTAACTTCCTTTTTCCTTATCTATACCTGAATTTACTCTGTGGTCTTTGACCTCCATGTAGAATCCAGCTCATAACATAAAATTCTCGTGTGGGTTTGAATCACCTGTGAAGAGAGGTTGGAAGCTGGAAAGTTATGGGTTAATCTTATAGGCTAGAGAGAATGAGACATAGCAGGAACACACACACACACACACACACACACACACAGAGAGAGAGAGAGAGAGAGAGAGAGAAAGAGAGAGAGAGAGAGAGAGAGAGAGAGAGAGAAAGAGAGNTTTTTGGAAGTATTGAAGCATCTTTGCCAAATCTGTATGTTGAGAATAACAGGTGTTTAAATAATAGGAAAGAAGATAATCTGTATTTAATTTCTTAGAAACAAGAAAATAAACATAGGTATGGAATTTTAGAGCTAGAAAGAATTTGGAGAAAGCATGCTTTAGAAGAAGTCCATTATACTAGAGATTTCATGTAGTTTTCCCTTTGCTGAAATCTAGGGAACTCTTTCTTGGTTAAGCTGAGTTTGCCATGCTCCCAATGCTCATGGGATAGCTCTAGCACTCTGGGTTGTCTGACATATGTTTTTTATGTAAACTTTTTTCTGATTTTTGTTTTGATATTGATTTGGAGAGAGAGAGAGAGAGAGAGAGAGAGAGAGAGAGAGAGAGAGAGAGAGAGAGAGAGAGAGAGAGAGAAGGAACATGACAAAACTTTAGTATGGTTTCAGCATGTCAGCAGGTCAGCTCTTCCTCCTCAGGTCAGAGAGAGAGCATGGTGAGCACCTAAAACGGGGGGGGGGGGGGGGGGGAATGGGTGAAGGGGTTTAAGGATTAAGAGAAGACATGAGGAAGAAGGACACAGAGGCAAATGGTTCAGCAGCATGGGATTCAGTCTGTGGTTCTCCTCTGATGGTAAAGAGAAAGAGTCACATATGGTTTATTGCAGAATCAAGGGATGGGGAAAGGGAAGTAGTTAATGAACATGTAACATGGCAGAGAATTTAACACTGGCTCAGTTAACAACCACAAGATCAAAGAGGTGGAGGCTAAGACAATGTAAAAGTCAGTGCCTGCCCAGAGGTCCACTTGACCTATGGACTGAAGGCTTGGGGAGTGGTTGGCATACATAAGACTAGAGTTTCACTTTGTTACAAGGATCAAGGAATCAATCATGTGAAATGTAAGAATTATAGTCAGCTTTTGGGCACATCTATAATATTTATATGATTTCATGTAAATCCATGCCTGGATCCCAACAGCCTTATTATTTATTATTATTTCCTTATTAAGGAAAATTACAATGGGGGTTGCAGGATGTCAATCAAATAGTCAGTACAACAGAAGTTTTAACATGTTAACAACAAAGCCAAAAGAGGGGATGATAACATAATAGATTGCCAGGTATCTGGGAAGCTGGCATCAGTTCTTATTTTAGGAATGCAAATGTAAGTCTTTGACATTACAAAGCACCTTTAGAACTAGTCTGCTAGCCTTCAGATTGCAGATCATAGTAAAGGCTTGATTTCTAAGTTTCACAAAATTTAAGACCCAACCAGTTTAAGGATTCAGAAATCAATCATGTGAAATAATAAGAATATATCCATAAGTCTGGTCAATAAGCACTTTGCTCATTAGAGTCAGCTTTTGAATACATCTTTAATACCTTCATGATTCATTATAACTGAAACCCTACACTCCAGGTCACTGAGAGATGATGTTAAAAAAAGCCACATAATGGAGGGAGAAATTTACTTCCAACAATAACAAACCCTGTGGAATCTTTGAGAAAACAGATGATAGAAATGAAATCTGGGATACTGTTTCTGACTGGAGTTACAGTGGTTACTCTGTACATATGGAACAAATGACACAGGAAAGACATTCTATATGAGGTTTCATATACTAGACAGCCAAGAAACCTTGTAATAAGGGTGGCATTCATCATTTTCTGGCAGCATGTGTGTTAAGGGAAAAATCAGGCCTCAGCTATAAACATCATTGAATCTATATAATCCTGGTAAGTCAAAGGAGCCAGAAAAAGTTCATAAAATTAGAGGTAGAGTTAGAGCGTTGGACTTTCTCCCTGTGAAGATGTGTTTGGAGTTGGGCTCTGGCTTCTTTAAGAGGACCATAAAGTCCTGAACTTTGGCAGCAGTAAAAAGGGAAGAAGAAATGTAAAATAGTTATGCTTCACTTTATACAATGTGTGGACTTCAAAACAGTTGTGTACAAAATGAATTTTTGAAAGTTACATCTTCTTTTGAGTATAAACCCCAGGGAATGGAAAGGGTCTTGTTTATGAATGCAAATCACTGCCTTCATCCCCACCACTCTAAGTTTTTGATTTCTCTTTACATATCTATATCTATACGTATCTGTGATTTTTGGGTAACCTGTGGCTGAGGGCCCATTATAGACTCTTTGATCACATAATATGTATTGGATCTAGTTTTGGGAACATAACCCAAAGAGGCTCAGTTTCCCCTTAGTCTCATTATATCTCTATTTTAAAGAAATTCCCAAAGTTAAATATAGCTTGTGCCTAGGTTTTCATAAATGTGGGCAGCAGGGTCCTTAACACAGGAGCTTTGTGTACAACTCTGGCATTGGGTGTGGGACAGCCTTTATTTCATCACCATAGAAAATGCATATTACACAAAGGATTAACAGAAACCCATGAATAGATTCAGAAACACAAGAAGCATTCAAATATCCCTTTAAACTCCACCCAGAAGGTAAATTCGCTTTGTGGGGTTGGACCTCTGAACAAACAATCACCTTCCAATGGGCCTGTACTGTCTGTTACAGAAGAGTTAGTAATGAATTTGCAAGATACTGACAGATTTTTTACCCACCTCATGCATGCTCCCACATGATTTTATTAGCAGAGCGAACTTTTATTTGTGATCTACTTTTTTTTAGGAAGCACTTATTAAGGAAATTCCCTTTAGGAGATTAGTGGTGAAATACTCCTGAACACAAACCTGGAGTTATTCATGAGGCAATTCCAAAGCTGGTATTAGAAGGCTAGGTTCTGGGATCATGTTGCCCAGGAAAATTAAAAATTCTTTCTTTTCTTCAGAGGAATTTGGGGTTGACAAATATTGTTCATAAACTATCTACTGGAGTTGAGGAGACATATATTTATCTACTTCTGCCAGGTTCTGCTACAAATAGCTGTAGGCAGCAAGGAAGTACAGTGAATAGAATACTGGACTTGGTGTCAGAAGGAACTGAGCTCAAATCTAGTCTTGGACACTTAATAGCTATCCAAATGTGTGATGCTGGGCAAGTCCCTTAACTTTACTTTCCTCATCTATAAAATGAGAATAATAATAGCATTTATACTGTTTTGAAGATAAAATGATAATATTTTTAAAGTGCTTTGCAAACCTTAAAATACTCTATAAATGCTAGCTATTTTTTAGCTACTTCACTGGGAAAAGAAATCTTGATTTTCCTGCCTGCTAAAATCTAAAAGAAGTTGCAAGGGGAAAGGGAAAATAATGTGGTGGGTAAAAGATGAAATGACTGAGGAAACAAAGGTTTGATCTTCTCAATATATCAATTTATTAAGCAAATGCATACCACTTGTCTAACATTGGGACCTATCCCCTTCTCAGCTTAGAGCTCGTCCCCTGAACATAGGGGAAGACAGACTTTTATGCATTAAAAACAATTAATTAAATGAGGCTAATTAATTAAAAAGGGAATGACACAATATCTGATTTCTAATTGGAGAAAAGATTAGGGACTTTCCAAGGTGGAAAAGGGGAGAGTGAATAGGTATAATTCTTTGCAATCAGAAAAAGTTTTGTAAACAATTGAAGGAACATGGACACAATAATCGATCAGTATGGGACCAGTTTTCAGATAGAGTTGCTTCAGATAAGGTTGCTTTAGATATACAGTTTTGAAAAAACTCCTATCAATTTTGGATCTGATTGTGTTTTTGGTCAATATAACCTACAATCTTAGTTAAGCGTCTCTAACCATCAGGGTGAGGTGGTCCAGTTTCCCAGTTATGTAGGGTTAAGTTCAAATAATGCAATAAGGCTTTCTCTCAGTTCCCAGAATTGAACAAAAGTTTTCTCACAAGACAGAATTTGAAGTAGGCCCATAATTAAATAGAAAGAGAACTAAGGTGGCTCCAGAAATGAGTCACAAAGTGGAGTCAGGGTGGTTTACTAGATTGTCTCAATTAACCACTTGTTTTTCTAATCCCCTCAATTCCCTCAGTTTCTTCAGGTGGAAATCTTGAATATAGAGAGTAGTTCCCTGAATCGGTCTCAGAGCGTGATTTAAACAAGCTAGGAAGGAAGGGTCTGAACCTTTGATATGGAACCTTGATATGAGTCCTTGATTCTCAGTCACAATTCATGTTGGAAACAGCCCTACTCATTGTAAACCAATCAAAGGAATAAATTATCTAAGTCCTCTCAGTAAGGTCCCAGCCCATGTGGTGTTCTACCATGGGAAGTATACTCCAGATGCTTAACTTGTAAAAACACAAAACTACTAAAGTAGTCAGAAAAACCAAGTCTTTAATCAGGAAAGAGATAGGTCCAACATTTGGCTGATACACAGAGCCCAGTGCCAAGAACTACAGGGCCTACACCCTGGGGACTCTGGGAACATATCCCTGGGAGAAGACAAGGCACTAGATGCTTTCTCTGAAGAGTGACAGAACTTTGGCGGTCTTTTATACCCTCTGGAGAACTTCGTACAGCAAGTATGCATAGACAAGCTGCAAGGAGGCTGCAAAGAGGTTGCAGCCAGCAGCTGGGGTATCAGGGAGCCTTCAACTATAATGAATAGCAAGGAAAGGTTCAAACCAAGAGCTGGGCTTCCTGAGAAACTTCTAAAACAAAAAAGGTATTCAACATTTGACTATGTCTACTAATTCCACCCATACTAGGTCCCCAAACACTTTATGGTCTATAGTTCAGTCCAAAACAGGTGTGCCTGGTACTTGAATTCTCAAGGGGCAGGGGCAAACTTGGGGTCTCCAGATTTCAAGCTGACACCTCTAAAGACCCACACCCTGTATTTTTATCCAGCAAAATGGGGAACTCAGAAAATTGATAAAAAGTTCACCCTCCTTTTCTCTTCACACTCTCACCAAAGATATCACAGGATATCAGAGTAGGGAGGAGTCTCAGAGACTTGGGAATTAACTTTTTCTTACCCCTGTTTTACAGATGAGTAAATGAGACCCATAAAGGGGAAGTCATATGGCCAACATCACATCAAATGGTTCATTAATGCGGCAACACCAGGGGCAGAACCCAGAACACATAGTTTTCTGGTCCCACCTATCCCAACCTTTCTCCACCTTTTATTTTTCAGTAGTTCTCCCTTTACCCCCAATTGTTCAGTAGCTTCCATAAGTGTGAACGCATCTTTCTATTTCCAGAACCTGTGCTATCCACTGCTGCCACAGGGCTGCCCTCCCAATAATTAGCATTTTACTATTAATTTAGTTTACCCCAATCTGAGGCAGGTTGAGTATATGACTTAATTATCTGACTTTTAGGAGGGTAGGACAGAGGAAAGAACTTTGTACAGAAAGTCAGGAACCCATGGTTCATGTCCACTGCTTTTTCCTCTTACTGAATCTCGAAGCTGGAAAGAACCTCAGAGGTCATCTGGCCCAACCCGTAAATGAACACTCCCCCTCCTGCAATATCCCAAGTCCTTAGTGATACGGAACTCACTCAGAGCAATCAATTGAACTGAAATCCGCCTCTCTTCTACGTGTACCCTTTGCTCCTATTTATCCCTCTGGGAGCAAGCAGAACAAGAACGTATTCTTGTACAGAACCCCCCTTTAGGCATTTTAAGAAGGCCAAGCTGACGCCTTTGAGGTCTCTTTTTCCTCAGGCTAAGGCAAGGAGGGGATACAAAGCTTTCATCCAAGTCAGAAAGACCTGGTTCTAGAGAGGCCCTTGACACTTCTGGCCATGAGGCCCTGGGACAAGTCTCTTTAAAGAAGTGTCAAAGGCGCGGCAGGAACCAAATTAAAATATAATCGGGGAAATATTTAACTAAACGAAACAAAATTATGTACGGATTAGTGACCCCTTCCCCCCTCACCCCCCGCCCGTTTCTGTTTGAGTTTGATACCCCTTCTCTAGGCAACCTAAGATTCATGTTTCCAGAAGAAGCTACTGCTTTGGTGGATGGAGTTCCCTCTTGTGGGAATACCAATGAAATTGCAGGTCACTCCTTGCCTGACCTTGGACAAGTCTTGTCCCCCTCTGTGGTCCTTAATTTCTACGTTAGTGGAAACGAGAGGTTTTGACTAGGGGATCTTTAAGATCTTTCCATTCCAGCCGGTCCGAGGACCCCGCCAGCGGTTCCAAATCTCCTAGCCTGGCCCTCCGGGGAGCAAGGCGCCCATCCTTTGAGCGGTGACGTCATCACGCAGGTGACGCAGACCTTAGCAACCGGCGCGCAGGTCGGCTCCGCCCGTCCCGGCCATGGCTTCTGTTCCCGCCCGCAGGACCATGGAGGTGGCCCTGCAGGAAAGGCCCCCGTCACGGCTCGGAGAGCCTTTGCGCCGCCGCCCCGACTTTCCTGGCCGAGTCTCGCCGCTGTTCCTGCTGCTGCTGCTGTTCGTCTTCCCGGAGCTGCTCAGCGGTGAGGGCCGGTTGGGCTCTAGGCAGGGGCCTGGGGAGCCGACGCCAGGTGTCCGGTCTAGCCCGGAGGGTGTCGGGGCCTGCGGCGGGGGCCTTAGGTGACCGGCCTGAGGTGACCGGCCTGGGGGTGGGGTGGGGAGGAGCCAGGAGTCACCGAGGCGGGGGCCTGAGAGGAGGGGCCTAGAGTGACTGGGGGCGTTCAGAAAGGAGGGAGCCGGGAGTGATTGAGGGCGGCTTTGAAAGGAGGGGCCGGGAGTGACCGAGGTGGGTACTCTGAGAAGAGGGGGCCAGGAGTGATTGGGGAGTATTCTGAGAGGTGGGGGTCAGGAGTAATTGGGGGAGTTCTGGCTGGAGGGGCCAGGAGTGACTAGGGGTGGTACTTTGAGAAGAGGGGGCCAGGAGTAACGGGAGTGGGTTGGGGGCTTTGACAGGAGGGACCAGACTCTGGTAGCGTGTCTGTGAGGGGTCCAGGACTAGGCGAGGCTGTGTGGAAGAGGAGAAACTTGAGCACCAGGACCCAGAAGCTTAGAGGTAGGGAGGGAGTCAAGCCCAGGAGTGTCCGAAGCAGGCTGGGAGAGAGGGAGAGTTGAGGCCTGGGACTTTGAAGTCGAGTGCAAAACAGAGTCGGAGTTAGGAATTACTGAGGTCTTGTATATATGTGTATATGTGAAGGAGTGGTGGAAGGATACATTTTAGAGTGAGGCCAGGGAGAGCACAACATACCTGTTAAGTTTTTTAGAGGGAAAGGAGTTTAGGATGAGGAGTCAGGCTTAGGAGTAATGACGGGAACTTGGGGGGCACCGTGAGATCTGGCAAAAGGGACTAGGACTTTGGTGGTAGTGGATGGTCCTGGGAGGGGAAGTTAGCTTCTGCCCCGCCCCCTCCAGAAGTAAATGAGATCTATTTAACAGCCCCTTCCCTCCAAAAAAAGCCTGGATCTTGAGCTACTTCAGAGAGCCATAATTCTAGGAATAAGGAGCTGACTATCCCAGTTTGGAATATTGTGTTCATTTCTGTCCCCTTTGGTAAACGGACAGGACTTTGGTAAACTGGTACTTAGAGAAGAGGCAGGTGGACCAGAGGGAGGAAGGTTGTGAATATTATAACTATCTATTGTTTTTAGCTTTAGGGAAGAAGTGGGAACCCTGGGTGGACGTCGCAAAAAAGCAAATTTATTTAGGCTTAATGTGAGGGTAAGGGCTATCCAAAAGTGAAATTTATTCTCCTTGGATGATGGGATGACCTCTTTAGTTGTCTTGAAGCATAGGCTGGTTGACGACTTGTTAGGTATATTGTAATAGGGAACTCTTTGAGTATGGGTTGGACTAGATAACGGTTGTACTTCTGAATCTGAGTCAGAAGGCAATAGGCGTGAGAGTAGTGCTCTGTATTAGGATGAAGGGTCTATGAAATTGGAATGTGTGGGGTAGGTCTCAGGTGGAGCAGATGACTAGGAGCCAAAAGATTCTGAGGGAGTAGCTTTTTGGCATTTTGACTGAGGAGATACTTTCTAAATGTGGAACTGAAGGAAGAACAGGAATGGGGTGAGATTGGAGGGGGAACTTTGTGGGGGGTACTGAAAAGTCACGAGGGAGATTAAAAAATAGAACTGAAGAGCATCTGTTTGTGGGATGCACTGAAAAGCAGGGAGAAAAGGGTTGTCTGGGGAATTGAAGAACTGGAATGGTTGAGAAGTTGGATACAGCTGAAAGAAGGGGCTAAGGAGTGGGGTGGGTGATAGGAGTAATTGAAGGAAAGTTATAGCACTAAAGGAAACTAGTAGAATAGAGGAGCTCTCACTTTTAGATAGCTCTTTTCCTTACATTTGCTTCTTTACAACTTCTACCCACTGACTCCCAGTTCTGTCCCTAGGCCAAACAGCAGACCTTTTAAAACTACTACTTCCCTCTCTCTGTTCACCCACCTCTTCTCTAAGCTCTAGCTTATCAATGTAAATTGTCAAGTATAGAAATTAATACATTGGGTGAGCCCTGCACAGGAAATGAAGAAGGTTTGACAAGGGACTGAGGGATGGTTGGGATCATTAAGGAGAGACAGGGAATTTTGAAGAGTTGGAGGTCTGGGACTGAATAATAGGAGTCTTTCTGAGAGAGACTAAAGGATGGCTCTTGGTAGGGAATAAGGGAGATTCAGGATTGGTTGTTTGGAAGGCACTGAAGAGAGGAGACTTTGATAACTCATATGGGGAGTGCTGCTGAAGAGCAGGGGGGTGTTTCAAATGGTAGAAGAGAAAATGAGAAGTGGCTCTGTGGTAGAGAAATCCCTAGAGTATTGGGAAGAATGTTTTGGATATGAGTTACTTCACAAAGTTTGAAGGTGAAATGTTTTGGTGACTGAAGTTGAGGGCAGAAGAAAGGTCTTAATGTTGAAATGTGATGGCCCCCCTATTTTTGTATGAGCAGTTGTTTCTCCCCAATTCTTGCCCCTTGTGTTTACTGTCAAACAATTCTCTACGGACCATTCTTTTAGTAAATACCAAGAAAAATATAATTTTGTAGATGGAGTACAAATTCTGGATATAAACTGACTTGCCTATAATTAGAGACAATGGGCAGAATTTTCAGGTTCTACTTCTCACTTGTACAATGCATTATGTCTCTGGTTGAAACTCTTTATCTTTGTTTCTCAATTCTACCAATACAGGCCAGCACTTTCTCTCCAACTTACAATTTTAGAGAGTTTTGTAGAGCACTGATTCTTTAAGTGACTTGCACAAGCTCAAGCTGTCTTTGTGGGGAAGATTTAAACTCAGGCTTTCCCAGCTTTGAGACTTAGTCTCTATCATGATATGCTACTCATTTGTAATGGAGCCTTTTCTCTGATTTGTACTATTGCAGTCTGAATTGGTAGTAGCAATTTGAATTGAATAATACTTCAATCAGGCTTATGGAATTTTAGAATATTAGAACTAAGTCTTTAAACAATATCTAGTCCATACCCTTCATTTTACAAATGGGAAAACTGAAGTCCAGAGTGGAAAAGTGACTTTCAAAGGTATAATGCTAGTTAGTGGAAGAACCATTAACAGGAGTCTTAACTTCTCCAGGGCAGATTGACTTCTGCACTTCCTCTCTTTGGATAATTATGTAGGAAGGAAACATTGTTAAATATCCACTTAGTGCCAGGCATTGGACACAACAAAAAATAATCTGCCCTATCCTCAAAGATTGAAATATTCTAACCCAGAGACATGTACACATACAATTATATTCAAAATAAACGCAAGTCAATTTTGTGGAAGACACTCAAACTGTTAGAGGGAGCAAGAGGTGACATTTGAGCTGAACTTTGAAGGAAATAAGGATCCCGAAATGTAATAGTGAAGATTTTAATACTTTTATTATAAATTACTTTACTCAACAACTCCATACTATTCAATCCAATTGAGACCAAGATTTATTTTTCCCATTTTAACCAACTAACACAAAAACTTGTATTTATATAAACAAAGGCCTATCTATCTGTTAGATTGTTAATATTCTTTATGAAAGTCTATGAATGACTTGATTCAATATAATATCTGTGTGATATACTACTTTACAGTAATTTAGTAGATCCTGGCAAGTCTTACTGAGTTGAAAAGACTTTGAATATGGGTCTGGCTATATCAGTGATTCCCAAAGTGGGAGCTACTGCCCCCTGGTGGGTGCTGCAGCGATCCAGGGCAGCGGTGATGGCCACACTTTTTTCGTATTACATTCTATTCTGAGTTCAATAAATAGTTTCATAATTTACAGGGGGCGCTAAGTAATATTTTTTCTGGAAAGGGGGTGGTAGGCCAAAAAAGTTTGGGAACCACTGGGCTATCTGTTTGTTTTGCTAGGACCAGACTAAAGTCAGAGAGGCATGCCTTTAATTTGGACTTTGCAGCTTCAGCAAATTTTACGGACTCAATTCTTAGTTCCTGATCTGCTGGTGGAGGGAATGAATTTTCATTGAATTTATGCATATTATTATATGATGTATTATAATATATGATGAAATTACACATTCTTGAAGTATAAAGCAACTTAGTATAAATATTTAGTTGTAGATTTTGAGTTGTAGAGTTTGTAACTTTGAGAGTATAGAATTCCAGTGTTTCTCACTGTAAATTACAAATTGATAACTGATGAAAATTTGAACACAAATTTTATATATGTACATAAAAAGTAAAAAAATGTACAGACAAGAAGGTACAAGTATTTTGCAAAGATGGCATATTTTTAACTACAGGAAACTTACAAACAACAGTTTAAATTTGTCACTATCAGTATAATAGAACAAGCTATGATAGACAGGTTAATTAAAAGAAAAAATCATTAAGCATTTTTTGTGTACATGGCACAATGCGAGAGGTTGAGTATGTAAATACAAAAAAGGAGAATAGGAGCAATTTTTGCCTTCAGGGAACTTAAATTCTTTTTTTAATTGAAAAAATTTATTTAATTAATTGATTTAGAATATTTTTCCATGGTTACATGATTCATGTTCTTTTCCTTCCTCTCCTCCCCTCCATAGCCAATGAGTAATTCCACTGCATTTTACATATGTCATTGATCAAGACCTTTTTCCATATTATTAATATTTGCATTGGGGTGATCACTTAGAGTCTTCATCCCCAATCATATTCCCATTGACCCATGTAATCAAGCAGTTGTTTTTCTTCTGTTTCTACTTCCGCAGTTCTTTCTCTGAATGTGAATAGCGTTCTTTCTTTATAAGTCCCTCAGAATTGTCCTGCATTGCTGCTAGTAGAGAAGTTCATTACATTCTATTGTGCCACAGTATATACATCTCTGTGTATATGATTCTCCTGGTTCTGCTCCTCTGCATCAATTCCTGGAGGTCGTTTCAGTTCACATGGAATTCCTCCAGTTCATTATTCCTTATAGCATAATAGTATTCCATCACCAACAGATACCACAATTTGTTCGGCCATTCCCCAATTGAAGGGCATCCTCTCATTTTCCAATCTTTTGCCACCAGAAAGAGCACGGCTATGAATATTTTTGTACAAGTCTTTTTCCTTATTATCCCTTTGGGGTATAAACCCAGCAGTGGTATGGCTGGATCAAAAGGCAGCCAGTCTTTTAAAGCCCTTTGAGCATAGTTCCAAATTGCCTTCCAGAATGGTTGGATCAATTTACAACTCCACCAGAGGGAACTTAAATTCTAAGAGAAATTATAACCTCATTTTGGAATTGACTTTTTGTAGTTTGGGAGAGACTGGGTAACAGCACTACCTAAACTTGTTTACTTTTTCTAGAGCACTAAAAAGTGAGGTTGGACTTAAATACTTGTACCTAATAGCATATAATAAAAAATGACAAGTTAACATTTTTAATTTTTAATTAAAAGATAATAAATATAAATAAATAACAAATATATAATAATATATAATATTAAATAATAATTATATAATTAAATAATAAATATAAATAAATAACAAGTAGTCTACATATCTGTGATTTTTTAGTAGTTCCTACTACAATGCAGATTATAGCCCCAATTTTTGCCTTCATGATTCATAACATTCCTTGGTCGACAACTTTCTAGTGGTGAACCCACTTGGATAGGTTAATCATTGGACAGTGTGCACAAAATTTGTTATTTGCCTGTGTTCAAAGCTTTTTTAGCTTGGTGTGACCTGTCAGAGCTCACATCACTGGTTAAAGTCTTCAGGAATCCTGAGTAATTAACCTCTGTGCTACAAAGTGATATCAGAGCTACCCAACTTTGAGTTCCATTCATTTTCTTTTTTTAAACCCTTACCTTCCATCTTAGAATCAATACTGTGTATTGACTCCAAGGCAGAAGAGTAGTAAGGGTAGGCAAGGGGGGTCAAGTGATTTGCCCAGGGTCACACAGACACTGGGAAGTATCTGAGACCAGATTTGAACCTAGGACCTCCCATCTCTAAGGCCTGGCTCTCAATCCACTGAACTACCCAGCTGCCCCCAAGTTCCACTCATTTTCAAATCTCCCTGCCCTACAAAAGGTACCCTTCTAAGATGGCACTTTGGTGAAGGAAAAAAATAGTATATGTAAATATGGCATGTGCTATAGTTTTATTGTTGTCTTATTTTAACTTTATAGTATTTTTGTAGAATTGGTATGTAATAAGAATAGAGGATAAAACAACCTAAAAGAATTGCAATATTTATCAGCACTCCCTTTAACAGTAATTGCTTCAGAGTGTAACTGTGGTTTATTGCTTCATAATTGTCCTTTTGTCACCCTGTCCTCTTCTGGGAAAAGAATAGATGAGATTGCATAGCTTTTTTTTCCCTAACAACATTTCATCTGCCATATTCATTGCCTATTCTTACAGCATACTCTTCTAGGTGTTAGAAGACATGTAAAGTTTAGCCTCTAATAGCAGATATACATAGATAACAATATTCTGCATTACTTGCAAAGTACATCTAGTTAAATCTAAGGGGTCAGGTACTATTTTTGGGTTATGATGATATTACTGAACTATTATTACTTAGACATAAGTTTTAATTTATCCAGAGCTAAAAATATATTGCTGTATTGAATTATTCGCATATCTCCCTAACCTGAAACTCTTGTCACCGGTGGCACTTATTTTTGAAACAGCAGATATTATGTAAGATAATGTGGAATAAAATATGGAGGATAACTGGGTTGCATTAGATGATTGTTAAGGGCCCTTTCAGCTCTAATGATCTATAATACAACCTGTAAACTTAGCCTCATTAACACTGTGCTTGTCTTGAGTGAACTTAAAGCAATATAGTTTTTGATTGCTTCACTTTATGTTGCCAGACTTCAGTGTTTCCAAGCTTGGCATGGATGATAGTAAGTTTTCTGTGAGATACAGAGGTCAAGCACCCCATTTTACTGATGGTGAAAAATTTTTAGGTTTATGATTTATCTGATAAAAATGTAGTACTTTACATTCATTATGCTTTCAAGGATAGGATTTGTCTTATTTGGAGGATCTGTTTTATTTATGGGACCATGCTCCCTTGCTTTGCCAGTCTTATCTTTTTGGGGTGTGTTGGTAATTGTTTTTATTTGGGGGAGAGGGAATGTAAAGGCACACACTTTAAAGTTTAATCTGAATGAACACTTCCTTAAGTATAAACATTCTACAAAACAATCAAACCTTGATTTGTAGAGATTGCCCTTCTGAGGTATAAATGTCCACATTGAAAATATAGCAGTAGGCAAACCAATCTGAGGTGACTTTAGCACACTCCTGCTTCTTTCTCAGAGAAATATATAGTCAAGAAAAAAAAATCCCCACATTGACCTAATAGTTATACATACATATATACACACATTAAATACATGTAGACACACATATATATATATGTGTGTGTGTGTGTGTGCGTATAAATTTATCATATTATATTGTGAGTCCATCACCTCTGTCAGGAGTTGTGTCATATTGATTTTTTGGAATCATGACTGGTCATTGCATTGATCAGAGTTCTTCTGTCTTTTCAAAGTTTGTCTTTTCATTGTTACTGTATAAATTGTTCTCCTGGTTCTGCTCACTTCACTTTACAAAGGTTTATAAATTGTTCACTTTATTTTGCATGATTATACAAGTATTCCCAGGTTTCTCTGAAATCATTCCTTTCATCATTTCTTACTGCACTATAGTATTCTATCACATTCATGTGCTGTAATTTGTTTAGCCATTCCCCAATTGATAGGCACAATTTACACTACAAAAGGAGCTAATATATATATATATATATATATATATATATATATATATATATTTCATTTTCTATTTTCTTTGTTCTCAGGGGTATCACTTTGTCAAAAGTTATGCACAGTTTGACAGTTTTCTGGGCATTGTTCCAAATTGCTTTCCAGAATGACCAGACCAGCTTATAGTCCCATCAACCTCAATAATGTGCCTATTCCCCTAAGCCTTGCCAACATTTTTATCTTTTTTTGGGTCAACTTGGCCAGTTTGATGAGTCTGAATTAGAGCCTCAGAGTTGTTTTAATTTGCATTTCTTGAAGTATCAGTGATTCAGAATAGAAGCATTCATCTCCAGGGGCTGCAAGCAACCAGATGTTATTGGGAAGTTTTTAACAAAATAAATAAAAATACAACATAGATAAAACTAATTTGTGGTTTTCGAAGTAAATATGTGACCCATAGGGATCCACTTCTATTTGAGTTTCACACTACTGATTTAGAGCACTTAAAAAAAATGAGGCTATTGATTTGGATTTCTTTCTCTGAGTATTGGATTCCTTCCTCTGAAAACTGTTCATTATCCTTTGGCCATTTACTAACTGGAGAATAGTTTTTATTCTTATACATTTGAATCAGTCCCATGTATATATCTTGGAAATAAAATCTTTTATCAGAGAAACTTGCAATAAAGACTCTTCTAATCTTAATTGCTCTGGTTTTGTTCGTGCAAAAACTTTTATATTTTACATAAAATGATCCATTTTATTTTCTGTGATCCTTTTTATTTCCTATTTAGTTTTGTACTCTTTCCCTATCCGTAAATATGAAAGGTATTTTTTCTTATTCTTCTCATTTGTTAATATGTGACCTTTTATATCTGGCATGTCTGATTTCATAAACAGAATAGACCTAGTCTAGATCAGTGCTCCCCAACTTTGGAACTTTAAACTTTCAAGAGGTCTACAGATCCACATGTAGAACTAATACAAATTTAAGATGTTCATTGTGTAAGTAGATGCCTAATCTATGAAAACTGGAAAGTAACACCAGACATTTAATTAAAATGCCCCAGTGTAATCTCTAGGCAAATGTATTTTATATAGGCCAAAAAATCTTAAATATATATATATATATATACATATGTATATATGCATTATAATTTTTCTTGTGATTAATTAGACACAAACTCATTTACAACTAACCAAATTCACCATAGTTTATTGTTTTCTTATTTAAGAGGTACTTAGAAACATACCTATCCTGTGAGTCTATGAAGTTTTGTTTAAAAGGGGTCTTCATAATGTAATTATCTAGGAGAGTTATTTGTTACCTTTTAAAAGTTGTATTGAGGTTTATTTGAACTCCCCACCTCCCATGGCAGATTAGAAATGTTTTTTGCTGCATTTATAGATGGGAGGGCAGATTGGGGTCATCCTGTCCTATATCTTTGAAAATGTTTTCTCTCTTAGAAGCCACTAATACAGTGCATTAGTATCAAAAAACAATTATTTATACTTGGGATAGTGGTTTCTAATAAATCCACCTAAACTTTTTGTGGTAGCAAAGGAATTAGAAACAAATTTGGATGCCTATTGATTGGGGAAAGACTGAACTAATTGTGATGTATGAATGTAATGGAATATTGCATTATAAGAAATGATGAGTATTAAGACTTAAGAGAAACTTATATGAGCAGTGACCACCATAATGTAAAGGAAAATAACAGTAAAAGACATGCTAGTACATTAACATTTTGACTTTTGAGGACTGGTGATTAAAAAAACAAAAACACAAACAAACATGTCACTATCTTCTTGATAGAGATGGATTAGAGCAGTGGACAACATATATTGTCAAGGCTTGTTTAATGTGTCAACTTGTTTCTACTTTACTTATTTAAAGAGAGTTTTATTGTGGAGGAAGAGGTAGCACTCCTAGGAAATAACTGATTTAAAAAAAAAGTATAACACTAAAAAATTAGCTTACTGTTGGCTGTTCAGAGAATCTTTAGAGCCTTATTAACTAGTTCTGGTCAATTAACTTTACAACTTAAAGGATATATGATTTAATGAGTTCTTACCCCCAAGCCAATGAGAGGCATCAGAATAAGACTTTAGTGGAGGTTGGACAGTTAAAGCTGTAGCAGTTTAGTGAAATGAATATTATTTTATTCATTCAAGAGGCCTATGAGAAATATAAATAAGTAATGCTTTCAGTCTTGTGCATATATGAAAGTAGACTTTATAGTTTAATGTTCCTTATTTTTCATTTGTTTCAGCTCAAACTGTTCCAACAGTTGTGGAAAATGAGTTATCAGATAATCACACCAAACATAATGTTTCTACTACCAGTGTCCTAGCCCTTGTGCCCAGTACAGAAAAAAGTGAAGTGACCACACTTGTGGTCTCTCCAACACCTACTACCACGCCCCAAATGGAAGCTGATGCTACTGAAGATAGTAGAATAGAGGAAGAAGAACTTCTTACTTTTAACAGTTCTCCATCTGTATCCAAGGGTGTTTTGGACAATGGAGATTATGGAGAACCAGACTATGACTGGACTCCCAATACCAGAGATGATACTGATGAGCAAATGCAAGGAAATACAGGATATGCAGGATTTGAACAGACTGTTAATCTGAACAATTTCCATGAGACAAAATCCTTTAAGTCTCCATCATCGAATATAGAAGAGGAAGACAGTCATTTCTTTTTTCATCTCATTATCTTTGCTCTTTTGATTGCTATTGTTTATATCACATATCACAACAAAAGAAAGGTGAGTTTGAGATTTTTCTTCACCTCAAGCACTGCATGTCAGATTCAAGTTTTTTAAAAAATGTTCTTGAATATCTAGTTAGTTGCTTGATGTGTTTTGGCCTGTGTTGCCTATGAAAAGTTTTATTTTTGTACAAACTTGTTTCCCCTTTTGGTACAATTGATTAATACTTCGATACATTTCCATTCAAGAGGATTTAAAGTTAAAACTTTTCTGACTAATATTAGTCAGAGAATTAGAACAAAAATGTTAAGAAACATAACTACTCTTGATGGTAAAACTTTTGCAAGTGAAAAGAGAGTTAAATTTGAAGGTGGAATTTGAGAATATCTAATCATTAATCTACATATCTGGATTGCCAATTTTGTATGTGTGTATATTAAACCCATATAGCCCAATGTGGTAACATGTGTGTACTTCTGATTGAGTGTTAAATTGGATCCTTAATGAGCCAACTAAGTTAGATTTTAAAAATAACATTTTCTATATAAACTGAACATGGCTTGTGCAGGGCTTGCTTGATTTCTTTTTGGAAGAATGGGTAGTTTAAAATATGTAGTGATCTGTGCATTTAGAATATTTGAGCTTCTTCCAGTTCCATAAGGATGAACTTTCAAGTATTTACAGTATTTCAAAATATTGTATCGAAATTTCAAACACTAATTTGTTTTATCTTTAATAAAGTAAAAATGTTTATTCTCTCTGCTTTCCCTTCCTCTTTCATTCTCACATAAACACTGTACTTGTTTAGGGATGAGATGGGAGGAGTAGGCAGCAGAAAAAATTCCATAACTTCCAGAGAAAGCATTGAAGAAAGGCAAATGATGGCTCTGGTTTTTTCTAAATGTTTCGTATAACTAGTATTACAATAAGAACTGTCTTTTAAGTTTAACATATAGTTATAGGAAAAGACAATTTTCTTAGCCGTAGAACAAAAAAATTCAAGTGTTGTTTCTATTACCATTCAGTATATATTCATTTATGAGAAGAATTTTAGGTAGATCAGATTTAAGTATCAAATATCCTTATTTTTTAAAAATAAAGAATGGAAACATTTTATTATTAGAGAGATAGGTTTTGTTAATTATTCAAAGCTCTTCTTAGTGCCTCCATTTAACTTTTTGCTCATTTAAATCACTTTGTTTTATTTCAGATCTTCCTAATGGTTCAGAGCAGAAAATGGCGTGATGGTCTTTGCTCCAAAACTGTGGAATATCATCGACTAGATCAGAATGTTAATGAGGCAATGCCTTCTCTGAAAATTACTAATGATTATATTTTTTGAAATTACTGTGATCTGAGGTTACTTATTTAGTGATTTTCTTTGACTTTTTATATCATATTATGCAGATATTTGCCAGAGATGGTATATAAATGAGAAATTGACCTCTCTTATTTTGTCATGGTAGTTTGGAGTTAAGGGATGTGTATAATTTTTTATCTTTATTATTTTTTCAGCTGAATTAAAATCTGATATTAAAAATGTATAGCTAAATATTACTTACGTACCCATTTTTTAAGATTTATTTATCTTGTATCTTTTGGAAGTGTCAATAAGCTAGTTTTGAAGTCCCTCAAAATATGTAAATTTTAAATAGACTAATATCACAAGTGGTCTCTCTAGTAGCCAAATACTTACCTTTTTTTAAGCTCACATTTCTTTGTACTATCAAACTAGTACAAATGAATATAACAAATATAATGCCTTGCATTTAAATAGAACTTTTTTTCAAGAAAAGTACTTCAGATATTTCTTAGGAGACTTCAGCAATACTCTTAGACGTTGGGACTGCTCATATAGACAAAATTTCAAGTTGTTGATGCACCAAGTATATTGAAATTTCTGGCATGACAGACCTTATTATTGCAGTTTTTTCACTTACATGTTAAGGAAATGTCATTTATCCTTGTGTTATTGAATTAAACCTTGAATTAGAAATTTTGGGTCAAGTGTAAAGTGTAAAGTCAAGTGCTTAGAACTGGGCTTCTTCAGTGTTCCAAGTTTGGTAACTCAGTGGCAATGAAGGGATTGGAAAAAAATTTGTAATCATTAGGTTGTTATTTTATAAGATTGGGGTGGGAGGTAGTTAGGATAAATCTCTAGGTCTGTTGTATTAGCCTGTATCTACCCAGGTCTATCATATTCGGATTATACCTGAATTGAGTCATGTAGATTTTTATGGGTATACTGACTTTTTTTTTTTAAGTGTGTCATCTTGTTTGTTCACAGATACAGAAAATGATTTAGTGATTTTCTTTTTGCACATTTTTTAATGATGATCAAAATTGATGAGTATGTAAAGAATAGTGATTTGAACTGAAGATGACTCACAAGAATCATTGTATGATTTTTTTTTTGAGGGAGGATGTCCTCAGATATGTTTTAAATTTGTTAAGCTTGGAAATAATCAGTAGGTGAGCTTTCCTATCCAACTCAGATGAAGCAATTCAGCTTATTTCCTTCAGATGTACACTTTTACTCTCCTAATTCTGAGAAAGTGAAGCACAAATGTCATATCAGAACTATTTTCTTGCAGTAATTTTTATCATATTTGAACTTGCATCATTTAATGTTTTGAATTTTAAAAAATAAATAGTAAGAATATAAAATCTATGATGTCACAGTAACTTGTGTTATGTGTAGCATTTCAATATAAACTTCTTTTGCTCTTAGGAAGCAGTAACTTAGTTGCACATAACAGATAACTTTATAGAACACTTTACCATTAATCAAACTTGGCCAAGTGTGCAAACAAGTAAGTATTAGTCATAGTATCTCAGATAATCTGGAAAAGAACAGTTCAGTGACTTGGCTTCTTGCTGAATTTGTTACAGAATATTTTACTCTGTCTCTTGCCTGCTAAATGAGTTTGTTGCTTTTGATTCAGACTGACTTAGTTCTTTGTGGGATGTGGGGAAGTGTATTAAGTTAGTGTAGGAATTTCTGCTTCTTGCCTTCATAATTTCTTCAGCACTAAGCAAGGGACCATTCCTGCTTGACTTCTCAGGTTCCTTTCAGGCCTTGAACAACATACATGATAGCTGAGCCAAATACAACTTAGTGGGAATGTAAAAAAGTTTTCAGCAGGGTCTACAAGTCTTACTAGGTGAAGAGTACCAGATAGTCAATAAGCATCCCTGAAGTGGGGTGAGATGGAAAGAAAGGAAAAGCAGACTGACATGAAGAGAAACACTGTATAGCTACTTAGACTTTCTTAAATTGAATTGGTGCATTCCTACCAGGCCATGACATGGAGTAAAACATGTATTATATATTGTGGCATGTAAGCCCGCCAGTCCATTCCACATGTCTAAATTAATGGCAATTCTTAAATTAGAAATGAATGCTCAAATGTATCTTGACTGTATAAGTCATTTTTCCTCCCCTTTCCAGTTCCTCCTCTGTCCTTATTTGCAGGGCCAGACCAAGTGCCTGCTTGAGAAGGCTGACAAAGAAGACCTAAGGAAAAAACAGCTTTCCAGCAGAAAGTGAAGCAGATATCTGAGGAAGTGTTGAAAATCATTGGACAGTGGTGCTGAGAGGCATGGTGTATCAACAGTGCAAATAAAATTCTAGTTTTGTTATAACTTTGTATTTTGGATTTTTCTGTCCTTTTTTTGTGGGAAGCCAATAATAGGTCAAAAGAAGGTGAGTGGTTATGAGCTGAGAACTGTCTGTGTCATTTCCTAAAGGGACCAGTCTCTTAGTGAGATCATAGCTATTTGTTTTAACAGTAAAGGATTGCTATTACTTGCATGATATATGAAGGATAGGTACTCTTGCACAGGTGCAGGTATTCTACCTAATGAATCCCTATTAGAAGCAACTGTGGCAGAGGTTTTGTGCTTATTGACTCTATGACCCTTTTCTTACAATTCCAATCTTCCCTTCCTTTCCTTACATTTGCCTTTTGCCTCAGGATCCAACCCCCTCAACCCCTCACTTATAATCTCCAAATTACTCCCTAAATTATTCCCTTCTTCCTTCCTAATCTTAACCTCAATTTTCTCATCCTTACTCTAGGCCCCCTCCTGTTCCCAGTTCCTTCCCCCTTTACACCTCTCCCCTTTTGTTCTTACTCTGGGCTCAGACTATTCTGCTTCCCTGCTGGGGCAGCCATAGAAGAGAAGCCACCCTTAAAACCAAGGTGGTTGAACAACATTATGTCCTTAGCTCAGACAGGAGAGATGCATGCTTAAAAGCTTTTGTCTCACTAAAGGATGTTGAAGTTGCAGACAGTCCTCAACTTGTCAGCTCAATCCTGGTTCCAGGACCAGAGACCCAGTGAAGGAAGTCCCAGGCTAAGAGGGCATCAGCTAACTATATAGGGGAGAGGAGAGTGTCAGCAAAGTTAGAGGAGGATGGAAATGCTGTCTTTTCAGTTTCATGCTGGGAAGATGAATATTACTGCTAAAAAACCTATCCTCTGCCCTATTTATAATACCAGATAGTAAAACATAGGGTGTGATGGCAAACCTATGACACATGTGTCAGCACTGACATGTGTATCCATTTTTGATGATGTGGCCGCATACCAAGGATGAAATGTTTCCTGTAGTGTAGTGTAGACACTCTGTGTACTATAGATGACAATTCTACCTATATTAATTTACCTATTTTGGTTTATTAAATAATAAAATATTAAATATTAAATAAATATTATAATTATACATTTTTGTTATTTAAACTATAAATATCACAAAATTATGGTTTTTTTCTTGAAGTGACACACCATCTGAGTTATACTTATTTTTCTGGCAAATTTTGACACACCAAGCTCAAAAGGTTGCCCGTCACTGACATAGGGTAATACTAGGAAGGCAAGGAATCACTGAGAGCAAAGGGGAGTCAGATAAAGTACTCTAGGAAGATCTGCAGATGGTGAAAATGTATGTGTGGAGTGGAGGTTAGGTTACATGAAGAAATCATGCTTTGAAGGAAGAGAGGGATCCAGAAAGGTATAGGAGAAGAGAAAGGGCATTCCCAACTATGGGAGGGGCCTGAGATTACAAGGAGATGGGAAAGTGTTGTGACTTAAGGGAAAAGCTAATATGGAATGTGGAATGAAGTTGAAGAGAAATTTCAACCAGATTTATGGAGAGCCTTAGAAGTCTATCACATAAGTTATTCTGGAAGCAATATGGAACTCTTGAAGACTTTTGGATGAGGAAGTGACATTGACCTGTGTCTTGAAAAGATGATCTTGATGGCTAGGTATATTGGAGTGGCAGATGGGAGGGAACTAAACTAGGTTACAATTTTAGTCTAGGCAAGAGATAATTAGGGCAGGAATTTTTTGTTGTTTAATTATTTTTTATTCTTCCTGATTCCATTTGGGGTTTTCTTGGCAAAGATACTACACTGGTTTGCTGTTTTCTTCTTCAGTTCATTTTACAGATGAGGAGACCAAGGCAAAAAGGGTTAAGTGACCAGACTTGAACTTCTGGAAAAGACTTTTCCTGACTTCAGGCCCTGGCATTCTATCTACTTTGCCACCTAGCTGCCCAACTGTAGGAACTAGGGTAGTGGTAATGTGAGTAGAAAGGATATTGATGGAAGTAGAACGGACAAGCCTAGGCAATTGGTTGAATCCATGGGATGAAAGAGAAGAGAGCCATAAGATGACTGTGGCTTGTGATAGTGTAGTGACTAAAGGTAAGAGTGGCATAAAAAAAATTAGAAAACTGAGAAAAATTGGGAAACTGGGAGATGTTAGTTTAGGGGAGAAGATGAATCGGTTTGGGACATCCAGGTGGATCTATCCAGCAGGTACGTGGAGATACAAGTTGAGTTCAGGAGAGAATTGCCATTGGGTGAGTTCATGATTAAGAATGGGTATGTAAATCAGGGATTCAGTCATCTGCTTATAGGTAATAATTTAACCCAGGAGAACAGACGAGATCTCTAGGGGAAAGAGTATGAGGAAGGAAAGAAAAAAAGGCTTGCACAGTCTTGGGGATATTCATGCTTAGAACAGTAAGAGGTGGATGTTGACCTAGCAAAGATTTAAAAGGAGTGTTCACACAGGGAGAATAGTGTAATGGAAATGAATCAAGAGAAAGTAAAAGGTAAAGTGTGTATTCCGTAGTATAGAGAATTGTAAAGGTCAGAAGGGGTAAGGATTTAATAACTGAAAGGTAATTGGCAGCATTTTGGGAGGAGAGTCAATAGAATCATAGAATCAGAGACCAGATTTAAGGGGTCCAGTGGATGTTATAAAAATAATAGATCTGTCTTCCAGGGACATATATCCAGAGTGTAACAAAAACCTCTTTGTTGTTTAGTCATTTCATCATAGTTGACTGACCTCATTTGGGTTTTCTTGGGAAAGATACTGAAGTAGTTTGCCATTTTCCTTCTCCCGCTCATTTTACAGATGAGAAAACTGAGGCTAACAGAGGTAACTTGCCCAGGGTCACACAGGAAATGTCTGAGGCCAGATTTGGACTTCCTGACTCTAGGCCCAGCACTCTGTCCACTGTACCACCTAGCTGCCCTAGAAAATCCCTTAAATCTTGTCAAACCTGATGACTAATTGCTAATCATTTATGTTGGCAGAAATGATATGACCAGAAAAATGAGATAATTGCCAAGGAATATGAATTACATTTTGGCTAAGAAATGACCTTATGTTCACAGAATCTTTTTGCTGTTGGTCAAAGGCAAAGGCTTCAAAAGAGAGAAGCAATTCAGAAAAGTGAATTGGCTAAGACATGGAGTACAAAATTTTGAATTGAGAGAGAAGTAGGTGGATAGAGCACGAGGCCTGGGGTCAAGAAGCCCTGAATTCAAGTGCAGCCTTAGTTACTTAATAGCTGTGTCACCTCGGGGTGTTACTCAGTCTCTATCTTAGTTTCCTAAACTATAAAATAGAGATAACAGCACCTATCTCCTAAGATTGTTGTGAGGATCAAATGAGATAATATTTGTAAAATACTTAGCCCAGTGCCAGGCACATAGTAGGCAACTAATAAATACAATCTTTTTTTTTTTAATAACCCTTACATTCTATCTTAGAATCAATACTGTATATTAGTTGCAAGGCAGAAGAGTGGTAAGGGCTAGGCAATGGGGGCCAAGTGACTTGAGTGACTTGCCCAGGGTCACACAGCTATTCCGAAGTGTCTAAGGCCAGATTTGGATGCAGGCCTCCCTTCTCTGGGTCTGACTCCCAGTACACTGAATCACCTAAGGCAGTGGTTCCCAAACTTTTTTGGTCTACTGCCCCCTTTCCAGAAAAAATATTACTTAGTGCCCCTTGGAAATTAATTAAAAAAAATTTAATAGCAATTAATAGGAAAGATAAATGTATTAATGTTTCTACCTTTTTTGTAAAATATAGTAAAGAAAGGTGTAAATTAGAAACATTGAACTTTGAAATTATGAAATTATTTATTGGACTCAGAATAGAATGTAATACAAAAAAAGTTAAAACATTTGAAATCATCTTAATGAGAAGGATGAACCTGGTGTGCTGCTACTAGATTAGTAATCCTTGGCTCTATTTTCCTCAGCAGTAATCTTAAATCACCATGACTGACTATTTGCAATTGATTTCTTTTTTTTTTTTGTTAATAAATTGATTACCACACTGAATCCATGTGGGTTCCACTAAATATGATGAAGGAAATGCAATTAACTTTTGAATTACAGCCCATATTTCAGGATAAGTCGAAGGGATCTCCTTTTGCAAATGCACCTGTGACCATCACCGCTTCCCCTGGATCGATGCAGCACCCACCAGGGGGCGGTGGCACCCACTTTGGGAATCACTGATCTAAGGCAATGCTTAGTCCTTTTATGGACCATTGCTTGATACTTGGAAATGATGGATTCTTGGCCAGGGATGGGAGTGTCCCTAAATAACAGCTTGCTTTCAAAAAAGTATTTGCCAGGAGACTTAAAACCCTAACAAAAGCTCAATAAGAAGAGGTCCTTAAGCACATCTACCTATCTAGATACCATAAAGCAGTATATAATTACTGTATTAGCATACATTGCAACATAAAAAATAGAAATCTAAAAAGCATGAGATGAAATAACATTTTATCCTAGGCTTAATTGGGAGCTACTGGAGTCTAAGGAGGGGAGAAACCTGTGTTATAGGAAAATTACTTCAGAAGATTTGGGAGAGGAGAGATGAGTCAGAGAGATCAACTGGTCAACTATTGTAATAGTCCAGATAAGGACCTGAACTAAAGTGGTGACTCTTGGTGGAGAGTTGTTATTAAGTGATTCAGTGTCTGACTATAATCCCATTTGGGGTTTTCTTGGTAAAGATAGTGAAGTGGTTTTTAATTTCCTTCTCTAGCTCATTTTTTACAGGTGAAAAAACTGAGGCAAAGAGGGTTAAGTGACTTGCCCAGGATCACAAAGGAGAGCAGATCTAAACTTGAGTACTCCTGACTCTAGGCCCCTCTATCCTCCGTGCCACCTAGTTGCCCATTTAACTTAGTGGAGAGAATTGGAAAGATATGAGAGAGGTAGAAATGATAAGACTTGGAAACTGATTGGATATGAAGTGTAAAGGATAGTGGGAAGTTGAAGATAATAATTATGTTGAACTTGAGTGATTTTAAGGAACCAGAAGGGGGCCAAAACATATTGGATGGAGGGCATTTGGGCAAAGATCACCAGAGAGAAGAAAATAAGGAGTAAGAGAAAAAGGCCATGGATAGCCCTAGGGAGCACCTATAGCTATCAGAGATGTCTTGGATAAAGATCCAGCAAAAGAGACTAAGAAAAAGCAATCAGAGGTAGGAAGAGAACAATTTTTTTTTTTTTTTGGTGAAAAGCCCTAGACTGAAAGGAATATCAAGGAGACGAGGGTGATCGAATGTCAGAGGTTACAGAAAGGTAAAAAAGGATGAATTTATTAGATTTGGCAATTAAGGGGTCATTGGTAACTTCAGAGAAAGTAGTTTCAATTAAATGATGAAGTAGAGTGAAAAGAATGAGGAAAGGGAATGGAGTCATCAATTGCAGGCAACTTTCCTAAGGGGTCTAACCACAAAAGAGGGAAGGATCAACTGAGGGGTTTTTAAGGATAAGGGAGATATGGGAATGTTTGTAGGAGGTAAAGAAGAAACAAGGGGCAGTTAGATGGCACAGAGGATAGAGTGCTTTAAGTCAGGAAGATGAATTCAAATCAGGCCTCAGACACTAGCTAGATTACTGTGTAAGTCACTTTGCCTCAGTTTCCTCATCTGTAAAATAAGCTGGATGATGAAAAACCATCCCATTGTTTTTTTTCTCAAGAGAATCCCAAATGGAGTCATGAAGAGTCAGATACTACTGAAATTGCTGAACAAGGGAAGAAGCTAGTAGACAGAGAGATGAAAGATAACAGAGTATAGGAATGGCATGGTATGTGTAGAGGAGTTAGTTTTGACAAGAAGAGCCACTTTATGTGAGACTGGGATGAAAGTGGAAAGGGGCAGAAGACATCCTAGTGATGTGAGATGAGGAGGAGAAGAGAGAGCTCCAGGTGAATGACTTCAATATTTTGTCATTATGAGGCAACATTTTCAGCTGGAAGGGTTGGGGAGGAGGAGCTATGGGAGAGTTGAGGAGCAGGTCAAAAGGTTTGGGGGAAAAGCCACTGTGATGAGTCAATTAGGAAGGTATAAAAGGAGTATGTGGTGTATTTTAACTTCAGCTACTTGTGGGCAAGGATCACAGGATCCACTTCAGAGTGGAAGTTATTATCTTACACATTTTGTTATTATTCAAATGAGATTCCAGTTGTAAGATGAGAAAACTGAAGTTCAATGAAATAACTCCCATGGATCATACATATAATAAGTAGCAGTGCCAGGATTTGGACATAAGTCCACATGACATTTTTTGTGACTTAGTATCTCCTATCCTCATATAGGTATATGCCATATGCTCAATAAATTCTGGTAGGAGTCCAGTTTTTCCTATAGTTCTATGTTTTATTCCTCTGATTCTGTTTTGGAAGGAACAGGGAGGGAATGGAGTAGTTGTATGCAATGGAGAATTGGTGTAGTTGGTTCATCTAGGAAATAAGTAATAAGCTCTGAAATAGTAAGGACCAAATCTTACCAATCTTTGTTTAGCATTCAGAAGGTATGAATACTGAATAAAGTAAATAACTGAATATATGGCATATAAAGACCAAGTTCTTTTACTAGCTCTTAGCCAATCAGTTTTGTGCTATGTGTAAACTAATTCAGAAATCTGTTTCTCTCAGATCATTTGACTTTTTCTTTCCTTCCTTCCTTCCTTCCTTCCTTCCTTCCTTCCTTCCTTCCTTCCTTCCTTCCTTCCTTCCTTCCTTCCTTCCTTCCTTCCTTCTTTCTCTTTCTTTCTTCCTTTCCTCTTTCTTTTTCTCCCTTTCCTCTCTTCCTTCTATTCTTCCTTACTTCTTTCTTTCCTTTCTTTCTCATTGCTTGTCTCCTATCTTTTCTTCTCCTTCCTTCCTCCATCCATTTCTTCATTCTCTTACTCTTTTCCTTTCCTACTTTCCTCTCTCCTTTTCTTTCTTACATCTCTCTCTCCCTTCCTTTCTGCTTACCTTTTGAGTTTATAGCACAATCATTTCTGGGGGGAAAAACTTGCCTCCCATTGTACCTTTTCCTTGTAATAAAGAAAAAATAAATAAACAAAACTTCATGATACAGTGACTCCCATCTAATAATGTATGTAAACTGAATTTCCACCTCTGGGAATGAATAAGCACTTATTAACTTCTATATACTAGACACTGTGCTAGTTACTGGATAGGTACTGGGGATACAATATGAAAATGAGGCAATCCATGCCTTTAAGAAACTTAATTCTACTTGGGGGAAATAGGGTCAATCAAGGGAGCTTGATCTGAGGCATTAACAGAGATTATGAGCAAAATCTTTCCAGTGGCAATGATAGCGTTGATTTTATTACTGATCAAAGATTAAGAGGTAGAAGTTAGGGGGAATATAGAGGAGAAAGGTAAGCATTTAGGTAGGTGGCAAAATGCTTATATTTGGTAGGCCCTGTTGACGCTTCCTGTTGCGTCCTTCTCTTGATAGATGACCACTCTTTAACTGGCTCATTGACTTACTTGTTTATTCACTCAAATTCACTTTTAGGATAGCTCAGGTCAGGGCTAGGCTGGAGCCAGCTAACCAGAAATCTAATTGTTAAATTTTCATGTGAACATCTTATCAATTTTCAGAAATCAGCAAATGCTACAAATCAGGACTTGGTTTATTGTTTTGTTGATCATTAAGTTTAATAAAGTTATGGATAAAATGTTACTAATGCAAATTAAACTTTTAAAATGTCTTTTTGGAGAACCAGTTGTTAAACATTTACCAGAACATTCCTGCATCAGCCCCAGGACAGTGCCAAAGATGAGTGTATTAACTTGGGGAAAGGGTGCAGATCACTTGAGGTCCAGGTTTAGTGTCACTATTCACAGTGGGGAGAGGCATGAAGGAACAAGGCAGATGTCAAGATGAAGGAGGCACACTTTTCTAGAATGATTATTGGTTTTTTAAGTGCTTAATTTATCTGTTAGTGATTTTTAAAATTTATATTATTGTAGGTATTACATTATATGTTATTGGGCAGCTAGAATGTATAGTGGATAAAGTGCTGAGCCTGAATGAGGAAGTCTCATCTTTGTAAGTTCAAATCTGGCCTCAGACACTTACTAGCTATGTGACTCTGGACAAGTCACTTAACCCTGTTTGTCTAAGTTCCTCATCTATAAAAGTCATTTGGAGAAGGAGGCAAGTCACGCCAGTATTTTTACTCAGAAAACTTCAAAAAGTTGGATGTGACTAAAATGACCGAACAACAAAGTGATTTTATATATATGTATGTACCTTTATATCTCATCTATGTATTGTAGTACAGAGAGAGGGGGTCATGATAGTTTTTTCAAGCTTTGGCTGAGTTCTGGAATCAGTTAGGGGTTTGGAATCTTGAGGGAGAGAAGTCAGTTGGTTTGGGGAATCTCGTGGAGAGAGTTTCAGACCAGCTGAGCTGCTCCCTTGCCTATTTGAAGAATTGAAATTTGAAATTTAGCCTAGCTTCGAAATATTTATTTAAGAATTTTTTAGTTTAGATAAACCCTTTGTATCTTCATTCCCTATATTATTTCCTACCTTCCTTCCCTTACCTTAAATGTCTGTGGAGTTAATAAGAAGAGTAAATTAGAGAGTAGTTCAAATCTGTGAGGGGTTTAAGTATAATTTGGCAGTATTTTATCTAAAGAAATTGGTTAGTCATCATTTTATTCCCTTTAGACATCAAGAGCACCTTGAGAGTTGAGCTAAGGCAGGACCTTGCTCAGACTCCATCTCTGCCTCCCCCCACCTGAGGTTCCTATGAACAACTGTTAGGGCTTCCTCAATCCACTTTCCTGACAAATCATCCTTAAAGATAATAAACCCTTTTGTGTTTCAACAGATCTGTTAGTTATTTGTCAGTTATTAAGAGAGGGAAGAAGAGGGAAAGAACCAACATACTCTGGGCTTGAAGGGAAGCCTGGGTGTCCATCTTGAAGGAAGGTGTAACTTCAAAACAAGTCCCTTCCTGTGAAATTAACTAAAGCCTGTAGTTAATTTCAGTTCAATCTCCCTCAGTTTGTGTTTAAGTCTAAGTCCAAGTCTATAAGCCCTGCTGTCTTTGCCTGTTTAGATTAATTCTCCCTCTCCCTGAAGATCTTGTTCCCTTCAGTGTTATACTCCCTGACTTCAGCCCATATTATATCCTGAATCTCCTTATTCCAGCCTACCTATAACCTAGATTACCTACCTAGCAACTTCCTTTCAAAATCCCCTTTTACCACACACCTTTCTTCAAATTATCCCCATTACAGTATATATATATATAAAGTACCTTATATGTTATATATCTTTTCATTATATTTTTTCTGTTGTGTTCATATAATTCTTCCCATGTTTCTCAAAATTCTTCATACTTTTAATTTATTATTGCACAATAATATTATATGATATTCATATGCAATAGGGTTTTTCAGCCATTCCCTAATTGATGATTACTTCTTTTATTTCCAGTTCTTTGCTATTGTACAGGGTTTTTTATAACTATATTGGATTGTCTCTAACTTTTTTTTCTATATTTGACTTCCTTGGGATCGTGATATGTCCTTGAAGTAGATTTCCGGTAGTGGGATTGCTTCAACAAAGGATCTGGACAATTTGTCCACTTTTCTTGAATAATTCCAAGTGACATCTAAAGCAGTTGGACTAATTCATAATTTCATTCCACTTGCAGTATGTTAGGGCACATATCTTGCCACAATTTCTTCAACTATTGCAGAGTGTGATATGAAACCTGTGTTGTTTTAATTTGAATTCTTCATGTTAGTTTTTCTGGCATATTTCAAATGGTCAGTTATACTTTGTAATTTTTAAAAAACTATTCTTATCCTAAACATGAGCCATTGAGGAATGACACTTGGTAGTTGTATCAGTTCTCTCTCTATATCTCTTAGATGGCCATATTTGGCAATATTGATAAAATATTTTTTGTATTTTTCCAGTTTCTCTTATCAAATCTTAATGATATTATTCTTGCAAATTATTTTTAATTTTATGTAATAAAAATGTTCTATTTTGTCTTTTGTAATCTCTTTAGTCAGGTTAATTCTCATCCCATTAAATGTATGATGTGATTATTCTTGACAGATTTTAAAACAATGAGACACTTTATATTTAGGTTGCATATTCATTTGGAGTTTATTCCTTCTTTCTTCCCAATAGAATTGCAAGGGTTTTTTTTTTAATATGTTGATAGCATGAAATATATTTGCAAACAATAGCAAACCCAATCCTCGAGAATTAGATGAGACATATTGGAATAAATGCTAAAAAAAAGTCAGTATTATATTAAACTTTCTACTAGGCCCATGTAGCAAACATTCTGTCCTTTAGGGTCCTCCAATCAAGATTTTGCAAAATTATCGACTTTGATATAAATGTGATATCTTCTAGTTGCAGGATTATATGTCATTTTTATCCTCCAGTTGTTTCCCAAACCTTGTGACTGTTGAGAAAGGTCTGTATTTAGATTAAGGAGTTCCAAGTTCTATTCCTGCCTACCTTACCAGGCATTGTGGCATAATAATAATAGCTGACATTTACATAGTACTTTGATTTGTAAAGGTATCGCATTTGTGTCTTATAATAAATAACAAGCTGATGAGACAGGCACTATGAGTATAATTATTTCTCATTTTAGAAATGAGGAGGCTGAGATGTAGAGACATTGTAACTTGCTCTTGGTAATATAGTGTGAGAAGGGAAATTTGAATGCAGGTCTTTTTGATGCCAATTGTAATGCTTTATCCACAACAAATACAAGACCTTTTTTTTTTTTTTTTTTTTTTTTTTTTTTTTTTTTTTTAATCTATTTAAGAACTGGATCTGCTTTAGTTTATTTGTTAGCCATTTTATAGGATTTCTTATTTGATTTTCTTAATCCTAATCTTTCTTGTTAATCATATTCTGGATGCTCTTGCCTCTTAAGTTTTTATAGCCCTTCTTTCTCTGGTTCTCTTGTTTGACTGTTCTTTCTTAATCTCCTTTGCTGGTTATTCATGTAGCTCACACTAGGTAATGAAGACTATCTCCCAAGCCTCCATCGTAGGGTCTCTTCACTTTTCCCTCTGTTATCTTATTTGGTGATTGCATCACCTCTCATGGAGTCATTTATTATTTCCATGCACATATTTCCTATCTGTATATAACCAGCTGCATCTTCTCTCCTGTGCTATAGCCCCACATTGTCTTGAACTGGATGTCCCATAGGCATCTTAAACTCAGCATGTTCAAAATAGAACTCATCTTTCTTCCCCAAACCTTGCCCTCTTCTCAGCTATAGAAGGCATTCCCATCTCCTAGGTTTGCAGTCTCAGTGTCATCCTTGACTCATCAAAACTCCCTCATCCCGTATATCCAATCTGATTCCAAATCTTATCATTTTTATTTTTATAACAGCTCTCATAGCTGTCTCCTTTACTCGGCCATAATCCTAGTTCAGGACCTCATCACTTCTTGCCTGTATTATTACAGTAAACTTCTAATTAGTCTTCCAGGCTTATATCTCACTCTACTCCATTCCATTTTCCACTCTGTTGTCAAAGTGACTTTCCTACTGTGAGGTTTGACTTGTCAGCTTTGGCATTGATGATAAATCATTTGACTGAAAAAGATAAACCAATACTTGAGGGAGAGTTATTGCATGGCTTTCTTTTCACTCAATGTAACCTCTGAGTCTCCACAAGCCAGTACTATACATGAAACTATTGGTTACAAAAAATGGAGAAATTTTGAGTGCTGTGGATAAGTTCCCTTACCTTAGCAGTATACTTTCTAGTCCACATAGATGATGAAATTGATGAATGCATTGCCAGTGTTTGGGAAGCTCCTGAAGGGAAGGTGTTATATTGACCTCACTTTGTATGCCTATGAAACCTGAACAGTGTACCAGTGCCATGCCAAGAAACTGAACTGCTTCCATTTGAATTGCCTTAGTAAGATTTTTAAGGATTACCTGGCAAGATAAGTTACTGGACACTGAAGTCCTTTCTCAACCTGAATTGCCAAGCATTTGAACTCTATCACAGTGAGGACAACTCCAATGGGTTGGCCACATTTTTTGAATGCCAAATGTACCTTTGTCTAAAATATTATTTTATGGAGAGTTCATACAAGGCAAACACTTGCACAGAGGTCAGAAGAAGCAACACAAGGATACTCTCAAGGACTAAGAAATTTGCTATTGATTGTGAGAAATGGGAGACACTGGTACAGGACTCTCCAGTAGGGCATCAAAGGTGTTGTGTTCTATGAGCAAAGCAGATTGCAGTAGCTCAAAAGATGATCTGCAAAATTAGGAGATAGGGAAGTAATTGTTGTTGTAGAAGGGAATCTAGATGAGTAAATTACTATTGAGGTCAGGGAAAGAAATTTAAAGAAAAAAGGAGCAGTTTCTGGTGCCATGCTATAGAGAGAACTAGAATTGGAAAAGGCAAAAGAAGATCCTTCAATTTTGCAGATGATTTATATAAGACCAAAGCAAAAGTAATAAAGACAGAAACCCAGTGATGAGGACTATTTATCTTGAGTTTATTAATAAATCTCAGCTACTTTTGTGTACATCTTGGAAAAAAAAAGATCTGCAAGTTAACATCTCCATCTCAAATGTTCATATAGACTTCATGTTTGACCTGTGGTAGAGCCTTCCAAGCTTATATTGGGCTGATGAGCCAAGGTCAGACACACTGTACGTTGACATAATGATATGATTTTTGTCTAAGTATGAATGGTAACCACCACTACCACCAGTCTAACTTGTCACTTCCCTAATCAGTAGACCCTATGACTCCCTATTACCTCCAGATCAAATATAAAATTCTCCAGCATTTATAGCTCTTTATTACCTTCATAAGCTTTTCCTACCTTTCCAATGTTCTTAACACTTTATTCCCCTCCATGTATTCCATAATCTACCTACACTGGCCTACTCATTCCTTCTCATACAACACTCATATTGTCACTCCATGTCTTTGCATTGGTAATTCCCCCATACTCAGAATGCTTTGCCACCTCACCTCTGCCTTTTAGTTTTCTAGATTTCTTCAAGGTAATTCAAATCCCACCTTTTGCAGGAGGCCTTCCCTAGTTTCCTAAGCTGCTGGTGTCTTCCCTCTGAGGTTATACACCTAGTTATTTACATGTTTTCTTCTCCATTTAGGACGTAAATTGCTTTAGATCAGAGGCTTTTTTCTTTTTTGTTTCTCTATGCTTAACACAGTGCCTGGCACATAATTTAGTACTTGATAAATGTTTGTTGACTGATCAATTGACTTTTACACACTTGGTTGTGGTATAAAATATGAAGCAGACCCTGCAAGGGAAGGAAAGAAAGGACTTTTTTTCCCCCCAACATTTCATTTCTGTCTGTGGTAAGGAGCACTGTGCAACACTGGTTTGTTTCCCCTCTTTAGGAAAGAGGAGAAAATGCTTTTCCTCTTACTTTTCTACCCTAATAAGTTCTGCTTCCTCAATCCCTCTAAGGCTCCAAGTTCATTTTGGGAGTAAGTGTAATTGTTCATCACCAGCAAGCCTTCTAACCTCTCAGAGTTACTCCTTATCCCCAGAACCATCTTTCTACTCTGTTTGAGGGCTTCCAGATGTGTTTTAGAGATTTCAAATTACTTTTCCAAACTAGTACTCAGCACAGTATTCAGAAGTATTCTTTGGAGAGTGATCGTGGGGAAAAAAAGGTGAACAGATAATAAGCTAGTAGTTTTAAATGGATGAACTTTTCTTTAAGAATGTTTCTTGATGATTACTGCTCCATGATAAATTTTAGTACCTTTATCTCTGCATGTTTGCCAATATAGTAGAAATAGATTTCATGTATAATTAGCCTTCAAAGCATTATTAAAATTACAGTTGTGTATTCTTTAAGCCTATTTTTAATGATTAGGCCTATTGTTTTATTAAATCACTAATTCTGATAATTACTTGTCTTTGAATTTTAAAATCTTGATTAAAGTTAAAATGGCTAGATTGTATGAATTTACTCATAGTTTTATCTGTCATGGACTAAATTAAACTGGATCTGATCTGTCAATTTACATTTCACCCAAAAGATAGGCAGGAATACACAGATTCCATGTGATATATATAGCAAGCAAGGTTGTTCAAACTATTTCTATCTTGTTCCTCAACCTACCACATTGCCAGATGGATTTCTAGCTATAATTATTCTTTCTTTGCTTTGAGACATTGTAACAAAATTATATTTATTTTAACTTTGAGCTCCAGGCCAGAAATAGAACTCTGGCAAAATATCTCAGTGTAAAATCTATCTTTCCTTCTCCTCTAGGTTTTCTCTTCTTCAATTGATTCATCCCAACCGCATTTCCAATAAGTACACACACACACACACACACACACACACACACACACATATTCCTGAGTTTAACATGTTTGTAAAGATTTGTAAATATATAAAGCTAACTAAAAGATAAATAGATTTTCCCCTTGCCCAGGCAAAAAGACTTCAGTAATCCTGGAGATAGGTAGCCCAACAGGATAAAGGAGACCTCACTTTGGGATCTGTAGTAAGAGGGAGTTTAACAGTATAGTATTGGTCCATTTTTCTTTTCGTGTCCCCAAGTACCCAGCATAGTATTGCCTAATAAATATTGGTGGAATTGAATTGTTTTCTGAAAGTTTTCCATGTTCAAATCTTATATTCCTAATTGGGCAACAAGCACTTTAGATCTAGCTGAAAAGGATCTTAGTCTTTTTTTGGGGGGGGCAATGAACTTCTAGTTCAGTGATGTTGAACCTTTTAGAGATAGAGTGCTGGGTCCTGTCCCGACCCCACCCCCTCAGACCAAGTGCTGTGCTCACCCCTCTCCAGAGACCCCTACCCCCCACTGAATGCCAGGTGTGTCCTGCTGCCCCCCCCAACCCACAAAGGGGAGAGAGAAAGTGTTCCCATTGGGCTGCTGGATGGAGGGGTGTATGAAGTAAGGAATGTCCTCAGCTAGTATAGAGAGGTCTGAGTGCTCTGCTCCCCTCCAGCTCTGCCTCTGGTGAACTGCCCATCTTACCCCATGTGTGTTCTCATTGGGCTGCTGGGCAGAGGGGCAGATGAAGTGAAAAAATGTCATCAGATACAGTGGAGAGGGGGAGGGGTCCCTCTGCCTTTCTAGTAATGAACTCTGGGGGTGGGGCATGGGGAGAAAGGGTGGTCAAGTGCCCATAGAGAATACTCTGTGTGCCATATTTGGCACATGTGCCATTACTGTTCTAGTTGATCTTCCAGACTAAAAATCTCAGCCCGTTTTTTTTCTTTTTAAAGCCTTACCTTCTGTCTCAGAATCAATATTGTGCATTGGTTCTAAGACAGAAGAGTGGTAAGGGCTAGGCAATGGGGGTTAAGTGACTTACCCAAGGTCACACAGCTATGAAGTGTCTAAGGCCAGATTTGAACCCAGGACCTCCCATCTCTGGGCCTGGCTCTCAATCCATTGAGCCACCCAGCTGCCCTCTTATCACCCCATTCTAATCTTTTCCTAAAGTGTAGTCTGACTAGTCTAGGTCAGATCATCTAGACCAGCTTTGGAGAACCTTTTCTGAGACTGAGTGCCCACAGGGCAAATTCAAGCTGTTTGTGAGCTCCATCCCCCATTATGGGAGAGAGCTAAGGGAGGACGTGCTTGCTTTGGGTGGCTGGACCGAGGGGTAGGGCTTGCAAAAAATGTCCTCAGGTGCCAGGAAGAGGGGGAATAGAGCAACTCTCCAAATGCTGGTTCTGTACATGTGCTATGTCTTCGCCAATGCTGATCTAGACTAACTTCCTCATTTTATAGATTAGAAAATTGGGGTCCAAGGAGGCACTTGAGAAATTCATCAAGTAATACCAGATGTGAGAACATGGTGGGTTCTGAAGCCAAATCCTCTGCTCCAGGATAAATATTTTTTCCACTATGCCATGATGGCTCGATGACATCGACTGTCCCTGCTTTCCACACATCAATTTGCATGCAGTAAATATGCAGTTTATTTATACTCAGATTATTGATATCTTCCTGATTTATAAGGGAAGCTGTATTATGTGCTACAGTGAAAAGAAGTCCAAAAAGGACCACAGGATTTAGAGCTAAAAGGATCTTTAGAAGTAATTCAGTTCATATAGAACATCAAGGGATCTGAAGCCAAATGCTCTATTCAAAGTCAAATACTCTTAAACAAATATACAGGGGCAGCTCACCCATTTTACACACAGAGTTCTAGTTTCAGTTCTGCTACTTACATGCTTTGTAGCTTTGGGAAAGTTCCTTTTTTTGGTCCTCAGTTTCCCCTTCTTCAAAATAAAAGGCAGTTCTATTTGGTCTTTAAAGTTATGCCCCTTCCAGCTCTGAGGTTGTAGTTTTAAATTTAGTTTTATTACCACTCACTTTCCAGGAGAGGGCAGTGTGACTACACTCTAAAAGGTACAAAGACAGCACAGACTGGAGATTAATCACCTCCGGTGCTCAGTGTTGAAAGCCTCAATAACTAGAGTTGTTGATATTAGACATTTTCTCTAAATCAGAGAAAAGATGCCTGTTTTCTTTAGTATTGCTGAGCAGCCTGAGTAGGGTGGAAATAAATAAATAAATAAATAAAGACAATACATTATAGGTAGAAATCCTATGCTCTCATAGAGTTATAGAACAGGAAGAGATGTTTTAGCTATTTTGTCTAAGACTTGGTTTAAAAAAAAAAGGGGAACAGGGAAGTGATTTGCCCAATCCCATAGTAAGCTAATGGCAGTTCCAGGACTAGAATTCCGTTAATAATGACATCTAGTCTCATGTCATCTCCAAATGAGCATGCCACTGAGCTGCCTCAAGATCTGAGCCATCCTCCTTTAAACATTACCCCTGTAATCTTTCACCTGCTTCCTTAGGCCCAAGTAAATTCAGTGTAAGGAGACGATCAGATTTCTCATTTAAATTATTGCTAAAGTACATGTACTGGTTACATCTTCCTCTTGGTTCCATGTGTTGTGTCTACATGTATGTCTCATTACTATTGTACTTTAAGCACAAGCCCATTTTCTCCAGGAACCTTGTTTGTGAGAGGCAATGGTATATCCCTAGTTATAGGGAAATGTTTTTGAAACCATTTTCTTATTACACATTCTCAGTAAATATCTTTTCAAATAAAGCTAATAGAGTTCAGAATTATTGTGAAGTTCAGTGAAATAATGTATAAAAGACATTTTGCAAACCTTAAAGCACTACATCAACAACAACAATAATAATTATCTAACAGTCATCAGTTCTCTAGTCTTGTGATATATTCATTTTCTGAACTTCCTATTGTTTTTCTGCTCTGAGTTCAAGAAATGTTTAATGAGTAATCTAAGAGTGTTCTGGCAAATATTTAACAATCAGACTCTCCAGAAAAATAATTATGTAAACATAGATTTTAAAAAAAGTTTCATATGTATTATTAACATTTTAAATTCTAGATAATCAACAAAACATCCAACTAGGCTCTGATTTATAGCATTTGCTGATTTCTAAGGTGTGTGTAATGAGGATTTGCTCCCCAGAACTCTAAATCTCAGCTTTCCATGTTTCCTCTCACATTACACGCTAACGTAGGGAGGATATAAGTTTTGCGTAGCTTTGCCCCTTGCTCTCCCCCCTGCCCCCCAACACAGCAGGGAAAACTTCTCTTTACTCAGGCTTTTACTTTTGTCCTTTTATTTCTTCTACTTCAAGTGATTATTAATAAATCTTATAAAATATAATAGAATTATTAGATATTAATTTTAATCTTATAGGTATAAATGTTCACACTGGAAATTTGATAATGAAAGCTTGAGAGCTGGTTAGAACTGGTTTCAGCATCCCTCTAGTTGATTAATAATGGGGAATACACTGGTAGAGGCTTATTGAGGAGGGGCACTATAAACCTCAGTCTCTCAAGGTTAACTAATAGGACCTCGAGACTAATGAGTAGCAGCCACTCTCTGGGGACCTGGCCTCCTGGAGGGAGTGTGCCTTTCATTTGTGACCTCTATGTATTTTCACTTTCTCCTCTGAGTATAAATGTATTTGTGGGAGTATATGCTCCAGGTTTATGGAGGCAATGTTCAGTGGCAATTTCTTTCCTATGTTATTTCATTAAATGTCTTTTATTTGAATTAATTCTGCCCTCTAGATAATTAGAGAAAAAGTAAGCATTGGTGGAACCTGACAAGCTATGGTTTTAAGACAGTTTGAATCCATAGAATATCTTTAATCTAGGGGTGGTTATTTTGGGGTCCCAGTGCATGAGAAGAGGTACCCCAATAATAGCCAAGAAGCCAGAAGAGTTACCCAAGTTCCATGAGCACTTCAGTTCTCCACTTTATTTATTTATTTTCTCTCTAATTTTCCTTTTAATTAGAAACAGCAGTATTTTCATTTTTTTAAAAAATTAAGGTAGCTTATTTTCTCCTGAATGTTTTCTCAGGGTATAGCAAGAATTCTTGGCACTTTTCCCAAAGTCATCTAGACATGGATGCTTATCAAGATTGTTTTCATAATGAGTAAGTTGACTGATAAGAATAAGCAAACAAACAAATCCACTCTTTCGTATTATATAGAGGACCTTCATAGAAAACCTGTGAGAGGCAAGGCACTGAATCTTAAAAATCTATTCACCTGACTACTACTGTCCTGTGATGTGTCACCATAGGGTGGGAAATGAAAACTCTTGAGATTCCTATTGTGATGGAAATGATTTGACTTCTGGCCAGTGACATATTGTTTATCAGTCATCTTAGTAACATGTCTCTCTAAATTTGGAGAAACTAATCACCAGAACCTCATCAAAAGGTGAACTTTTTTTCCTTGCCATCCACTAAGATATGCAACAAGGGCTGTGAATAGTGTTGATGGAAGGATTTTTTAAATTGGTAAAATTAAAGATATTTTGAAATATTAAAGAATATTCATCTGTATGTACATTGTGTCCTTGAACAGAACAATTTTTTTTTGTCATGGACTTCGTTGACAGCCTGGTAAAGTCTACAGACAAATTCTTCTAAAATTAGCATTTTAAAATATACAAAATAAAATACATGAGATTATAAAAGAAGTTAATCATCTTAAAATAAGGATGTAATTTATTTTTTAATCCATCTAAATTCATGGATCACATGAAATCTCAGCATAGGGTCCATGGAACTTCCTGTTCTTGAGAAAAAGAGCCTGGACTGGGAGTTAGGAGAATTGTGATTTAATATTTTATTTGTAACCTACTGGCTAGGTGACCTTGGAGAAATCCTTTCCTTTCTCTGGGCCTTATTTTTCTCATTTGTAAAGTAGGGGAGGTGTCTGGACTAGATGATATCTCAGTTTTTCTTTAGCTTTGAGAGTCTATGCTTCTGAATTATATACTTGTTCAACACATGTAGTTTTATAAGAAGTTTGGGATTCAGATTGCCTTGGCATACAATGAGCTTTCCGGAATAGTTGCCACTTCTGAAGGGAAGAGGACAATTTTGGTCATGAAAGTTTTCTGGGCAGGCTGGAAGACTAATTTTGCTGTGATAGGAGATAAGCTTCTTGAGAGTAAGTATTCTTTTCCCTTCCTCCCTCTCTCCCTTCCTCTCTCCCTTCCTCTCTTTCTTTCTTTCTTTCTTTCTTTCTTTCTTTCTTTCTTTCTTTCTTTTCTTTTCTTTTCTTTTCTTTTTTTTTTTTTTTTTTTTTTTTTTTTGGTAATTATAACCCCAGTGCTTGGCTCAGAATAGGAGATTGATAAATGCTTGTTGAATGGTAACACAGACAATTTTGTACTGAACTAGGAGTCAGGCAATCTTGGTTTTAATCCTGTCCTAGTAATTTTTTTTTAATGTCACTCAAATCTCTGAGTCTCTTGTTTGACCATGGGCAAGTCACTTAACCTCCACTGCCTAGCCTTTACCACTCTTCTTCCTTAGAACCAATACACATTGATTCTAAGACAGAAGGTAAGGGCTAAAAAAAATCTCTGAGTCTCAAATCATCTCTAAAGTTTGTATAATTATAGCTCCTGTGTATTGTTCATAATTACAAGGGACATGAGAGGTTGTACAGTCCAACTGTGCCAGAATAAGAATATATCCAAAAGGTCATTCTATCATTTCCTAAAAGCCTATAGTGAAATCTTCTTCCCTGACCCTCAAAGTGGAACCCAGAGCTATCATATGAATAATGAAGTACGGCATATGAAATCATTTGGAAAAATATCAAGCATCATTCACATCCAAGAGACAATTCTTCTTCTTCCTGTTGCTTATTTATAAAATGATTTTTTTTCTAATAGCCCTTCCATGGGCCAGTTGGGTATTTTCTTTGGTTATATACTTGCTATGTGTTAGACTCTGTTTAGTTCAATGGGCTGAAGGCCTGAAAAGCACTTTAAAAAAGTCACACACAGAATGGACTTTGTCCTCTAGAGATTAACTTTATTATTATTTTTTGCTGGCAAACTCTGACTGTAAATATGTGATCTCCTGTAGTAATGAGTTTAATAATCCTGTTAAAAAGGAAACAAAGTTCTTGTGTGCAGTCATGCTGGCTCCTATAGTTCCCTCTCTCCTTTTAAATGTTTACAAACCATCCTTTTAAAAATACCTTTTATAAATTTTGACTGGAATAGTAGCTTGAAGAATTTGAATTTACTCTTTCTCTTTTTTGAAAAGAACATTTTTCTTTTCTAGGCCCATGACATTTCTAATCTCTCAGGTTTTTTTTTTTTTTTTTACACTTCTAATCTCTATGTGTTTTGTAAGATCACCATCAGTAACTCAGCAGTAATCTACTAACTTTTGGTGCTTGGGTATAATACATCAATGCTTGGTGAACTGAACTCACTTAGGGCAGCTAGTTATTTCTTACCACTTTGTTTGTCTTCTATTAATTATTTTTGCTTTATTCTTATCAGACAAAATATTCTCTTTGGAACATAAAAAATCAAATTAGAGTTGAATAATTCAGGTTTCTCAGCCAGATACAGTGAAGAGTAATGATTCTGAAGTCTGACAATTGACGTTTAAATCCTTCCTCTGAGGTCCTTTCTAGTACAAAATTTATGTATTTTTTGACCTCAATCACTCCGTACAGTGGTCTTATCCCTTCTCTGGTTTTCTTCTTGCCCCAACTTAACCCAAGTACCTCTACTTGGATTTATCATTTATGGCTAGCCTCATTCCATACTAGGTTTTAGAGTTCCCAGTACTATTTTTTATAGGGGTTTGTAATTCTTCATTAGTTGTCTTCCACTGCCTAGAGGTATACTAAAAACAGCTTGAACTGGTTCAGTAGAAAACTGTTAAATATTTAGTGTAGCATTTATACTTTGGCAATTGCAAAAGGCAAATGTTACAAATCAAGGCCTTGTTTATTGTTTTTGTTGGTTGTTTAGTAGACTTAAGAAAGTGATGGAGAAAATATTAGTAATATAGATTAAACTTTAAAACGTGTCCTGCAGGATATTTTCCTCCCAGAGAACCTGGTTATTAAACATTTTCTATCATACCTTTTACTGCCTGCATCTTCTATACATGTTTTTCAAAAATCTGAGTTGGTGAACCTATGTTTGGGTAGCATCCTTTTTTCTTCTCATTGAAAACATTTGTGTCTTTGATATTTTAGATTTAAGAATTTAACCTTCTCATCTGGGCCACATTCTTCTTACATAATACTAGTCAATTGGAAACTACTTATTTTGTGTCATTTGTCATGTGGTTTCCAAAAATCTAGGATAGATTTCAGACTACTCCTGATTTTCTTCTATTTTCCATTATGAACTCTATAATGGAGTTTTTCTGCTATTATTTTCATTATTTCTATCTTTAGTAGCTCCTATCAGAATCAGGTCCAAAATATCAGATCTTTTTGTTTCTTCCTTCATCTTTTGATGTATAAAATTATCATTAAAAAGTCATTAATAAATCAATTGCTTTTTATATTTCAACCAATCAATCCATCAATAAACACCAACTTTGTGCTATCAATTAAGTGCCTATTATGTGCTGTGTCGTTTAAAATTATTGTAAGCCCTGGAAGACTATGTTTCCCAGGACTCCCTGCTACAACTTCCCCCGACACCTCCCACCTCCCACTTCCTTTGTGGCAGGTGTTGGAGAAATTATAAAAGAGGGTGTTTTGGGTGCCTTTTCTCTCTCTACCCTGGAGGCTCTTGGCTCTGCTCTCTCCAGCTGGGAGACTGGCTGACTGTCTCTATCCTGGAGACCCTTTTCCAATACTTAACCTTTCCCTTTTCTAATTTAAATAAAACCTAGCTATTCTAAACCCTAAGTTGCTCTATGATCTTTTATTTGAGCCCCCAAGGGCTCTCTGGTCAATTTCCCCCTGCTGCTGGGGACCACTACCTTCCTTTCACCTCCTCTCTCCTTTCTCCCATCCATCCTTCCTCTTACCTTCCTCCCTTCCTCCCTTCTCCCCCTCACAGTGCCAAAAACTGTGCTGGGAATACAAAAAGAGATAAAAGACAGTCCTTGCCCTCAAGAATTTTATAATCTAAATATGTAAACAAATATATACAAAGCAAGCTACATACAAGATAAATAGGAAATAATTAATAGAGAGAGAATGCACTAAAATTAAGAGATGTAGGTAGGGAAAGACTTTCTGTAAAAGATAAGTTTTAGTTGGGACTTAAAGGAAGTCAGGGAAGTCAGTATGCAGTGTTGAGATGGGAGAGCATTTTGGAATGTCTGGTCCTGCAGGACAGCCAGAAAAATTGTCTAGAGCTGAGAGGTAGAGTGTTTTGTTCAAGAACAGCCAGGAGACCAATGTCAACAGATCAAATAAATTTAGCATAAAGTGAAAGGGAACTCCAGCAGAAGTCTATATAGTTGGAATTCTCCACTGCTATGCCTCTGTTATATGCTTGGTGTCAAAATTTGTAATCTATTTCCTTATCTACTTCCTTCTTCTGTCTGGGTAACATAGTATTTTTTTTTCTGAAACTGTGATTTCATTGGTGAAGAAACTCCATCTACCAATACAGATTAGCATTGGTCAATATGTCCTATAAAAATATTGCTTCTCTTTCTTCTTTTGTTTATGTTGACTATATTCCCCTTTTGAGTTCCTGGATTTACTTACTCACATGAGTAACAAAAATGTCTAATAGGCTAGGTGGTACCATAGTGCATAAAGAGCTTGGCCCGGAATCATGAAGATCCATCTTCCTGACTTCAAATTTGATCTCATACAGTTACTATGTGACCCTGTGCAACTCACTTAACCCTGTTTACCTTAGTTTCCTCACCTGTAAAAAATGCTAGAAAAGAAAATGACAAACCACTCTAGTATCTTTGCTAAGAAAACCTCAAATAAGGTTATGAAGAATCAAACATACCTGAAAAATGAGTAAACAACAACTAAGTAATAGAGGACGTAATTTCCCTCAGTTAATTTGAGCCACCTCCCAGAAGAACTATTGCTACATCTGATTACTCTTAGAAATCTGTCAGTAACATTCAAAAGATTGGGAAGAATGGAGAAAGATCAATATTGTCCCCATTTTTATGTGGAGACAATAAATCTCTATAAATTATAAGCTTTACTTTGATTCTTCAGAAAGTCTTCAGAAAAGTCTAGAATGGATCATCCCAGAGTTGATTAGTAAGCACTTAGAAAGGGAAACTGATTCCAAAGAGATAGGACTGCCTCAAGAAGTGGTTGGTTCCTATTTGTTGGAGGTCCTTAAGCAGAGACTGGATGATCACTTGTCATATATGTTTTAGTGTGGATTTTGGTATATATTAGACTATGTAGTGTAAGGGTTAAAAATTAAAGATTGGACTAAATTTATGAGAAATGTGGTTGCTGAAATTAATTACTCAAGTCAGAATGAGTTTTTATGGTAGTTTACAAAAGGAGAGAGAGTAAAAGTAAAGGAAACATGAAAGAGGTAAGAGTAAGATATTCATTAAGTATTTTGCTCTGGTTGCTGGCTCAACCCAAGAAGGGTTAATTAGTCCTCAGCCAGAGGGCTAGTGATGAATAAAGCAAGGGCTCTAGCCACGAAGCCTCTTCCAAGATGGAACCTTTCTGAAGAATAGTTCCTCCAGAAAGCCAGGAAAGGAGCCAGCCCTTTCATTCATCCATTTGGTAGTCCTAAAGGAAGGTCCAAGAGCTGTCTCACCAATGTCAGAGTCTCAGGTCCACGAAGCAAATCCTTCACCAGTCTCCAACTCAAACTCCAAACTCCAAAGAACTCTCTCTCACAGGAAGTTACAACTGCTTTTAAAGACGTTTCTTTGCATCACTACCTGTGCCTCCCCTTTACTTAGACCAATTGCAATCTTGGAACTTTCTTAGGACTTAGGAGGTTTTAATTTAGAATAAGATTGTTTTGAATTTTCATTTACTTTTAAATGTAATTTGCATAAGTAAGTTTGATGGATTGGTTTAATTTTTTTGTAAAAGCTTATGCAATGTTGTGTTTATTGTACTTTTTAAAAATTTTTCTAAGTTTTCTATTTATGCATTACAAAAGTAATAGAATTTTCTGTATTAGTTTATGAATAGTATTTTTAAGATTTTAATGCTTTGCATGAAATTTGTGCTTGTATTTCTATTTTGATGTTTTTTGCTTATTTTGCTTTTGTATATGTTTGATTTGTACTTTGAACTTTGTATCTGTTCATTGTATAATTTTCCTTTTTCCTTTCCTTGATTTAAATCCCTGGAGTAAGGTAGTATTAGATAGGATAAGATAGGTGAGTGTAAGCTGTTTATTATTTTGGGTAAGAATTCTAGTTTAGGTGGGATATAAATTTGTTGGTACACAAATACCAAAATATTGTATTCAGTACTATTTTGGCTTTGTGCAAATGGGGGGGGGAACTGTTATAAGGAAAAGAGCAGGAGCAGGAGCTGCTGAAAAGGTAGAAGCAGGAAGGTTCTGGAATTCTACAGAAAGGACTGAGGTTTCTTCTTCTAACAGACAGTTTAATTGCAGGTTGAGTTTTGTCAAGTCTCCTGGGGTGGACCTGGTGAGCTCTCTCTTGTGGCTTTTCTTCTGACCCATTTTACCAATAACTTGTTCCTATGTTTATCCTGTTTCTGCTGGCTGAGAGATATATCAACAGAGCTGCTTGAGATACCTAAGGCATCCTGTCAGTGAGAACCTTTCCCTGAGTTCTGTTACTGCTTAAACTTCCAACCTTATCATCTCTATAACCATCTAAGGCAGGACTTGGGTTAGTGGAATGTATTTATTGCAGAGACTGGGACTTTAGGTAGAGAGGTAAATGACAGTGCAGATACTATCTCTCTGAAGGAAACAACTAGATTTGGTCGGGGAGGGTTAGTTATATTCTTTACATAGATTATCCAAATTCCCTTCCTTTCCTTCCCTAAATAAACCCCTGTTTGGACTGCATTTGGTATCCTGTAAGATTTATCTGTTGGCCTTCCCTAACCCTGTGAATCTTCTGATTACTGGTCCTGAACAATTAATTATTCCTTGACCTCTAACATCCCATTACCACCTAGTATCATCTAGATAAACTTTTCAGGATGACGGCCTACATTCATACTTCCCTTTCACCACAGTGAAACCAGACCCTCTCAGCCTACCTTTCCAAGTTGTTCCATGCAAGAAAGTTGCTTCACAGACTCCTTGTTAGTTCTTCACTCCAGTATTTTTTTGAGGTACTATTTTAAGGTTTGTGAGAGGATTCTCATAATGGTTTGAGCTTTCCCAATTTCTACTCTGCCATCTTGCCAGGTGAATTACTTGTGATGAAATGTCTCATATTTTCTTCTATTATTTCATTCTTTTGATTTTGCTTTATTATTTCTTATTGTCTTAGGAAATAATTAGCTTCTCCTTTGTTCAGTTCTAGTTCTTAATAAATTATTTTTTTTCTTCAAATATCTGGATCTCTTTTTTGATCTTTCATAATTTTCTTGATTTTCTTTCATTGTTTTTATTTTTCCCCCTTATTTTTCCTCAACCTTTCATTTGGCTTATGAGGTCTTTTCAAAGCTCTTCCAAAAACTCTTTTTAAGTTTTTTAAGTGGCCATTTATTGTATTTCTTTGCTATTTTTGAAGTAGATTTTTTTTTTACTTCTCTGATGTCTGAGTTTAGCTGAGGTCTTCTGTCCCTATTATAAGAGCTATCAATGATTGTGTTCTTTCTCCTCTGCGTGCTCATTTTAAAATATTTTAACTTAACTTATTTTATTTTAAGTTTTGGTGGCCAGACCAAAATTCTTTATTATTGACTTTTTGCTGGAGTCCCATAGTTCCTAAGGTTCTGGGGTGTGTTATCTCAGTTATTACAATTTTTATAGACCAGGATTTGTTGTACTCCTGCTCAAGACTCAGTCCACAGTTGACCTCGGGTGCTCCAAAAGTCTGTGGATAATTCAGCCACTGTGACTGCAAGCAGCCAGTTTGCTTCCCACTATAGCAGCAACCAGAGACTCCACTCTCCTGGGAGTAACCAGCGACAACTTATGGGTGGAAGAGCCACCTATAAGTGATAATCACTCCAAGGAAAGAGTTGATTCTACTCTGTTCTGTTCTTTCCCCAGAGCTTTCTGCAGTGGGACCAAAGCCAGAGAAGTCAGAAACCTTCTCTAATTGTTTCTGGTTGTTCAGCTTCACTCCAGACTCCTGTCTATTTTTGCTGCTAACAGATTTTGTAGAATTACTTTTGGTTGTTTGTGAGGAGGTATTTAGAGGGCAAGGAAGCTTCATGCCTTATTCTACCATCTTCCTACAATGCATCAACATAACACTATTTCTTTCTCTCCAGGAAGATTATTCACCTTTTTCCAAAGCCATAATCAAGTCATTGTTTTCATTCCATTTAATCTGTATCATATTTATGAAGTCATTTTTGTCTCCTTGAGATCAAATCTATAGTATACTCTCTTCATGCATTCATATAGAGTCACACAAGATCTTACTTTCTAATTGTTGCTTTCTTCTTGGAAATTGTTTCCTATGAATAATTGATCCTTTCTTCTGCTCTTCTTAATTGTTAAATTTAATCTTCATATTATGGTAGATAGAAGATCTGTGTAGGCATTTATCTCTTTCCTCCCTCTTTATCAAATGTGTAAGATTGTAGGAAAATATACTTTTATTAGTTCTTGTTATGTAGACTCCATCCCTGACCAAGAGCCCATTTTTATGTCAGGATCCAGAAATACACATTCCATTCTCCAACATCATTTTATTAGCCATCTGCTAATTCTAAAATCTGTCTATCAGATGACAATAGGGAAAGAAAACAACCTGTGCCCCTAGGCAATGAGATTTGCATGCAAGTTGAGGGAATACCCACATCAAGGGGATCAGAAATCCATTGAAGTGTTGGAGTAAGTCTTTCTCTGGTCCCAGTAGTCTTCTTTAGGTCAGAGATCAACTTGCACCTCTCATATATGGGTTTATTGTTGGAAGAGCCAATGTTGCCTTCTTCCTAAGGTTTCTGCAAGATTCTCCTTGTTTATCAAATTTGTTTGAATCAGATTCTAAGTACTTTGCCATTTTTTTAGTAACTTGCTTGGATAACTATTATGAGTAACTTCAGTGTCAAACTGCCTGATTGTCATAGAGATTCCCAAGTGAGGCTTAATTTCTTTAATTTGGGCATAATTTTTTCTCTTGGTAGGATGACAACTATTTGCTCAAGTGATTTTAATTGGTAAATAGCTCCATGCTGCCTCATCCTAAGTCAAACTCAATTAAATTATCTAATTATCTATAATTATCTGCTTTGTTTCTCATGATCACTTTTCTCCAGATATCTCCTGTTACTTCCCTGGTCAATTGGATCTCTGTTAAACTCTCTTCTAAGATGGGGGAAAGGATCTACTTGTACAAAAATATTTTTAGCAATTTCTTCTGTAGTGGCAAAGAACTGGGAATTAAGGAGATGTCTATCAATTGGGGAGTGGTTGAACAATTTGTGGTATATGGTTGTGATGGAATACTATTGCATCATAAGAAATGACAAATAGAATGAGTTCAGAAAAACCTAGAAAGACATATGAACTGATACAAGGTGAAACTGATACAAGCAGAACCTGGAGAACACTGTATACAACTATGTTGGCAAACCTATGGCACACATGCCAGAGAAGGCTGCTCCCCTCCCCTACGCCCATGTGTGCCTGAGAACATTTCTTATATCACCTATCTCTCTGTCTAGCAGCCCAAAGGGAGTGCTTCCTTCCTCCCCTGTCTGGGGCAAGGCAGGGGGCTCACAGGCAGCAAGAGGGCTGCAATTTAAGCACTCAGTCTTTAAAAGGTTCACCATCACTGGTATACAGTGACAGTAATATTGTACAATGATCAGCTGTAGAGGATTAAACTATTATCAGCAAAGCAAGGTTCCAAGATAAACCCCCAGGGACTCAAGATTGCAGATCAAAGCATGCCATTTTTCATTTTATTTTCTTCATGAGTTTTTTTTATTGTATATGTGATATAGATTTTCTTTCATGGCATGAGGAATATGGAAATATGTATTGCATGACAGTACTGCTATTGCCTTAGGAAGGGGTAAGGAAGGAAGGAGAGAATCTGAATTTCAAAATGTCAGAAAACAATCGTAAAAAATAGTTTCTACAAGTAATTGAAAAAAAAGTCTCTTCTAAAATGAACTGCTAACATGTAAAAACCAGTGGAAATGCACGGGGGTGTGTGGGGTGGGTGGAAGGGAGTGTAAGAACATAAATCATATAACCATGGAAAAATTTTCTAAAAATAAAAATAAAATGAAGTGCTCAGATCTGAACTCAATTCTTCATAGAATTATACAGTTTTAGAGTAGGAAGAAATCTTAGAGATCATTGAGAACAAATTCCTCATTTTATAGATAAGAAAATAGAAACTTAAAGAGGTTATTTCCCCAAGATCATATATTATTTATGCCATGATAAATGTGGCATTTGAAATTATGTTCTTTGGCTCCCAATCCAATGTGCTTTTTACTAAGTTATACTCTTTCTCTCCTGTAAATCTGTATATCCATCATCTATTCCTCTACCCTCTCAAAGCCCTTCACTGCCATTGCATATGCTTGGACCATAGAAGATGGTGATACTTTCACTTTTCTTATTCTATCAATATAGAATATATAGTACTAGAGAATATAGTACTTTTGTTAAATTAGCCTAGAATCTTACTACCTTATTTTTACTAGCCATGTCATACTATGAATACAAATTGAGCTTCTAGTCACTGAATATCTCCAACATATTTTTTATATTAGCTATTATATAAATGTATAAATGGAACTTAACTGCAAGACTTTCTTCTTTTCCATATAGTTTCATATATTGTATTCAAGATATTGTTCCCACTAATTAAAATCTTTTTGAATCTCAATCTTGTTATCCAATGTTTTAGCTGATTCTTTCAGTTTTGTGTAATCTGCAGTTTTGATAATTGCACTATCTCATGCCTTCAACCAAACACTGAACAATACAAACTAAAGGTAGGTTCCTGGGACATTCTACTAGAAATCTTTCTCCTGATCAATATGAATTAATTTGCTATTGCTCTTTTGATTCTATTCAACTAGTTCTGGATACACCTAACTTTGCTAACAAGTAGCACAGAGGTATCAAACATGTGGTAAGTAGATGCTATGAGGCCCACAACATTCCTGCCTCCAGAGTAAATTAAAAAGTAATTGGGAATAATTTAACAAACTAAATAAAAATACAGTAAAACATAGATAACATCACATGTAAAAACTAAATCAATACGTAGCCTGCAAGTATACTTATGTAGGGATTAGTGGCACCGTTTCTATTTGAATTTGATATCACAGATCAAGACCGTCTCTATCAAAGAGGAATCTATGGAAAGTGATTGATATTTAAAAATAATTTGCTTTATGAACTACTTTGACTTTTATGGAGGGAGTTGAGTTGACCTCATAGAACTCTTCTAGCTCTGAACTCAAATGTCCCTACAGCTTTTCAGGGGTCTTGCCAACTTGGGTTATTCAGCCAGATTTTCATGCTTTGAGTAGTACTGCTCTAACTTCTTATGATTAACCTAGATATGAAATGTCATCTTTTTGGTACGATGTACATACTGGTGGTCTGGCTCTGGACTGGTGAGGGGAATGCCAGAGTACCTGAGGTCTGCTATAGAGCTGGCAAGGAGGCTGCTGAGGGAATGGCCCACCACGTGTAGCTGGTGCCTTTTATTTTTCTGGCCTGGGGAAGCTGGGTAGCTCAGTGGATTGAGAGCCAGGCCTAGAGACAAGAGGTCCTAGGTTCAAATCCGGCCTCAGCCACTTCCCAGCTGTGTGACCCTGGGCAAGTCACTTGACCCCCATTGCCCACCCTTACCACTCTTCCACCTATGAGCCAATACATAGAAGTTAAGGGTTTAAAAAAAATTATTTTTCTGGCCTATTTTTTATTATTTAATAAATAATTATAAATTAAGATATAGTCTCCAGAGAATTTTAAACTCTTTTGACTTTTCCCTGGCTTCCTTTAGGACTCTGGTTAATTAAATCTTACCTTCTAGGAAAGGTACTTCCTGGACCCTCTAGTCTAGTTGCTAATCATTTCTATAATCATCTCTATTTATCTTGTGTACTAGATATTTACGTGTTGTCTTTTCCATTATAATGCACACTCCTTGAGAACAGAACTGCATTTTAAACTTTGTTTTTGTCTTTCTTCATGTAATCTTACATATATCTTCCAAAACAGAGGTTTTGTGACTTTATGATTCCAAAAACTTTCTTGTCCTGGGAGCTGGAAAAATTCAAGTGCCATCTGATGTCATTTCCCACTTCTACTTCCCTCTACTCTGACGGTTTTTCTTCTCCCTCTGCCTAAGTTGTCTATCAGCATTCGGTTATTGGAGAAAAAAAATTCTTATGCAGAATACTAATAGCTGGCATTTATATAGTGCTTTAAGATTTATAAACCATTTTTTACATTACAATGAAATTACAGTCCTATTAACCCCTCCCCCCCCAACAAAACCTTTACCTTTTGTCTTAATCTCATCTAATCAGAACACATTAACAAAACATTTCCCACCCACCTAGAGGGGTAATGCTGGATGCTAAAAACGTAGAGCATGGAGAAAAGGATACTGAAGAAACAGAGGACCCCAAGACAACACTTCATACTTCAATTTTACCGTTGGCTGAAGCAGTAAATAAAGAAACAACAAATATTTTGATAACTTACTATGGGCTAGTCCGTGTAGTGGAGAAACAAAGAAACAAGAAGGTCTTTTGAATTCTTCCTCAGGTATTGCTCCCTTTCCCCCAATTCCTCTGAGTGCAGCCAGTCTGGAACAATCCATTCCCTATTTTGGTGCCTTTGCTTTGACTATTCTTCAATACTGGAATGCATTCTTTTCTCACTAACCTTCAGAGGCAGGTAGATAGTGCAATGGAAAGAGTCTTGGGGCTGTTATCAGGAAGACCTGAGTTCAAAACCAGCTTCAGACACTCAGATGTGTAATCCTGTGCAAATTGCTTAACTTGTCTGCCTCAGTTTCCTCAACTATAAAATAAGGATAATAATAGCACCTGCCCACTAAGGATTGTTGAGAGGATTAAATGAGATCGCGCTTGCAAAGCAGAGTGCCAGGCAGGTAGTAGATACTTAATAAACGATCATTTCCTTCTTTCATTTATATCAGAGTACCTTCAAGACTCAACTCAAGCTCCTTTTTTTTTTTTCCTCCATTGAATTCCTTTCATGATGTCTCCAGCTGCTAGTGCCCTACCCTCATCCAAAATCTTGTATCTATTTTGTATTTAACCTGTATATCTTTATATGTGCATGTGTTATCTCATCTGACATAATGTAAGCCCTTTCAAGGAAAGGGCTGCTCCTTTTCTGCCTTTATATCTCTAGCACCCAGTGTATTAGTTGGCTCATAATAATAAATAGTCAATAAAAATTATTAAGTACCTACTATGTACCAAACACTGTGCTAAGCACTGGGATATAAGTAAAATAAGAAAGTCAGTTCTTGATCTCAAGGAGCTTCCAAGCTACAAGGGGAAGACAGCACACAAAAGGAAACTGAAAAAATGGGGAGAGGGAATGTATAGTGCAAAGGAATATAGCCAGGTGAGAAATGAATTGTTCTGTTATGGGTACTCTCATTAACAGTGGTCCTGGGAGATATAATAAATGAAGGATAAATAGATAAAAGATAAATTCTTCTTGATTCATTGAACTGATAGTATCAGGTGGTCTTCAGAAGACTATCAGATTCTATAGGAATTCAGGGTAGAAAGACCCTTGTATGTGGGGATGTTCAGGAAAGATTTCCTAGAGGAATTAGGACTGAATCTGGTCTAACAGTTGGCTAGGAATTGGAAATGATTAGTGGGGATGGCATTTGAACTGGACAGAACTGTGAGAACAAATGAGAAATCCCTTCTCTGGTCTGTTGAATATGTTCAATAGCACTCCCTATCCCCAGTTCTCTCCCTGGCTGGTTACCAAAAGGACTCACCTGAGGATGGGATTGATTTAACAAGTTGGAACAAATTGAGGAGCTATTTTCTCTTGAGCAAGTGGATGCACTTGTTGCTAATATATGATAATCAATGCACAGAACCTGGGGACAAAATTCTGCTGGCACATGGAAGCAGATGGGAGACTGTCAGTTATGCAGTCACTTTGCCCACTGGGATGCCAGAGTAACATCTACCTGCTTTTTCCCAGCACTACTGGCTTTAATTGCAAAGTCTCCATTACCTGGCTAAAGGTCGTAAAATGTGATTATGCCCCTTGGCTCATTTGAACCTTATTTGAAATGTCTTTTACAATCTAGCTTATTATATTTAAAATACACACATGTAGGAAGTATAAGTGGATAGAAAGAAAGTTCCTCATCGTCCCTCTCTTTCGCTGGGGATTAGAATCCCTGCATGGATTAGAATAATGAAGATTTAAAAACCAATTTGAACATCCTTATGGTGGCTAGTTTGGGTTGTTTTCTCTGTAATATGGTGTAAGCCTTTGGTTGCTGAATACTCTGCTGTGAATGAATTTGGATTGAGCCAAAAAGCTGGAGTGGTCGGAAGGAATGGCATATTTCAAAATTAATAAAAATTATTAGAACCACAGTTCTCAGCTCTAGTGAATCTCCGATCCTGCCATCCTTAAAAATAGCCTCTGAACACAGCTGTCTTCACTGCATTTTTTAGCACTAATTTGACTATTCACAAGCCTGTGAATATTTTTGAATCCTGTTGGGGTGAGCATTACAGATGTGTGAATCTGTATGGGTAATAGCAGTAGTGGAGACTTTTTAAAAAATATATTTGAAAACTCTTAGGGTTTCTGGTGAGAGAGAGAGCAATAACTGGGGAGGAAGGAAGAGGAATTCTTGGCTAATAACCTTCATTTTGCCTTGCTGCCATGGAATCTCTAATGGCTCAGCTCTGTCCTGGGATGACCCAGGTAATCATCTCTTCTTCATGAGAATGTGTCCTGGGCAAGTTTGGATGCCTTTACAAGTATATAGAGGGACACATCTAAAACTTTTCACTTGCCAAAATCTACTCTCCCCACCCTCCTTCTCTCTCTTTCATTTATATAGTGGGCACTTATCTCCTAGGGGAGGAGGAAGGAGGGAATGTGACTTTTATACACATTCTCAGTGTGCTCTGGATAGTGAAAGTTCACGTGTATAACAAAGGGGAAAAAATAAGTTGCCAGGGAGAAGCTAAATATCTGTGGTCCAAGGGTAAGTATATATTTATCTCTTAGAAACTTTAGAGAAGCCTTCCCCCCCCCCCCCCAATTAAGACTCTTTAAAACAATTATCTTAAAGTTCTCTGAGTTTGAGCTTCTGGGGCCTTTAAATTCTTTTTTGAAGAGCACCTTTGCATGGCTCCCTGAGAGGTTCTAGGATTGTTAAAGATAATTTTATCAACATGTTGATTAGCTTTGAGAAAATTTACTTACAAACTCTTTTCCAGTGTTCTGGGCTTCATTTCTCTGTCCAGGGAAGGCAAATGAATCTGAATAGAAGCTTTAGAGAAGCATAAGTAGGAAAGGGAATCTGCCATAAAATAGGAAGAAACAGATAAGATCCATTAGTCTCATGAACTGAAAAGATGCTTAAAAATCATCTAAGTTAACATTTATTTTATAAAGAAATTGAGACTCACTTAAAGAAAGGGACTTGCCCAAATTCAGACAGGCATTACAGAAAAGATCTGGGTTTGAACCCAGATCCTCTGACTCAAAAACTAGCCTTCTTGCCACTGTATCATGCTGCATTTCTAAATTGCAAGGCCAATTTGAGTGGAAGACATAATCTGTAGCTTGGTTACTAGTTTCATGATCCCTTTACATCTATCAATATAGGAAGCTTCTGTGATTTCAACCAGCATTAGAAACTTGTGGTATAGGAATTTCTTTAAACAATATAAATTGACAACCCATCCAGAACTTCACATATAAATCCCAGGGAGCAGGGAGGTTAAGGGATTTGACCAAGGTCATACAGCTAATACATTTCAAAAGTGCATTTTGAACTTAGCTCTTTCTAACTTCAAACCTGCTACCTGTTGTGAGAAGATTACTTAGTTATTATTTAGGAGACCTAACAGGAAGGGCTGGAGAATTCCACATGGAATGGGGAAGCAGGCAGTGGCTTGCTCTCTCTCTGAGAAAGACTCCATGGTGGTTGGGACAAGCTGTAACTGACCCTGGGAGACCTCAGAGCTAGTGGAGTTGCACCCTGATTCCCTGGGATCCTGGAGTGTGGTGAAGGTTGGAAGCAGAGGACATCTATTCTGCATGACAGCACTGAGTAGGGAAGTGACCTGCGATCTGGTGGACAGCTTGCAGACTTCAATCCCTACCTGGCTACTTTGGGTCATCAATTCTGGAGGAGTTGGTTCCTGGCATCCTGTAACATCTCTGGAACAGTTGTGAGATCCCAAGTTCAAGCCCTCTTCCCCAGGTCCTTAGCCAAGCTGTCAAAGCCTGGCAGAACTCAGGCAGGCTAGGGATCTTACCCTTTTTGACTCCAGTCCTGGGTTGTTAGCCATAGTTTACCTAACCCCACTTACCAATCCCCTCATATTATAATTAAACTGATTCCCTCTGTGTTTTTAGTAATTTTAGGTCCTCATTGTGTGTATGTGTTAATCTGTATTTATTCCAGGCTGGGTGGGGCTGAGTGACAGTTGGTCAGGCTTAACTGTCATTTCAGTCAGTAGTCTTTCCCTTGTAGTTAAACCTGGTTCCCTGGCTTGTGAAGTCTTTCCCATTGTCCCTTCCTGTCTCCTATCCACCCCACAGAGCCCATATTTAATATTTAAGGCACCTTCCCTGGTTTTCCCCATTATATACCACTGTCAACTTCCTACTCCATAAGCACAGATAATTTAGAACTGACTATAGGTGTTGCCATACTGAATCGGGGAGGAGGGTGCAAGGCAAAAGCTGGGTGATGGATGGATGAAGTTGTGACAAATATTCTTCTGGAATTGCTGTATTTTTTTTTGATGGGGAATGGGATAGAATTCTGGAAGGCAGATCCCTTCTTGATGGAAAGGGCTTCATTGATAACATCCATAAAATATTCACTTCTTCACAAGAGGTGTAGGCTTGGGATTGTCCTCATCTTTAATTTAAAAAGGCAGTTGGGGATCTTGTGTTCTGTCTTTTACTCCTTTTCATTATCCAAAATCATGGTAAAAAAATAACTTGGATTTGTGATTTATTTATCATCATATTATCAGAAAGGTAGTGTGTCATGGTAGATGGGGAGTTGGCTTTGGAATCAGGAAGGCCAAAGCTCAAGTCTTGCCTCTGACACTCACTAGCTGTGTGATCCTGGTTGAGTCAGTTAACTTCTCAGTGTTCTAGGGCAGTACTGAAAATGTGTTCTAGAAATTCCTAAGATGCTTTCAGAGTGTCTTTAAGATAAAATAATAATTCCATAATAATTTATAAATATGATATCACAATATTATTTCATAATAAATTGTTTTAATTTTTAATATTATAAATATGGATAGCTATAACCCGCATAAACAAAAGCTCTTGGCCAGGAATTCTCAATAATTTTTAAGAGTTTAAGGAGTCCCAAGTCCCAAGATTAAAAAGTTTGAGAACTGCTGCTCTAGGTGACTCTTTAGGGCTACATATTGCAAAGAAGATGTTTAAAAGGGAACTTCCTCATCTAGTTCTCTGTATCAGTGAAATCACTGATCTAGTCTTTCCATATATAATTTATTTCATATGCATCATATAATTACAGTTGTATTTCATCTATAAATGATGTGATTATTTAAATAGCCCATTACTAATTTCTTTTGTGCACTTTAAAAGCTACCTTCTGTGGTAGCTACCCTAGACTTGAGGATAAGAAAATGGAGTTGAGTGAACATATTTTTTCTATTGAAGGTCAAATAAAAGTTTGAAATCATAGCTTCTATTTCCAGCACATAGTTGGCCAGACACCTTAAACTGTGGTGGCTTCCAGTAGGAGTTATAGCTGTGATAGATGGCCAACTCTAATAACTTGTCATGAACTGGAAAGAGAGTAATAAATATGAGTTTGTTGAAAGAGGAAATTTTAATTTTGACTTCTGGAGCTGCTATTTAAGATATAGTTAAACTTTCAAGTCTTTCTTGATTATAAGAAAGGGTTAAGCCCTCAGCCCACAAACCCTGGGAAAAAATCTGATTCCTTTTCCACTGCCCTTCAAATATTAAAAAACAGTTATGATGTCTATTCTCACCCACTCCCCAGTATCCAGGCTTTTTTCTTCTTTTCTTCCTAATTTCTTCAGATTTAAGACCCTTCACCAATGGAATGCAAACACTAGCAGATGCAACCGAAGTAGAAAGTCATTGGGTATCAATTTGTCTGTCAGCTGAGTTTAGAATCATTTCAAAGTTGAATGCAATGTGATGAATTAGTTGTCCACAGAAATTCTCAAAGGCAAACCTCAGTTAATTTGCAAAACATGACCCATCTGACTCAGGGGAATATAAGAGTTGGGAAGACACAGACATACCTTAGAGACATTGTGGATTTGTTCCAGACCACCCTAATAAAATGAATATTGAAATTAAGTGAGTCACACAACATTTTTGGTTTTCTAGCGTATGTAAAAGTTATGTATACATTCTACTATAGACTATTAAGAATGCAATAGTTGTTTATGTCTGATACTTCCTGACCCCATGTATCATAGCCTGATCTGAAGATATCATCCACTATCTCTTTTTTTTTTTTTAACATTTATTAATAATCATTTTTAACATGGTTACATGTTTCATGCTCCTATTTTCCCCTTCACCCCCCGCACTCCCCCCACCCATGGCCGACGCACTTTTCCACTGGTTTTGTCATGTGTCCTTGATCAAGACCAATTTCCCAATTGTTGGTGATTGCATTGGTGTGGTAGTTTCGAGTCCACACCCTCAATCGTGTCCGCCCCGACCCATGCGTTCAAGCAGTTGCTTTTCTTATATGTTTCCTCTCCTGCAGTCCTTCCTCTGAATGTGGGTAGCATCTTTACCATAAATCCCTCAGAATTGTCCTGGGTCATTGCATTGCTGCTGGTACAGAAGCCCATTACATTCAATTTTACCACAGTATATCAGTCTCTGTGTACAATGTTCTTCTGGCTCTGCTCCTTTCACTCTGCATCA